>NC_141877.1:17373181-17675606 GCF_056163025.1 Triticum urartu
GTACTAATTTTGCTAGTTGGAAGCATAAAATGAAAATGCATATTCTTGGACATAACCCCGCCGTTTGGGCTATTGTGTGTGTTGGTTTGCAAGGTGACTTCTTTGACGGGAGAGAACCGAACCGTGATGCTACCGCGGATGAGTTGAAGATGTTGCAATACAATGCTCAAGCTTGTGATATTCTCTTCAACGGATTGTGCCCCGAAGAATTCAACAAAATCAGCCGCCTTGAGAATGCAAAGGAAATTTGGGACACTTTGATTGATATGCACGAAGGTACCGACTTCGTCAAGGAATCCAAGTTGGATGTGCTTCAAAGCCAACTTGACAAGTTCAAGATGAAGGATGGTGAAGGTGTCGCTGAAATGTACTCTAGGCTTGCTCTCGTCACAAATGAGATTGCCGGCTTAGGAAGTGAAGAGATGACCGATAGATTCATCATCAAGAAGATCCTAAGAGCCTTGGATGGAAAATATGATACCGTGTGCACATTGATCCAAATGATGCCCAATTAGAAAGATCTCAAGCCAACGGAGGTGATTGGAAGAATTGTTGCTCATGAGATGTCACTTAAGGATAAAGAGGAACTTCACAACAAATCAAGTGGTTCTTATAAAGCCTCATGTGAAGCCCCTACATCATCAAGTGAGAAACAAGACTTCAATGAAGAATTGAGCTTAATGGTGAAGAACTTCAACAAGTTCTACAAGAGTAGAAGCAAAGATAGAAGCTACAAGTCAAGGTCCTACAATGACAAAAGATCTTCTAGTCGAGAGCGAAACTGTTACAATTGTGGAAGACCCGGACACTATTCCAATGAGTGTACGGCGCCCTATAAGAGAAGAGAAGATTCTCCAAAAAGAAGAAGCAAAGGATCACCACCAAGAGAGAGAAGGAGTAGAGATGATCGTTATGAACGAAGATACTCACAGAGAAGCAAGGATTCGGAAAGGAAGGAAAAATCATCAAGGAGCTACACAAGACGAAGACATCAAGCTCATGTTGGTGAATGGGTATCCGGCTCCGACTCCGACAGCCACTCCGAGAGAAGTTATCACTCCGACTCCGAAGATACTCAAGATGAAGGTGTTGCCGGTCTAGCACTTGTGTCAACCAACTCCTACGACATATTTGACTCACCAAATGAAGGAATTGGAAGATGCTTCATGGCCAAAGGTCCTAAGGTAACACACCCCGAGTATGTTGATTTCAATAGTGATGAAGATGACTTGTTAGGTGATGATTTGCTTGGTGACAACTCTAGTGATGAATACTATGATGAAAGACCAATTAATCATTCTAATCAAGATAAAACGAATGACAATGATAAGGAGAAGATTGAGGCTCTAACTAAAGAACTAAAAACTCTTAAGTTAGCTCATGACACTATCTTCGAAGATCATCGAGAACTTTTAAGAGCTCATGAGAAACTACGCTTTGAAAAGCTCAATCTTGAGCAAGAGCATGAGTTCTTAAAAGCAATCAATGATGATCTCCGCAAGAAAAGTTCTTCTTACATTGCCAAGCGTTTACTCTTATCCACTTACATGCCTCAAGTCAAGTCTAACAAGAAAGATTCTTCCTCTAGTAGTAACAATGATCATGCTAAATCCAATATTGTTGCTTCTAGTAGTTCTCTTGATTCCACTAATGATTCTCTTAGCCAAGTTACACTTGAGCAAGAAAATAGATTATTGAAGGGAATTATAGAGAAAGGGGTGTACAAAAGCCTTGCCGGGAGTAAGCAATTCGAGGAAATTGTGCGCAAGCAAGGAATGCACCGGAAGAATCAAGGTGTTGGTTTTGAACGAAAGTTCAATGCCAATGGAGTTGAATGGGAAGAAGATCAATACCCCAAGACAAAGTTTGTCCCTCAAGAAGAGAAGTATACTTCTTTCAAGGGGACACAAGCTCAAGATGATCTTCCACCACAAGACTACGAGCAAAAAGGCAAGGACAAGCTTCAAGAGGAAATTGATGCATTTGAAGAAGCTCCTAAGACCTTAGTCAAGTGGATTCCCAAGACTACTTCAAGTTCCACTTCATCAAGTATGACTACAACTCCAAGGATTCCCATCAAGATGATGTGGATCCAAAAGAATAAGAACTAGAGAGTTCTCGAGGGTGACTCCGCCAACATACTTCACTCTTATCATTTTGGCAAGAACAAGTGCAATCAACTTCCACATCTTGCACTAGTTCAAGGAGTCACAAACCCTCTTGTTGGTAAGACAAGGGACAAGGTAACCTAAAAGTTTTCGTGGACATCATCTTTTGTGTGCATCACTCTATGTCTATGGATATCCTTGTTTGTTCCTTGTGGGACTAACCCATGTAGGTATTGAAAGTGCAATTCACTCAAATGGATAGCTCCAAGAGATCTACATCAACATTGAGCATCCACATCTTCAACATCTACATGAAGTCATCATCGACAAAACCCAAGGTTAGTTCATCCCTCTTAGGGGGGATATCACATCTAGGGGGAGCTTTACTCTAAGACTTGAGCTAAAGCAACTCTAAAGATGTGAACACAACAATGCTTTATGTAAAAGTGGTAACCCCACTTGAGCTTAAACGATGAGTATGACCTATGATCAAGTGTTCTCACTTGACTCCTAAGTCAATATACTCATATATAGATGACCTAGTCATCGCAAATTGCTTGATAGATGCTAGAGTTGGTTGTGCATGCCTTGCCACATATTTCATTTGCCATCTTATTGTGTGAGCATGCTGATTGCATATTTTACTCATTCGAGGACATCCACTTGTTGTTTTGATTGTTCGGCTTTATTTCTTTCTGCCAAGTGGATGGACAAGAATGCCTAAGAACCTCCTCTAGCTATCTATGCTTTTCTCGTCTCAAACTCCATTCATGCTGCATCACAAAATTTGATCAAGTCAGATTCGAACCACTCTGTGCGAGGAGCGCTCGGAGTCCCCGATTCGTCATAGACTTAAACTTCCAAAACCTCTTTATGATTCTCGGTCTGACCGATACTCCACTTTCGGTCCTACCGAGATCATTAAGTTGATCTAGGTTTTCGATCTCGGTGCAACCGATTTGAACCTTTCGGTCACACCGAGTTTTAGTAACTGCACGCAGTTATGAATCTCGGTGCCACCGAGTTGTTCCACTCGGTCACACCGACAGGGTCGGGCTATATATAGTCACGGGCAAAATTTGGAAATTTCTCCGAACCCCTTCGCCCGCGCGATAGCCTGCTCTGCCCTCGAGGTCTCCGGATCGTCTTCTCGCCGCCAGCGGCCTCCAGTCGCTGGTCTCCGTCGCCGTCAACGGGAATTCTCCCCCGCCGTTGCCGCCGTAGCAAGTCCCCGCCGAACTAGGGTATGGACTTGATCTTTGTGCTATTCCTCAATCTGATTCCTAGCACATTGTGATCATATTGTTTCTAGCCACGTTTGAGAAACTTCTATCCAGTCAAAACGCTCATAGATTAGGTTTGATTCAAAAATTCTAGGTTTAGGTTTCCGCCGAAACTATCTCGGACCCACCGAGTTGAAAAACTCGGTCCCACCGATTTGGCTTATGCCATTGCACAAGTGAGACTCGGTCTGGCCGAGAATTACTTATCGGTGTGACCGATTTTTGAACTCAGTGAAACCCTAGCAGTCTCGGTGCCACCGAACTGTGACTCGGTCCTACCGAGTTCACTAGTTTAGGTTCCAAAACTGCTTCGGTATCACCGAGTTTTAAAATAGGTAGATCCGAGATGATTTCAGTGGGAAACTAAAACTAAGTTTTTGGATCATTCTTTTTGCAAAAATCTCTGCATTTTGTGATGCTCATCCACTCTATCTCCTCTATAATCTATTCACAGGGTCAGCAGTCAGTTTGCAGCATGTCAGACCAGAGTGACAGCCAAAACTTGTCAGAGCAGCAAGTGCAGTTGAGTGAGGGCACTAGCCCCTCAAGTTCCTCAGATGATGGCAGCAGGAGCACACCCAGCAACCTGCCTAAAGCTGCCACTAGACAAAGGAAGAAGAGAACCTCAGATTCTGAAGATGAGGACTATGTGGCAGAGGAAGAGGCCACTTCCAAGAGAATTGAACCAGCTCAAGGCACTAAGCCAGGTATGAAAATCAAAAGGCCAGTAGGCAGGCAGCCCATGTCAAAGGCTAGAGCCTCAACTGAGAAGCCCACTTCCCAAGAGCCAGCTGCTGAGGGCAAGAAAAGGAAGGAGAGAGTGAAGAAGACTGTAGCCAGAGTGCTTGGGAAGGCCTCCATCATGGTAGAAGAGGAGGAGGAAGAAGAGGCAGCTGCACCAGCGCCCAAGGCACCCAAACTTATGGGAGATGCCATAAGGTCAGGGGGAGCTGCATCCAAGCCCAAGGAAGCACCTAAGGCTGCATCTAAGCCTAAGAGTGCACCAAAGAGAAACACAAGAAGCATCCCAGCCACTGAGAAGAACAAGGCCCCAGTGCCTGAGACTGTTGCTGAGGAAGAGGAAGAGAGTGTCCTTCGGAAGCTCAAGCCCAAGATCCCAGACCACAACGATGCTCATCCTGTGGCTGAGGATATGAAGCTCAGGAGAGACTCAGGGCTCAGGAAATGGAGAGAAGAAGATCCATATGCTTCTAGGAGAAGGACTGCAGTGGACTATAGGTTTCATACCAAGGAGCAGCAGGATTTCTATGAGACAGTGCTACTTGACAAGAAGCCAATTGTCTGTGACATGAGATGGGTTGACTGGACCTACATGAGGGAGAAGGAGGAGCACTACCCAGGAGTATATGACAGCTTTCATGCTTGTGGAGTAGCTGACTTTGTTGGGCAGAAGCTCACAAAGTGGAACGAGGAGCTAATCATGCAATTCTACTCCACAGCACACTTTTATCCGGATGACAGGATCACATGGATGTCAAAGGGTACAAGATACAACTCTACTGTTGAGGAATGGGCGAAGCTGATCAATGCCCCAGAGGAGCAAGCAGATGGCTTGGACATTTATGCCAAGAAAAAGATGGACCACAACTCCATGTCCAACATGTACAAGGAGATTCCGAGTGAAGCACTTGACATGTTCAAGTTTGGCTCAGTGCATTATCTGCTATCAGGATTGCCTACGATCAACTGGATCCTTAGGCACACCCTTCTGCCCAAGTCTGGAGATCACAAGATGATCAGAGGTCACGCGATCAATTTGCTTCATGTTTTTGACGTGCCTCAAAAATTCAAAGTCATGAGCCTCATAGTGGAAACAATCAAAAGGACTGCGGCAGATCAGAAGAGGAGCTGTGGATATGCCCCTCAGATTCAGGAGCTCATCAACTCCAAGATGGGCACGGGCGTATATTTGTTGGATAAGGAACACCTGCCCATCCGTCCAGATTTTGAGAACAATGAAGTTGTGATGATAGAGAATGAGCCATCATCTGCCCATGCACAAGCTCAGAAGGAGAAGGCGAAGAAGGAGAAAGCTGCCAGGATGCCCACTCAAGCGGAGGCATCTGATTACTTCCTGAAAACCAAACAAGAGCAGCTTGGTTACCTGATTGCGTCCACCCTGCGGATTGAGCAGAGTATAGCCACCCTGACTCAGAACCAGGCGAGTTTAGAGAGGATCATGGAACAGACGTTCTATGACTTGGACATAAAGGTGACAGAGATACAGACTGCCGTGGAGCAGCTCCAGGAGGACATGAATGAGAGGAGAGGCAGGACCACGACTGATGCTTTTGCGAGGGTGCCACGAGGTCCGAGGTCGTCTGCACTGCCAGTTGCTGACACCAGAGCTACAACGTCTGCACCAGCCACAGCCTCAGTTCCACCAGCTCCAGCATCCACTTCAGCCTCGACTCCGACCACGTCTACCGAAGGCTTCGTCCTTGGAGTGCTCCGGACTCCACCACCACCTGAAGATCAAGCCTGAGCGTCGATCTAGTGCTATGCATTTTCTAGGAACTTTTTGGTAACTTGTTGCCAAAGGGGGAGAAGATGTATAGATCATAGGCTTCGAGAGAGAGTGTGTTGCTTTTATTCTCTCTTGTTTTATTTGGTGGTTTTTCGAACTTTGTTTGCTTTTGTGTGAGATACTACGTCCTTATGCCTGTGAGACATCGATGATCATGTGTTTGATCATAAGCTACACTTAATGCTTGCTTAAATATTATCATTCTATCTCTCGTTTGTGATCATTCATTATTCTTGGTGATGAGTGCATGTATTTCATTCTTATCATTTTGAGCGCTCCACCAAGATGTATCTGACATGGAAGAGTAACCCATGACTCTAACTCTTTGTGCATTTGCAGTCCAAAGCAAATTTTAAATATGCACAAATTTAGGGGGAGCTCTTACTTATCACATACTTCTCAAAGCGACGATATATTTCATGCTTATTATCATTTGTTGAAGCTTTGATCTATATGTTGTCATCAATTACCAAAAAGGGGGAGATTGAAAGTGCAACTATCCCTAGGTGGTTTTGGTAATTCATAACAACATATAGCTCATTGAGCTAATACTATTCCAAGATAATTATTTCAGGAAAGCTCAATGATTGGCATGGCATGGATGTGAAAGTGGAACCCTCAAAATGCTAAGGACAAAGGATTGGCTCAAGCTCAAAAGCTCAAGACTCTTCATTTTATATTTTAGTGATCCAAGATCACATTGAGTCTTTAGGAAAAGCCAATACTATTAAGGAGGGATGAGGTGTTGCTTAATGAGCCTCTTGCTTCATGTGCTTAGTGATATGCTCCAAAACCCTCAACTACTTTCCCATATCCACATATGACCTAAAACCCTAAGCCAAACTTGGTCCTATCGATTCTTCCTATCCGGCGCCACCGAGTTTCACTTGTCATTAGCCACTGCCAAACCCTAGCAATTCGGTTCTACCGATAAGGATCTCGGTCTCACCGAGATGGGGTTGCAAACTCTCTGTTTCCCTTTCGTAACTTTTCGGTCCCACCGAAAGAGCGAATCGGTCCCACCGAGATTGCAATGTAAACTCAGTGTTTCCCCTTTGTAACTTTTTGGTCTCACCGAGTTCCACTCGGTCTCACCGAAAGAGCAAATCGGTCCCACCGAGTTTGCCTGACCAACTCTCTGGTTAGCTAATTACCAAATTCGGTCTCACCGAGTTTGTGTAATCGGTCTCACCGAGATTACGTTATGCCCAAACCCTAACCGAATCGGTCCTACCGAGTTGCATGTCAGTCCCACCGAAATTCCTAACGGTCACTAGGTTTACTATTTCGGTCAGACCGAGTTTTCTGATTCGGTCCCACCGAGATTGGTAAATTGTGTGTAACGGTTGGATTTTGTGTGGAGGCTATATATACCCCTCCACCTCTTTCTCATTCTAAGAGAGAGCCATCAGAACACACACATCATTCCAACTCATATGTTCTGAGAGAGAACCACCTACTCATGTGTTGAGACCAAGACATTCCATTCCTACCATATGAATCTTGATCTCTAGCCTTCCCAAGTTGCTTTCCACTCAAATCTTCTTTCCACCAAATCCAAATCCTATGAGAGAGAGTTGAGTGTTGGGGAGACTATCATTTGAAGCACAAGAGCAAGGAGTTCATTACCTACACACCATTTGTTACTTCTTGGAGAGTGGTGTCTCCTAGATTGGCTAGGTGTCACTTGGGAGCCTCCGATAAGATTGTGGAGTTGAACCAAGGAGTTTGTAAGGGCAAGGAGATTGCCTACTTCGTGAAGATCTACCGCTAGTGAGGCAAGTCCTTCGTGGGCGATGACCATGGTGGGATAGACAAGGTTTCTTCTTCGTGGACCCTTCGTGGGTGGTTGCTTCTTCGTGGACCCTTCGTGGGTGGAGCCCTGTGTGGACTCGCGCAACCGTTGCCCTTGGGTGGAGCCCTGTGTGGACTCGCGCAACCGTTACCCTTCGTGGGTTGAAGTCTCCATCAACGTGGATGTAGGATAGCACCACCTATCCGAACCACGGGAAAAACATCTGTGTCTCCAATAGCGTTTGAATTCTCCAAACCCTTCCCTTTACATTCTTGCAAGTTGCATGCTTTACTTTCCGCTGCCAATATACTCTTTGCATGCTTGCTTGAATTGTGTGATGATTGCTTGACTTGTCCTAAAATAGCTAAAATCTGCCAAGAACTAAAATTGGGAAAAGGTTAAGTTTTTATTTGGTCAAGTAGTCTAATCACCCCCCTCTAGACATACTTTCGATCCTACAGAGTCGTGGTGGCAGGGGTCCTCTTTCTCAGGCAATGCCTCCGGTGGAGCAGGCAATGATCATTAGTTAGTGAATAAATATTCAATGCCATTAGTGAAGTACTGTTGGATGTGCGAAAATCTTGGATGTGCGAAAATCTTGCCTCATGGGTTTGTAGTTTGTAGTTTTACAAGTTTGTAGTTTTGGATGTACGAAAATATTGCCTCATGAGTTAAATTCGCCTCCTTTATATAAGTAGGATTGAATGCACCTGCAAGTCAGATTTGATAAGATCTAAAGAGTGGGAATCATATATGAATTATGCTTGTTGGCATATATTACATCCAGTTAAAATGAAGCTTGAATAAACCATGGAGTATGCTTCAATACTTTTTATTTACCATTTTGGTTGTGCTTATACTCTTCTTTCACATAACTTATGATTTTTTTAGTTTGGACATATAGGCCGGCTCCACTTTTATATTGAAATATTGAAATGAAACCAAGCATCCAACTAGTCATTGTCCCTAACATAGATATGCAAACTAATCAACAAAGTGAATACCTGTTGGCTTTGTTTTCTTTAATGAAAATCGGAAGGGGAAAACCTTTCTTTGATCAAAAAAAAGTTTGATTCCTATTGAAGTAGTGTGGTTAATATTCACCATATTTATTTTGTTTTTCAGATTCTGATGGGGGCACTAGTAAGTACCGGACAGTCCTGATTGGTAGGACCGAGTCGTCCGCCTCCCACCAGTCCACTCCCGACGACGAGTCATCATCGGATGGCGATGTCGGAGTGGACTTAGATGGACCAGATCCGCTCGCTACCGAGTCGGGCAACATGGAGGCCTCGGACGGCTCGGGGTCTACCTCGAGCAACATTTCCAAGAGGAAGAAATCCGGGCGTGGTTCGGGGAAGGTCCCGGAACCAACTGCGGACCGTCCTGTCATTTGCCCGATAGGAGAGGGGTAAGCAAGCATTTCATTTCCATCATATTTTGGATGCACAACATTGACACTCACATATGCTTGTCTTTTATATCATGCAGTTAGTGGGAATTTATCCCGACACAACCTAAGGGGGCACGCCCGCCGAACCACGTCATCGGCTCCCTCTTGAGGAAGCACTTCCCTGGATTGTCCAAGCCGGGTGATGACGATCCGCCGTCGCCAGGTTTAACCTGGGAGCATTATCTACACAACAAGGATGAGCACGATGTCACCATGGCCACTCGGGTTATCAATGCTTTTTTTGTAAGTATCTTCGCTCCGACCACTGCATTTTTCCATATCCAAATCCTTGCTTGCGTGGATGGTGAGAAGATGCAATATGCTTTCTTGTAGCAAACATTTTCTTGCGTGGATGGTGAGAAGCAAAAGGCGATCAAAGGCATCGTGAAATCTGCCCGAAAGATACTCTCTGACACCAAGCACACGCTGCGGTACAAAGTCATGATGCAGTGTCGGCCGCTCGATGAGAAGGGAGAGAAGATGACAAGGAAGACTGCTTGCCAGACCAACTTGTCGCGAGAAGAATACCTGTTAGTGGTAAGTGACTACATCGGTTGCTAGTACTTTGATTCATCCCTCTTGTTCCTCAATTATTCGATTTTGTCTGACTAGGTGAAGGAACCCTGGATGAAGGAGGATTGTTGGGAGGCCCTGGTTGACATGTCGTGTGACCCAACATGGCAGGCGCAGCATGTTGAGAAGGGAAACGAACGAGCCAAAATGCCAGGCACGGCTCATGTCCAGGGGAGCTAGAACCTAACCGCTCTCAAGCAACACATGGTATGTGGATTAAGATGTTAACTTTTTCGCACGGTGCATCTTGGTTCATTCAACTTGATGGTTAATTTTGCAGGAGGCGAAGGCTGGTCGCCCGGTCCACATCCTGGAAGCCTGGAGAGAAGGCCACAAGGGGAAGGATGGCGCCAAGTTCTGCAGCAAGTCGGCGGAGGAGAAGTGGGGGACCTTCAAAGAGGTCTTCCAGGAGGTGCACGGGCAGGAAGCCGAACCTATGTCCAAGCCCCTTGATCCTGAGCTTCTCATCATTGCTGGCGAGGGGAAGGGCCATGGCCGCCACCTCCTTTGCAACGGGGCGATCGCCACCTCCTCGCATCGCAAGCTGCACGAGATACGCGCGTCGAGCACCAGCTCAACTCCGTCCATACGGAATCGCCCAACCGCCGCATCACGTGAGATAGCGTGTCTCAAGGTTAGCATCCTAACCTTTCATTTATGTCCATGCCTCGAAATAGCACCGTTCCAACCTATATGAGCCTAATGCCATGTTACAGGATTTAATGGCGCAGCGGGCTGTTGAAGAGGAGGAAAGGCGGCAGGCTGAGCAGGAGTCCAGTGAAAAGGAACGGGAAGACACGAACAAGAGGTTGAAGCTGCTTGAGGATCAACTACAGGTAGAACATTATCTAAACTAGAGTAGAAGATTCATTACATATGGACGAACCACCCTCACGTGACTCTCATCTTATAGGTTCTTATGCAATCTCGAAGCAGTGCAAGTGATGCCCCTCCTCCTCCTCCTCCGGAATGTTAACCTGGTGGCCTCTCCTCCTCAAGATGATCTATATATGAACAAGTGTACTTCTATTGTGACGTGCACGTGTTTTGCAAGTAGTGACAATATGTATGAATTTGTGACTTGTGTGTGACGTCTACTAGGATAATACATTCGACTTGTGTGTGACAATATGTGGACTATCCGTAATTATGCCTATATATGTGTGGACTAGATCAAATTATGCCTATATATGATCAAATTATGCCTATATATGTGTGGACTAGATCAAATTATGCCTATATATGATCAAACTGCACTGCAGTTGTTTTTATCTGCAGGGATCAGAAAAGAAATAGCTTGACAGCAGAATGGATGGGAAAGATTTCCGAAAGCAACACTCGGAAAACGATATACTACCGAGAGCACCTCTCGGAAACATGGTCATCTGGGACACTACTATTGTGCCACAACTTTTCCGAGAGCAGCTCTCGGAAAAGAAGGCGAGCATTGCCGAGCCTAGCTCTCGGCAAAGCTATGTGAAGTGTCAGCCCCCATCAGAAGGATTGCCGAGAGCAGCTCTCAGCAAAGATATCGTCATTTTTTTTCAAAAATATTTAGCAAGTTATTTAAAACTTGTACTAATAAATGTGACCAGTGGGACCATATGTCAGCTAGAAAGAACACACACACAAAAAATAGGATGTTGCATATGCTTTGCTGAGGGTGACGCTCGGCAAAGTACGCAGTAACTGACGGAGCCGTCTGTTGCGGACGGGCATGCCACGTGGCTCCTCTTTGCCGTGAGCGGCTCTCGGCGTCTGCAACTTTGCCGTGCGGTGCCTCTTTGCCGTGAGGCGATGACGGCAAAGCTGTCAGTTTGCCGTGACGGTGGGTTTGCCGAGAGTGACACTCGGCAAATTTTGCTTTGCGAGTGTCCGTGTTTTAGCACTCAGCGAAGAGCATTACACCCGACGTACATGAAAATTCCAGTAGTGTCTGTAGAAGGGCAGCTGCTAATCAATGCTCTGAGGGGAGAGAATTCCCACGAGAGACCAAGTTTTGTTTTCGCATGTGTGTGTTTCCGGCCGGCCGCAAATCAATCAGCTTGCTAACTGTACCGTATACGTGCGTACATCCGTGCTATGGCTGAAAGAGTTAATTCAGGTGTGAGACCAAGTTTACGTGCATGCGTGTTTTCGATCAGCGGCTAATCAATCATCTAGCTAGACCAAGTTATGGATGCATGTGTATTTCTGGCCGGCCACAAATTAATCATCTTGCTAATGCCTACATACAGACATGCTATAGTAGGCAGAGTTAATATATGAGTAAGACCTAAGTTTTACGTATATGTGTGTTTCCGGTTGGCGGCCAATCAATCATCTAGGTAGCGTGGTTAGCTTTGCATAGGAAGAACTAATCAGCTTTGTTGCTTTCTATCTACGCGCATGTTGAGGCCAGTTCAATCCCTCCATCCATGGAGCGCCTTAGACGTGTGTCTTTGGCCATGCGGTTACTTTGTACAAGGCCAGCACAATTTTTCCTGTTGGTGCCATGATTACCCTAGATCCTTCATCACCAAGCTAAGCTGCACTTTTAACTTCTTTCTGATTAGGGATATGAGTAGTATCTCAGTTATAGCAAAACATTTCTGCCTCATGTTGTTGATTGTTGGAGCCTGATAAAAAGATGATCCGAACCTCTGTTCTTTAGTACGATATATATAATAAAGCAAAATTCCTTATATACATCGACCAATATTTGAATGTGTTTACATGCCAGGGGTAATTATGGTCTTTCCCCCTTTTCAGTTGATACTTATTTTCTTTTGGTTTTTTCCTTTCACCTCACAATTTCATTAAAGGTCACACTTGCCTACCCAGCTCAAATAATATTTAAATTTCATTTATGTTAATTTCTTTGATAACGATGGCAATTGTATCACCCTTTTGTTGTACGGTACAATGAAAGACGAAACTACATCATTATATGACAACACTGACATAATTAAACCTTGGTACCCCTCTCTTCATTACAGTGCACCATTCAAGTTTGCAAGCCATCCATGGTAGTCCAAGAGCTATTGTTTTGTTTGTAAAATCACCAAGAAAGGCCTAACCAGTTAAACGACATCTACATATGTATGCAGATCTCAAAGCTTTGTTAGTTGGTTAACACAAAAACTATCGAGCTATGTGATTTATACATAATAGTTTAGTCTGCATCCCAGAAAACTGTGCACTCTCTTCTCTCTTTTATAGTTGTTGACATGTACTTCTCGGTTTTGTGAACAAGAAAAAAATCTGTTTATAATGAAAAACCGCGAGTTTTCCTTTTGGATTACTTCACATCTCTGCACCTATTTTACGAGATTGACCAAATAATCCATATATAATAGTGGTTATAACCCCTGTTCACAAAGTAGTGTTAACACATAATATTCATAGAGTAAATAACAGTACACAGAGCGCCTCATAAGTGTTTATTTTATGCAACTTATGCTATTGTTACAACTAGAACATGTGAAATTCCTTCACCATGGAGGAGCCAATATTCAATTATACTTAAAAAAATTATCTATATGATATTAGATTTACAAACCTACATCCTTCATTTGATTTATCTTGTACCAATTATCACTGAATTTGTCAGCGCCCCTGACAGGTGCGCCCCGCAAGACAGCGGCACCACCAAGCCACAAGCTGCTCCACGCGCGGCCCGAGTCCGGAAGCCCAACTGCAGGACCTGCGGCCCGCAGTGGTCCAAGTGAAGCCCACCGCACCGATACTAAAGGAGTCGGCAACGCAAGGGTTCGGTATCCAATGGATCATGGCAACGGCGGCTCGGCTCATTTCCCCTTCCTCCTCGCTACAAACCCTAGCCACCATTCTTGTAATCCTCCTATAATCGCCACTAAATTGTGTACCTGAGAGTGCTGCTACTAGTAATCGAGCCTACTTCCTACTCATAGCTTATCATCTGGTATCAGAGACCAGTAATTTCCCCGCAGCCGCTCCATTCTGGCGCAGCTAATCGAGACCAGAGGCCTCAGGCAAGCGCGTACGCACTTGGTAGCCATGGATCCGGCGATTGAAGCCTTCCTCGACCGCCTCGACAACACCCTCAAGGCCCAGAACAAGGCCATCACGGAGATCCAAGTCTCCACCGCCAAGATCGACGATCTGGTTCACTGGCATCCAGATCTGGAGAAGCGGGTGGCCGATCTCAGCGACGCGGTGGCGGCGCTCCAGATGGCGCAGCCGCTCGCAGGCAAGACGGGTGAAGAGTCTCAAGGGGTGATTCAGAAGCAAGGCCCTTCTGTGACAACCGGCGTCCTTCTGGGGGCCGGTGGCGGCGCGGGCAACGAGCTTCAAGGGCCAAGCGGCCACGGCGTGTTCAACTTGCCACGGGGGAACGTGGCGGCGTCCTTCCAGAGGCCGCCGCCACCCCCGGCAACAGGTCTGTCGTCCTCTCTGACCACGTCTCCATCCTCTCTGTCGCCGTTTGCACATGCGAGTCAACTGCTAGCAGGTTTAGGGCAGTCACACCCATCCATCGCCTTCCCACGGTTCACGGGCGACAACCCAAGCTTGTGGAAGACGATGTGCGAATAGTACTTTCAAATGTTCGGCATACTACCGTCGTTCTGGGTTCCCATGGCGGCCCTGAACTTCTCTCGCTTAGCTGTTGTATGGCTGCAGTCGGTTCAGAAACGTTTAGCAGAATTCGATTGGGAGCAGTTTACTGCCCTACTATGTACACGTTTTGGTCGTGATAGGCATCAAACGCTGATCGGGCAGTTCTATTCTGTTCGACAAACATCATCAGTGGCGCATTACATTGAGCAATTCGAGTTGATTATCAATCATTTAGCTTCCTACTCTGACACGATTCATCCGTTTTATTTCTTGACTCGTTTTGTCGAGGGATTACGGAAGGACATCAGGGCGGTGGTTCTGGTTCAGCGACCACCAGACTTGGATACGGCCTGCGCACTCGCGCTGCTCCAGGAAGAGGTGATGGAAGGATTGTTGGGCTCGCTACCTCGACCACCCGAGCAGACGCCAAGACAGGGCACTCCCCTGCCCCTGCCTCCCCCACCAGCGCGAGCGGTACCACCACCGGCAGCGATAGATCACCGTGGCATGGACGCCGCCCGCGCCGATCAGTCCAAGCTCAAGACTCTACGGGATTATCGGCGTGCCCGCGGACTGTGTTTCAAGTGCGGCGAACGGTGGGGGCACGACCACATGTGTCTCACTACGGTGCAGTTGCATGTTGTCGAGGAACTCCTCGATATGTTCGGCCTCGACAATGGCATCGACACACAGATCGCAGAGGAGGGCACCAGCAAGGTGGCAATGGCGATTTCCCTCTCAGTAGTGACAGGAGGGGTCTCGGCCAAGGCGTTTCAGCTTCGAGCGTGGCTACAAGGAAGAGAAGTGCTCATGCTGGTGGACTCGGGTAGCTCTAACTCTTTCGTCAATGAGCAACTGGCGGCGCAACTGAAGGCGTGCACCCCCTCCCCAAGCCAGGCCGCGTCCGTGTGGCAGACGGCGGCGAGCTGCTGTGTACACAAGTGGCCATCGCGTGCACCTGGTACGCCCAGGGCCACGAATTCTACACAGATCTAAAGGTGCTTGCCCTAGGCACCTATGACGTCATCCTGGGCATGGACTGGCTCGAAGAGTATAGCCCAATGACGGTCGACTGGTGCGCCCGCTTCCTGGAAATTCCTACTCCAGCGGGGCCGCTAAGACTCATGGGCCACGACGCAGCTTCGACATGTTTCCAAGAGATCAACAGCATCCAGCTTCAGAGCCTATGCAACAAGGGCGCGATCACTCATGTCGTTCACCTGTGCGTGGTCGCACCACAAGCAGAAGAGCTCGAACCAACTCCGTCGTGCATCCATAGTGTGGTCGATCAGTTTCCTGATGTGTTCGACCTTCTGTTTTGAGTAAGCTTGCGACACCTAAACCTACTTCTGCTATTAATTCTGATATGTCGCATGTTATTGATGATGCCACTTCTGCTATGCATGATACTTATGATGAAACTACTTCTATGCTTGATACTACTGTGCCACTTGGTGAATTTGTTGATGAACAACTTGCTAGGGCTAGAGAGAATGAAATTATTGAAACTGATAATATTGATGAAAGTGATGATGAAGATTCTCCCCCTGGATATGAATTGCCTGTTGTGCTTGAGGGTTATGTTATGGAACTGCTAGAGACTTTCTTGCCTGCAATGATAGAAGTGATCTTAAGAAACTATTAGCTAAGTTGAAAGAAAAATCTCTGAATGCTAGAATGAAATATGATCCTGCTTATGCTACTTCACCTATCTTTATTACTGATACGGATTATGATTTCTTTGTTGATCCTGATATAACTACTTTAGTTGAATCTGATCCTTTCTATGGCTATGAATCTAAAACAGTTGTGGCACATCTTACTAAATTAAATGATATAGCTACCTTGTTCACTAATGATGAGAAAACTCGCTACTATTATATCCTTAAATTATTTCCGTTCTCCTTAAAGGGTGATGCTAAGATATGGTTTAATTCTCTTGATCCTGGTTGTGTGCGTAGTCCTCAGGATATGATTTACTACTTCTCTGCTAAATATTTCCCCGCTCATAAGAAACAAGCTGCTTTAAGGAAAATATATAATTTTTTGCAAATTGAAGAAGAGAGTCTCCCACAAGCTTGGGGGAGGCTTCTCCAATTACCTAATGATCATCCTCTCAAGAAAAATGAAATACTTGATATCTTTTATAATGGACTAACCGATGCTTCCAGAGACCACCTGGATAGTTGTGTTGGTTGTTTTTTCAGTGAAAGAACAGTTGATCAAGCTGAAATTCTATTGAATAATATGTTGACCAATGAAAACAATTGGACACTTCCTGAACCAACTCCTAAGCCAACTCCGAAGAAAGCGGTATTATATTTCTCAGTGCTGAAGATATGCAAGAGGCAAAGAAATCTATGAAAGAAAAAGGTATAAAAGCTGAAGATGTTAAGAATTTACCTCCTATTGAAGAAATACATGGTCTTAATTCATCACCTATTGAAGAAACACACGGTCCCGATAACCCGACACAGGTAGTAAAGGTAAACTCTCTCTATAGATATGACAAATCTGAAATCCCTCCTGCTAAGTTTGCTAGCCAATGTTTGGATGAATTTTATAACTTTATGGTTAAGCAAGAAGATTTTAATGCTTATTTTGGTAGACAACTAAAACGCAATGCTTATATGATTGAACACTTGGGTGATTATATGTCTAGAGTTAAAGGTGAACTTAAACTCATTAGTAAACATGCTTCTATGGTTACCACTCAAGTAGAACAAGTACTTAAAGCTCAGAATGATTTTCTCAATGAATTGAATACTAAGAATAATGACTTTGTTGTTAGAGTTGCAACTAGAGGAGGTAAAGTGACTCAGGAACCTTTGTATCCTGAGGGCCATCCTAAGATAATTGAGCAGGATTCTCAGAGAAATAACGTTGATGCACCTAGTCCTTCTAAGAGGAAGAAAAATAAAAATGATAGGACTTTGCATGCTTCTAGTGAAACTGTTGTAGACACATCTGAGAATCCTAATGATATTTCTATCTGTGATGCAGAAACACAATCTGGTAATGAACATCAACCTAGTGATAATGTTAATGATGATGTTCATGTTGATGCTCAACCTAGCAATAATAATGATGTAGAAATTGAACCTGCTATTGATCTTGATAACCCACAATCAAAGAATCAATGTTATGATAAGCAAGACTTTGTTGCTAGGAAGCACAGTAAAGAAAGAGAACCATGGGTTCAGAAACCCATGCCTTTTCCTCCTAAACCATCCCAGAAAAAGGATTATGAGGATTTTGAGAGCTTTGTTGAAATGATTAGACCTATCTTTTTGCGTATGCGTTTGACCGATATGCTTAAAATGAATCCTTATGCTAAGCATATGAAGGATATTGTTAAAAAAAGATACCGGAAGCTGAAATTTCCACCATGGTTGCTAATTATACTTTTAAGGGTGGAATACCACAGAAACTTGGAGATCCAGGAGTACCAACTATACCATGCTCCATTAGAAGGAACTATGTTAAAACTGCTTTATGTGATCTTGGAGCCGGTGTTAGTGTTATGCGTCTCTCTTTATACTGTAGACTTGATTTGAATAAGTTGACGCCTGCTGAAATATGTTTGCAAATGGCTTACAAATCAACTGTTGTACCTGTCGGCATTTGTGAGGATGTGCCTGTTGTAGTTGCAAACGTTACTATTTTAACGGACTTTGTTATTCTTGATATTCCCGAGGACGATAGTATGTCTATTATTCTTGGAAGACCCTTTTTGAATACTGCAGGGGCTGTTATTGATTGCAACAAAGGCAATGTCACTTTTCATGTCAATGGTAATGAGCATACGGTACACTTTCCGAGGAAACAACCTCAAGTCCACAATATCAATTCTATTGGAAAAATTCCATCAATTACTATTGGAGGTTTTGAATTTCCTCTTCCTACTGTTACAAAGAGATATGACATTCTTATTGTTGGGGATGTGCATATCCCCATTGAGGTAACATAGTGAAATTCGAAATTTCTCCGGTTCCATGTTATTCGGAATGAGTTTGTTAACAAGACTTGATCAACCTTGTTAGTGGAATACTTTTGATGAGCATGAGATGGATGAAGTTAGAAGGCACAACCTTCTATACCCTCCTTTTACTTCATGTTATTTAGATTACATAAAGCAAAAATTGTATTTCCTGTCTGTTTTCTGAATTATCCGTGCAATAAAAAAATACCGCGAAAATAAAAGTTCTCCAAATGCCCTGAAAATGAAATATGATTTTTTCTAGAATATTTGAGAATATATAGCATTGAGAACACACCAGGGGGAGCAAGCACCTGGCCACGAGGGTCCAGGGCGCGCCCACCCCCCTGGGCGCGCCCCCTGCCTCGTGGGCCCATGGTGGCTCCCCTCAACTTATTCTAGCCACCACACACTCCTTCTTCCTCCCAAAGAAATCACCAACCAGCTCAAGCACAAGTTCTTGCTCATTTTGCTGCGATTTTCGATCTCCTTGCTCAAAGCTCCACTCATAAAACTGCTTTGGGGGATTGTTCTTCTGTATGTGACTCCTCCAATGGTCCAATTAGTTTTTGTTCTAGTGCTTTATTTATTGCAAATTTTTGCTGCCTAGGTGACCCTGTTCTTGAGCTTGCATGTCAAATTTATATGGTCCCAAGTAGTTCTAATGCATGATATATATAGTCTCTAGGCACTTGTAGGAGTAGTTGCTGTCAATTTTGTTGAGTTTGGTTCACTTTTATTTTGAAATTACTAAAAATTTCAGAAATTTTCCAGAGGAGGAAATATGTTTAGGAAAATGTACCAAGGTGGTTCTTCAAGGAAGGAAGCACCCAGGCCCGCAATGCGTGAGCCGGAGGATGAACCACCGAGGGACGCTCAAGTGCGGCCTTGTGAATGGCCGTCAGAAGATTTCATGGTCCAAGCAGGAATCAAGGAGGAATTTGACGCATATGTGCGTAACACCTATCTTGAGAGCTTTGTGGCAGATAAGTGCCATCATTACCTCTACTTAACTGATTCATTTGTGAGTAGGTTTAAATTTTCATCATCACGCAATTCTCAAACTGTCATGTTTGATCTTTATGATAAATCTTATACCATGGACTTAGAAGATTTTAACACTGCTTGTAAACTCCCACATTGAGGTAATGTTAGTGAACCTCGCAAATCTGAATATAAAGACTTTCTTGCTAGTATAATTGTGGGGGAATCTAGGGAAATCACACAAGCTACCATAGGGAGCATTCATTTTCCTGCTATACATTATTTTGCTCTCTTCATAGGTAGATGCATAAATGGTAAGGATGAGGCATGTCACATGTGTGTTCCTGACCGTAGTGTTCTCAAGAGTGATGTATTAGGAGATAGACAATATAACTTGGGGGCCATTGTTGCACGTAGGTTGCATAATAATAGTATTGATGGAGATTTCTTTGGTGGAATTTATGCAACCGTTTAGCTGATTTTCTGGAGATACCCATATGTGGATATGATATTGAGTTGCCTCCTGCTTATTTAGATTGTAATGTCATAGTTCGTCATCAGTTTGTTGAGAGGAACAATCAATTCCTCCAGTACCGACTAATCTTTGACACACGACGCACCTATCACGTCGCTCTCCCTACTCCTACCCTCTTTGACTTTCAGGCAAAAGGGAGATATGTTATAACCAGGGAGGAGGCGACCCAGTACAAGAGGAGGACGGAGGCAGCTCGCCTCCAAGCTGCAGCTCGTCAGGCAATAGCTGATGCATCTTAGTATGACCCCAGCTTCAACTTCGGATATCCACCAGGCCATCCATGGGCATAGACCAACTTAGGCTAAAAGCCTAAGCTTGGGTGAGTATGTATTTCTCATCGACATTAAATTCATGTTCACACACTCATGCTAGTTGTCGGTGCTCATACTTTCTCATTGTATCATCCATGATAGTTTATTTCCTTTTTAGCTTTCTTCTTGTGTTCCTTAATAAACCTTAAGAAAAACAAAAAAGAAAGTTGTAGCTTAGCTAGTTTACTTTCCATGCCTGTAGTAGTAGTAATTAAAAAGAAAACCCAAAAAGAGTTCTCGTTCTTCTTTTGCTTGTTGGGAGCTTTCCCGTGTAAATAGTTTTGTTTCTTTTCTTTCATCATTTGCGGGTCGAGAGGAGAAGACCATAATGAAAATGTTGAGTGGCTCTCATATGCATTATTGTTGATCTAACAAAGAGCCCATATTACCTTGTCTTCTCTCTTGAATTGAATGCTTGCAGATTCTAGCTTAGTCCAATGCACGAGCACTATTATTATTATCCACACTATTCGGTCGTGCAAGTGAAAGGCAATAATGATGATATATGATGAACTCATTGAGATGAGGAAAGCTGGTATGAACTCGACCTCTCTTGTTTTTGTAAATATGATCGGTCCATCTTTCCTGATTCAGCCTATTATGAAAGAAACATATTTGCAATGACAATTAGAGATTATAGTTTCTTATGCCATGCTTAATTAGCTAGGAGTTTAAAATTGTTTACCTTGCATGCCAACATGCTATTAAAATTGTTGTGATGTGGTATGATAGGGTGGTATCCTCTTTTGGATGATTCGAGTGGCTTGACTTGGCACATGTTCATGCATGTAGTTGAAACAAAATCAACATAGCCTCTACGATATTTATGTTCACGATGCATTATATCCTACTCATGCTTGCATTCGGTGTTGATTAATTTTAATGCATGTTCATGAATATTGTCGCTCTCTAGTTGGTCGCTTCCCAGTCTTTTTCTAGCCTTCACTTGTACTAAGAGGGAATACTTCTTGTGCATCCAACTCTATAAAACCCAAAGTTGTTCCATATGAGTCCATCATACCTACCTATATACGGTATCTACCTGTCGTTCAAAGTAAATTTGTATGTACCAAACTCTAAACCTTCAAATAAACATCCTGTTTTGTATGCTCGAATATCTCATGTATCAACTAGGGTTGTCTGTATCCTCCATGCTAGGCAGGTTATTCTCAAGAGGAGTGGACTCCGCTCCTCACTCACGAGAAAATGGCTGGTCACCAGGATGCCCGGTCCCATGCTTTAAGAAAATCAAATCAAAATAATTGTAAACAAAAATCCCCCGAGATTGTTGTTAGTTGGAGGCACCCGTTGTTTCGGGCAAGCCATGAATTGATGCTTGTTGGTGGTGGGGAGTATAAACTTTACCATTCTGCTTGGGAACTGCCTATAATGTGTGTAGCATGGAAGATATCAAGATCCACTACTAGGAAAATGCCTAGTAGTAGCGCGGGTGCCTGCGCTACTACTACGGTGCTACAGCTAACTAGTAGTAGTAGCGCGGTGCATCCCGCGCTACTAGTATGTGTGTTATTAGTAGCGCATGTCTGTGACCTGCGCTACTACTATTAATTTGAAAAACCAAAAAAATCTCGACCCCATGACGCGCGCATGTTGGCCGGGAGCAGGGAGATCTCGTCCATGACGCGTGCCTCGTGGAAGCCGTCGAGGGCGGCCGCGGAGGCCAGCCCAGCGTGGGCCAGGAGCTGGAGGACTTGCATCTTGGCATCATGCGTGGGGAGCAACACCTCGCGGCGGCCGTCGCCGTTGAGGTCGGCGACGAGCGGCGGCAGGAGGCGGTCCACGTCTTCCGAAACGAGAAGTCGCCCTCGTGCTGCCGGAGGAGGAGGGGGATTAGTCAGCTAGCATTCCGGATTGAATCGGAGAGGGGGCGGAGGGCTGTGAAAGTGCGTTATATCGACTAGAGGGGGGTGAATAGGCGATTTTTATGAAAGTCTTCAGAACATGGGAGTTTTGAAGACAAACGATAAAATTAAACCTATTACCATGCAGCGGAAGGTAGACTACACTAGGCAAACCATAGTCAAGTATTCAATGAAGTGAAAGCACAAAGACTAATAGCAACTAAGTAGTAAGGATCAGGTAGGAAGATATTGTGAAGCCAAACAGAACACGCAGTCACTCAGTGAAGACAAATGATAGAGCAAACATACAATGACTTCACAAGGAGTAACAGTAAGTAAAGTGAAGTGAAGATGAAACCAGTGACTCGTTGAAGACAATGATTTGTTGGACCAGTTCCAGTTGCTGTGACAACTGTACGTCTGGTTGGAGCGGCTAGGTATTTAAACCTTAGGACACACAGTCCCGGACACCCAGTCCTGAACACGCAGCTCAGGACACCCAGTCCTCACCGTATTCTCCTTGAGCTAAGGTCACATAGACCTCGCCCAATCACTCTGGTAAGTCTTCAAGGTAGACTCCCAAACCTTCACAGACTTCGTTCACCGGCAATCCACAATGTCTCTTGGATGCTCAGAACGCGACGCCTAACCGGCTGGAGGATGCACAGTCCTCAAGTGTAATAAGTCTTCAGATCACACAAACAAGAAGACTTAAGTGATGCCCAATTCTCTCTGGCTCTGGTGGTTAGGGCTTTATCCTCGCAAGGAATTCTCTCTCAAAGGCTTCGAGGTGGGTTGCTCTCAAATGACAAAAGCCGTGCTTTCAATCTGAGCAGCCAACCGTTTATGGTTGTAGGGGGTGGGCTATTTATAGCCACTTGGCAACCCGACCTGATTTGTCCGAAATGACCCTGGGTCACTAAGGAACTGACACGTGTTCCAACGGTCAGATTTCAAACTCACATGGCAACTTTACTTGGGCTACAAGCAAAGCTGACTTGTCCGACTCTGGACAAGATTCGCTCTCATAGTCTTCACTCGAAGACATAGGTTTTTGGTTTAGGCATCACTTCAGTCATTCTGACTGGTTCTCTTGGACCCCACTTAATAGTACGGTGGTTCCTATGACTCAACACAAAAGAAAAAGAACTACGAAAGATCTAAGTCTTCGAGCTCCATAGGCTTCATATAGTGTCTTCTCTTGTCATAGTCTTCAATGTGAATATCTTCATATACCACCTTTGACTTCAA
The DNA here is from genome assembly GCF_056163025.1 of Triticum urartu. NCBI lineage: Eukaryota > Viridiplantae > Streptophyta > Magnoliopsida > Poales > Poaceae > Triticum > Triticum urartu. The sequence continues at coordinate 17,396,442 of NC_141877.1, forward strand.
TGTCTTCGTACATTTTTAGGGGTCATCTCTGGTAGTAAAACCGAATCAATGAGGGACTTCTACCTGTGTTATCCTGCAATTCTCACAAACACATTAGTCCCTCAACTAGGTTTGTCGTCAATACTCCAAAACCAACTAGGGGTGGCACTAGATGCACTTACAGGCTGACCTGGAGCAAGAAGAATACGGTGAAGGCGGCGAGGAGGAGGATGTCGTGGTCGCGCTTCCGCATCTTGGCGGCGGCGAGGAGCTCCGGCGACCGCCCACCGAAGGGATCTCGAAGAGGGAGGGGGCGGAGAAAGCAGAGTGTACCAGTGGCGGCCACCGCTGGAGTATGAGGGAGAGACGAGGAAAGTGAGAGAGGGGGAAAGTGAGGGAGAGAGTAGGGATTCGGCTGAGGATACGGGGATTTCACCTACCTCGTACTTAGTATTAGCGAGGGGTGTAAAACCGCGCTACTACTATCAACTTAGTAGTAGCGCGGGTTTGTACCCCTCGCTACTACTATGGCATGTCCTAGGAGGGCACGGTAGAGATCGCTTAGTAGTAGCGAGGGTTAAAAACCCGTGCTACTAGTATCAACTTAGTAGTAGCGAGGGTTAAAAACGCGCGCTACTAGTAAGTAGCACTAGCGAGGGTTATAAACCCTCGCTAAGCTTTTCCCTAGTAGTGATCTCTCGGGTGTTATGTTGACAATGCAAGTATACCGCCTAAAATATTATTCATATCTATTTCAAAACCGAGCTCTGACACCTCTACAAATCCCTGCTTCCCTCTGCGAAGGGCCTATCTATTTACTTTTATGTTGAGTCATCATCCTCTTATTAAAAAGCATCAGTTGAAGAGTACCGCTATCATTTACATCCATTACTATTAATTTATATTGAGTATAACCATGACTGGATCTCTTTTACCATGAATTACAATGTTTAGTCAGTCCTTGATCTTCAAAGGTGCTCTGCATTTATGTTTTGCGATCTCAGAAAGGGCTAGCGAGATACCATCTTGTTATATCATATTATGATTGTTTTGAGAAAGTGTTGTCATCCAAGATTTATTATTATTGCTCGCTAGCTGATTATGTCATTGATATGAGTAATCATGAGACCTAAATGTTATTTTGAATATAGTTAGTTCATAATCTTTGTTGAAAACTTGAATGCTGGCTTTACATATTTACAACAACAAGAGCAAACATAGTTTGTAAAAGTTTTTCTTTATCACTTTCAGTTTATCAACTTAATTGCTTGAGGACAAGGAAAGGTTTAAGCTTGGGGGAGTTGATACGTCTCCATCGTATCTACTTTTCCAAACACTGTTGCCCTTGTTTTGGACTCTAACTTGCATGATTTGAATGGAACTAACCCGGACTGACGTTGTTTTCAGAAGAATTGCCATGGTGTTATTTTTGTGCAGAAATAAAAGTTCTCGGAATGACCTGAAAATCAACAGAGATTATTTTTGGAATATATAAAAAATATTCGAAGAAAGACCCACGTTAGGGGGCCCACACCCTGTCCACGAGGGTGGGGGCGCGCCTACCCCCCTGGGCGCGCCCCCTACCTCGTGGGCCCCCTGACGCTCCACCAACCTCAACTCCAACTCCATATATTTGTGTTCGGGGAGAAATAAATCAGAGCAAAGGATTCATCGCGTTTTACGATATGGAGTTGCCGCCAAGCACTAATCTCTCTCGGGAGGGCTGATCTGGAGTCTGTTCGGGGCTCCGGCGAGAGCAATCCGTCGCTATCGTCATCATCAACCTTCCTCCATCACCAATTCAATGATGCTCACCGCCGTGCGTGAGTAATTCCATCGTAGGCTTGCTGGACGGTGATGGGTTGGATGAGATTTATCATGTAATCGATTTAGATTTGTTAGGGTTTGATCCCTAGTATCCATTATGTTCTGAGATTGATGTTGCTATGACTTTGCTATGCTTAATGCTTGTCACTAGGGCCCGAGTGCCTTGATTTCAGATCTGAACCTATTAGGTTTCCATGAATATATGTGAGTTCTTGATCCTATCTTGCAAGTCTATAGTCACCTACTATGTGTTATGATCCGGCAACCCTGAAGTGACAATAATCGGTACCACTCTCGGTGATGACCGTAGTTTGAGGAGTTCATGTGTTCACTATGTGTTAATGCTTTGGTCCGGTACTCTATTAAAAGGAGGCCTTAATATCCCTTAGTTTTTAATAGGACCCCGCTGCACGGGAGGGTAGGACAAAATATGTCATGCAAGTTCTTTTCCATAAGCACGTAGGACTATATTCGGAATACATGCCTACACTACATTGATGAATTGGAGCTAGTTCTGTGTCACCCTATGTTATAACTGTTGCATGAATAATCGCATCCGGCATAATTCTCCATCACCGATCCAATGCCTACAAGCTTTTCACATATTGTTCTTCGTTTATTTACTTTAACGTTACCACTGTTACAATCACTACAAAACTATCACCGTTACTTTTGCCACCATTACCGTTACTTCCATACTACTTTGCTACTAAATACTTTGCTGCAGATACTAAGTTATCCAAGTGTGGTTGAATTGACAACTCAACTGCTAATACTTGAGAATATTCTTTGGCTCCCCTTGTGTCGAATCAATAAATTTGGGTTGAATACTCTACCCTCGAAAACTATTGCGATCCCCTATACTTGTGGGTTATCACCTGGCGGCGTCGATGTCGTCAGGGGCAACTATGAGATGAATATGAAAATTTTCACAAGTGTTGGTTATATACCCAGAGATTTGGTTCCGGTTCGTGGAACCAACCGGACCAATGCCACCTTTAGTCCCGGTTGGTGCCACCAACTGAGACCAAAGGTCTCTGCTTCAGAGACCTTTGGTCCCGGTTGGTGGCACCAACCGGGACTAAAGGGGGGCATTAGTCCCAGTTGGTACCACCAACCAGGACCAAAGGTGGGTATTGGTCCCGGTTGGTGCCAGCAACTAGGACGAAAGGGGGTGCTGCTGCCGCGGCCAGAACTTTAGTCCCACCTCGCTAGCTGAGAGGCTCCCGCACCGGTTTATAAGCGCGGCTCTGCCTCCCCTTTTGATCTCCTCTGAACTGCAGGCTTACGGGCCTAAACACAATGTATCTTCCTATGGGCCTACTGGGCCTTCTGTAGGCCTGAATCCTGGCCCATGGGTGGGTTTCTAGTCGTATTCAGGCCGTGGTGGCCTAGTAGATGGCATTTTTTTATTTTTTTCCAGTTTTTTTCTTTGTTGCTTTACTTTTTAATTGTGTTAATACTTACAAAAAAATACTTACTGTTGTTATTTCTAATTATTTTATTAAAGTTTATTTATTTTATTTTATTAAAGTTTATTTTGTTTCTACTTATTTATTTTATTAAACAGTTTTTTATTTTTCTTTGTTGCTTTATTTATTTTATTTTGTTTCTACTTACAACAAAATACTTACTGTTGCTATTTTATTTATTTTATTGAAGTTTATTTATTTTACTTTATTAAAGTTTATTTTGTTTCTACTTATTTATTTTATGAAAGAATTTTTTATTTTCTTTGTTGCTTTATTTATTTTATTTTGTTTCTACTTACAACATAATACTTACTATTGCTATTTTAATTTATTTTATTTTGTTTATACTTATTTATTAAATTTTATTTTGTTTACTTTGATATTTTTATTTGCATAAATTTTATATAATTTTAGTTTAAAAATACTAGAGGTTTACAAAATCTTTTTAGTTGATTCCTTTTGCTATTAGAGTTTTATAAATGTTTTTTAGTTGATTTTCTTTTTGCTATTAAATAATATCGTAGTTTTGTTTTAGTTGATCATAACAGAATATTTTAATTGATTTTTTTAGCTATAAGATCCTGAAATTCAAAAGCATTTCAAATGAACTCTGAAAAAGGTTGAAAATTGGCATGGTATCATCATTTGACCGACATGGCATGTGCTAAAAAGTAGAGAGGGTTACGACAAAAACTAGATGCACTTCGTGTACAAAATGGACAATCTCTTTCGAAGTATCAGGGTTTCAGACGAAAACTCATCTGTTACAACAGGATTTCATTTTTTTGAACTTATTTAAACTCCAGACTTCTTCTGTGTTCAAAATGCACCATTCAAAGCCACATCATCAATTTTCAACCCTTTCTGACTTCATTTTGTTATTTTTCATGCAACCATTCTGCTTGTTTGCCTTAGCCACTTCGGGAAACAAAATTATGTGTGTCTGTCACCGTACATCCATTGCCGGTTCATCTGCGTGAATTATATATAATTATGTGTGTCAAAAACCATTACAGGTTCACATGGATAGATAAGTAGTTCATCATCACATTAAAACCAAAGTACACACATAATTCAAATTGAACAACATATAGCTCTCCAGAGCATCTACTTAAACCATACATTGAAACTATGTAAAACCTTTCAATGCAACAACAAATGCGATCATAATCACAACCAAGGTAACAATTGATCCAACGGCATAATGATACCAAGCCTCGGTATGAATGGCATATTTTCTAATATTCCTCATCTTCAACCGCATTACATCCATCTTGATCTTGTGATCATCGACGACATCCGCAACATGCAACTCCAATATCATCTTCTCCTCCTCATTTTTTTTATTTTTTCCTTCAAGTAATTGTTTTCTTCTTCAACTAAATTTAACCTCTCGACAATATGGTCGGTTGGAATTTCCGGTTCAACTACCTCCTACATAAATAATATCTATGTCACATTTGTCGGCATAATTGTCATAAACAATAAATGAACCAAATAGTTATAAAAAGATAATATATAACACATCCGAATCATAGCCAGGACGAGGGCCGACGGGGGCGGATACCAAAACCATCGCACTATATAATAACAAGCAATAATAGAAGTAAGAAAATTAGACAAGTATCTATCTAAAGTAAGAATATATATTTTTCAGAAAGAAGATAAGAACAAGAGGCTCACCACGGTGGTGCCGGCGACGAGATCGGCGTAGGCGATCGACGGCGGTGAAGACGGGGACAAGACGTGACGGACCGATAAACCTATGCAAATCTCAGGGAAATGGAGCTTGGAGGTCGAGCTTCGGGAGGAGAAAGCTTAACTAGTGTGGCTCGGGCATTTCATCGAACACCTCATGTGCATAGGAGTGAGCTAGAGAACCCAAATGCCCTCCCCTCGCCGGCCAGAAAAATATAGCATTGTGGAGTGCTCTGCTGCGGTGATGGGGTATATATAGGCAGCTCATTTGTCCCAGTTTATGGCTAGAACCGTGACTAAAGCTCCACCTTATTTCCCGGTTCAAGCCACGAACCGGGACCAATGTATGTGGTCCAGGAGCGAGGCCCATTGGTCCCGGTTCGTGCCTGATACGTCTTCGTCGTATCTACTTTTCCAAACACTTTTGCCCTTGTTTTGGACTCTAACTTGCATGATTTGAATGGAACTAACCCGGACTGACGCTATTTTCAGCAGAATTGCCATGGTGTTATTTATGTGCAGAAACAAAAGTTCTCGGAATGACCTGAAACTCCACAGAGATTATTTTTGGAAATAATAAAAAATACTGGCAAAGAATCAAGGCCAGGGGGCCCACACCCTAGCACGAGGGTGGCAGGCGCGCCGGCCCCCTGGGCACGCCCCCCTGCCTCGTGGGCCCCCTGGAGCTCCACTGACCTCAACTCCAACTCCATATATTCGTGTTCGGGGACAAAAAAATAAAGAAGAAGGATTCATCGCGTTTTACGATACGGAGCCGCCGCCAAGCCCTAAACTCTCTCGGGAGGGCTGATCTGAAGTCCGTTCGGGGCTCCGGAGAGGGGAATCCGTCGTTGTCGTCATCAACCATCCTCCATCACCAAATTCATGATGCTCACCGTCGTGCATGAGTAATTCCATCGTAGGCTTGCTGGACGGTGATGGGTTGGATGAGATTTATCGTGTAATCGAGTTAGTTTTGTTAGGGTTTGATCCCTAGTATCCAGTATGTTCTAAGATTGATGTTGCTATGACTTTGCTATGCTTAATGGGTGTCACTAGGGTCCGAGTGCCATGATTTCAGATCTGAACTTATTATGAATATATGTGAGTTCTTCATCCTATCTTGCAAGTCTATAGTCACCTACTATGTGTTATGATCCGGCAACCCCGAAGTGACAATAATCGGGACCACTGCTGGTGATGACCGTAGTTTGAGGAGTTCATGTATTCACTATGTGTTAATGCTTTGGTCCGGTACTCTATTAAAAGGAGGCCTTAATATCCCTTAGTTTCCGCTAGGACCCCGCTGCCACGGGAGGGTAAGACAAAATATGTCATGCAACTTCTTTTCCATAAGCACGTATGACTATATTCGAAATACATGCCTACATTACATTGATGAATTGGAGCTAGTTCTGTGTCACCCTATGTTATGACCGTTACATGATGAATCACATCCGGCATAATTCTCCATCACCGATCCAATGCCTACGAGCTTTCCATATAGTGTTCTTCACTTATTTACTTTTTCGTTGCTATTGTTACAATCACTATAAAACACCAAAAATATTACTTTTGCTACCATTACCACTACTATCATATTAATTACTTTATTACTAAACACTTTGCTGCAGATATTAAGTTTCCAGGTGTGGTTGAATTGACAACTCAGCTGCTAATACTTGAGAATATTCTTTGGCTCCCCTTGTGTCGAATTAATAAATTTGGGTTGAATACTCTACCCTCGAAAACTGTTGTGATCCCCTATACTTGTGGGTTATCAGTGCCTAGAACCGGGACAAATGGGTCCAGACGAACCGGGACCAATGCCCACGAGGCCCCGGCCGGCCCCCTGGGCTCACGAACCGGGACGTATGCCCCAATGGGTCCCAGTTCGTGACTGAACCGGGACTAATGGGCTAGCCAGGCCCGAACCAAAGCCCTGTTTTCTACTAGTGCCTGCTACCTCCGGGGGAAATCCTAGAGCGGATGATCGGATGACGGCAGCGCTCTAGTGTCGCTCCCCCCTTTGGGGCGTCATTCTTGGAGGTGCACACGTGATCGAGGGATCAGAGGACGGATTCTTTGGTGGAGCAGTGTTTCATCTCACTCGTTGATGGCGGCGGATCTCGGTGGCATGGCGTTGTGTTGACTCGGCGTCCGATGCGCGGAGATGGACTCGCGGAGGAGGGTGATGCGGTCTGGCGTCGCGGTGGCGTCGACGGCAGCTCGACCGGGCAAGGTAGATGCAGCAGTATAGTTCTGAAGATGGATTGGTGGCAGGTGGTTGCGGCGGCCTCATACCCGGCAAACGTCCAGGTTGAGTGCGCCGAACCGGTGGGTGCCCCATTCCCGGCAGGGGTTCTGAATGGGACCTCAGGTCTTAGATGGTAGGTTTGGCTGCAAGGTCTGTTTGGTATTAGGCCCAGACTATCAGCATCCCTTCGTCAATTGGATAGGAGTAGCGACAGATGTTGCCTAGACGGTGGCTTTAGTCTTACTGTTGTATTACTTTGTAAGGTCTTGTGTGAACAATTAATAAAATGACTGCATACGTCGTCCAGATGCAGTGGCCGGGGGTCTTCCTCCTTTTGTAAAAAAAATAGAAAAAAAATAGCCAGATACTTATTCATATAGCAGTAGCACACGAACAGAGTTGTACGAGTCTAACAGACCAGAATTAAGAGAGACACCTAGATACCACAAGAGGTTTAGCATCATATGTGTAACAAAGGAGTAGTAGTATTATTTATTCATATATCTACCTTACAGACAAGTTATGAGAAATGATACAAACCCTTAGCTACAGATATATCATATATATGCCTCCTCCCTCCATGCTAGTAGCGATAGGTTTGCTCTTACACTTTTTTTTGGAATTTTCACCGGGGGGAGGGGGGTGGAGTTTCCCCCACCTGGATATTGATCAAATGTGGGCTAGGATCTCAGATGTTTACACATTCGGAATTTTCAGAGACAGGGGGAGAAACAAGACTAGGGAGCGAAAGCCCTTAGCCAGGAGTCGACATCAGCTCGATCATCACGACGGAGGCGGACACGCCACAGCTCAGTGTCTTCCCTACAGCACCGCAGGGCCCTGGCCATGGACGGATCCCGTCGTTGGAAAACCACGGCGTTGCGTCACTTGCTGTCTCAGCCAGGGAGTTCAAGTGGCAAACCGAGGCCCCATCAACGCACATCCCGATTTTTTGCCAGAACGCGCCCGCGAATGGACAGGAGAACAGCAAGTGGTCGGTTGTCTCGAGGGGGCGGTGCAGAGAGGGCAGCCGGCCTCATTCGCAACGACGATGCACTTCCGCAGCAGGACGTCGCGCGTGTGAATGCGCCGCTGAACCAGCAGCTAGCAGAAGAACTTGATTCGGGACGGCACACGCGCACCCCAGATCATGGCAGCGTGCGGCGCGGTCACCCCGCCGAACCACGGGAGGCTATAGATCGTGCTGGAGGACAGCCCCCCCCCCCCCCCCCCGGCGCGTCTTCGCATGGACCAGCTGACCCTCACAACATAGCTCGCTCTAATCTTAATTATGCCTTTGTGGCAGTAATTAGAAACATCTTAGCTAGAGAGTCTCTCAGAGTGAAAAACACTAAGAACATATAGCAGTAGCAGGTAGATACAGTTATACCAGTCCAATAAAGCATAATTAATTATAAGATTGACGCATAAGCAAAGTTACTTGTTATAAACAAAATTACATGTGGTTGAGCAATCAAATAGTCAAGGCCACATAGACGCTTGTACAATTCAGGATCTCACACATCAGCTATCGGTTGCTTTCAACAATATGTCGTGATTGATTAATATAAGAGTCTTGCACCACATCAGAAATTAACAATACTACTTGGTTGCCAAATATAGAATCACTATTCACTGACCAGTCGCGACAAGTGCTCGCGTCGCTCCCAGGGGGCGGCACGGCGAAACCTAGCCGCCGCCGCCCCCGTTTTCCCCACCTCCACCCCAGCCCCCCTCGCTGCCGCCAGGTGAATCTGACGGGCAAAGTCCGCTCGGCTTTTGGCGGCGGCGGGGACTTCTCCTCGCGAGACGCGTAGCAGCGGCCCTGGACGATGCGAGGCGACTGGCGGCGGCGGCGGGCTCTCGCCGGCGCAGGCAAGCCGGGGCGGCGGCCCCGGGCATGGTGGCGGCGTCGTTCTCTCTTCTCCTCCCTCCATGTGGGTCATGTGGGGCGGTGTTGGGCCGGCCGCCGTGGATCTGGCGCCAGGAGGCCGGATCCGTCGGTGGGGCTGCCGAGGCGTGTGCCTCCGGCGGCTGCATGTCCGGCTGGTTGAGCTGCGGTGGTGGCGGCGTGCTACAGCTCCTGGATGGCGGCGCGTCGACGCCGCGTAGGTGGATTTGATGCGGCGGTCGTGGGGAGCAGTCCCTGGCCTCTGGGGCAGTGTGTGCTCTGCATACTCCGGTCGTGCCGGCAGTGGAGAGGTGGTCATGGCTGTTGGCGGCGGCTCCGGGTCGGTGTCGTGTGGCATGGCCGCTGGTGCTTCCAGTGAGGGTGGTGGCTCCCCGGATGTGTCAAGGGCTGCGGCGCGGTGGGCTGTCCTCGCGGCAGTACGGTGATGGTGGTTGTCGTGGGGCTCTGGACGAAAGTTCCTACCTGACTCGGTCGGTGCCGGTGATGGCGACGCTCTATTGTGCCGTTTCCATCTTGATGGCATCGTCGAGGAGCCCCGACCCGCCTCCAACCAAAGGAACCTCGTCTTCCGGGTGAAAACCCAGATTTAGTTTGCTGGATCTGATGGCGGCGGCGTCTTATTGGACGTCGTTTATCTTTCTTGGAGGCGCCATCTTTGGTGATGAGGTTCGGTTGGCGCTTGTAGCTTTTGTGCTTCTGGTGGTATGCCGAGACGATGGATGCCGGAGCGGTGGCTCCGGATGGTGGATGTATGCCGAGGCAGCGGCCTTGGATGGTCATGCAACGGCGGTCCTATGGGGTACGTCCGCTGCTTTGCTTGGCATGGGCGGCGACCTAGTGCTGCGAGGGCGGCCAGTTCGTCGGCTCGGTCGATGCGATCTGTGGAGTCGGTCTGGCTGGAAGTCGGGGAAGAACCCCGGATGTTTGGTACGGCGTTCGTGGTCTGCGGGCGGTCGTCTCATGTAGCAAGGGCTATGAGGCACCTGAACCACGCGGCGTTGTGGCTCACGTGCGGGCGGGGGATGTCGGAGCGGCGGCTCCGGAGTCGGGGTGTGTGTTTGTTGCAATGTTGCCTTAGGTTGTGTGGTCGGCAAGGGTTTGTTGCATGTGCGGTTTTTCGGTCTGATTTTCATCATAAACCGGGTCGCTCTATTAGGTTTCCGGTCTGGTTTCCCTCATAAACTGGATCAATTCTCTTCTTGTATAATGCAAAGCCAGAGCACCTGGCCCTCTGACGAGGTTCCATAAAAAAACTTCGTTGCCAATTGTTATCACCCATTGCAATAACTTCAACTCTATGCACAAGGACCCTATATAGATCCATTTTTTCACCTTAACTCTAAAGAGTTTCTAGTAACTTACATGAGCTAGTCCGCGTCTAGCTATGTAACATAGGAAATCATTACCTAGTTTATCGATCTCACTTTTGCAGATTCCTAACTCACCTACTACCATAAGCACTAGTAGTGGGGTACAAACCATTAATTAGTTCCATATAATTGAACTTCCTCCTCCCATTCCACTAGGTATAGGGGCTTGTATTCATGCTTCAATAGTTCCCGCTCAAATATCATGTCTTATCGCAACTCAGTTTGCTTTTCTTCTAGGTTATTCATTCACATAGGAGGTGATTGATTGCTAATGGCAAGCATAGAAAGAAAAGAATCTTTCAGCTTGAACAAGACGAAGGAACGATTTTAGGACATGAAAACCTAAAATTATACATAACCGAATACTACAAGCAGTTGTTTGGGCCTCCGGAGGATAATTGTGTATCCCTAGATGAGTCTAGGATTGAGGATGTTCCTTAACTGGCTGCAGATGAGAATGATATTTTGACTGCCCCTTTTTTGAAGAAAGAGGTGTTTGGAGCCATTTCACAGATGAAAAATAATAAGGCTCCAGGGCCGGATGGATTTTCGGCGGAGTTCTATAAAAAGTGCTGGCATATTATTAAGAAGGATTTGATACCAATGTTCCATGATTTATTCTCTTGACAGCTTTAGTTATTTCACCTAAATTTTGGAACGATAACCCTGCTTCCTAAGAAAACAGAGGATGTGAGAATTGAGCAGTTCAGGCTGATCTGTCTTCTTAACGTTAGTTTTAAAATTTTCACCAAGGTCGGGACTAATAGGCTCACACAGATTGTGCATTCTGTGGTGCAGCACTCCCAAACTGCTTTCATGCCAGATAGGAACATCCTAGAAGGGGTTGTGGTCCTTCATGAAACGCTCCACGAAATGTACACGAAAAAACTAGATGAAGTTGTTTTCAAGGTGGATTTTGAGAAAGCGTACGATAAAGTCAAATGGCCTTTCTTTCAACAGGCCTTGCGCATGAAAGGTTTTAATGAAGCCTGGCGATGACAGGTAGAATCTTTCACGCAAAAAGGGATTGTTGGAATTAAAGTGAATGACGACATATGTCATTATTTTCAGACACATAAGGGCCTGAGGCAGGGTGATCCGATGTCTCCTATTTTGTTCAACATTGTAGTTGATATGTTCGCAATTCTAATAGGAAGGGATAAGGAGGATGGTCAGGTGGGTGGCTTGGTGCCTCATCTAGTTGATGGAGGTGTGTCTAGTACGCTGATGATACTATCATCTTTATGGAGCATGACTTGGCAAAAGCAAGAAATATGAAGCTGGTGTTATGCTTATTTGAACAATTGACCGGGTTAAAGATTAACTTTCATAAAAGCGAATTGTTCTGTTTTGAAAGAGCCAACGAGGAACAAGAGGCTTATAGGCAATTGTTTGGGTGCGAATTGGGGGCTTTACCTTTTACGTATCTAGGTATACCAATTCACCATCGTAAGCTGACAAACAGAGAATGGAAGTGTATCGAGGATCAATTTGAGAAGAAACTAAATTGCTAGAAGGGCAAGCTCATGTCATACGGAGACCTATTAATTCTTATTAATTCGGTTCTCACAAGTATGCCTATGTTTCTTTTGTCTTTTTTTAGGTTCCAGTTGGAGTTAGCAAAAGGCTGGTTCTCACGAGTATGCCTATGTAACCGGGACTAAAGGTCTAATCATTAGTCCCGGTTCAAATGGGCCCTTTAGTCCCGGTTTGATAGACGAACCGGGACAAAAGGGCATCGCACCCTTTAGTCCCGGTTCGTGTCTCAAACCGGGACTAAAAGGCCCATTTCTCAAACTCTACGCCCCCCCCCCCCCCCCGCCCCCGCATGTATCGCCATTTCAGTTTTCAAAAAAAAGAAAATGATAAAAACTTCAAAAAATAAAATCCTTCGAGATATAGTTATATTACTACATCTACTAGTTAGGAAAATTAAAAAACTTAAATATGGACATGTTTTGCAAAAAAATGCCATGAAAAAGTAAAACGGCTATAACTTTTGCATATGATGTCGAAAAAAAGTATAATATATCAAAATGTTCAGCACGAAAATCCGCATCCTTTTTTAATGGCCTATGGCCTGTTTGCAAATTTTTAGAATCCTCAAATTCTAAAAGGAAAAAAAGATATGCTCAAATTTCAGTTTTTTATTTTGGTTAAACTGGTCAAACGATGGGAAAACTACTTATTCAAGAAGTATTAGTGTTACTACATAGTTATTCAAGAATGTTAGTGTTACTAAATAATTATTTCAATTTTTTGAATTTTGATCAAATCTGGTCAAACTATGGTCAAACTACTTATTCAAGAAATATTAGTGTTACTAAATAATTAGTGTTTTTTAGAATAATAGTTTCAAACTCAAACAGTGAAACATGTGGCTTAATGCTCAAGCTAAACTCCTGAGAGTTAATAGGATTGGCATCTTACTATTCTCAGATAAACAACAAGTGCAGACTTGGAAACGAGGAGGAATAGAACCCGGAAGTTAAGCGTGCTTAGGCTGGAGTAGTGAGAGGATGGGTGACCGGCCGGGAAGTTAGATGATTTGGAATGATGAGGGGTGATTAGAGATTAGAGGTTAAATTGAGCAGTGATGAGGGGTGATTAGAGATTAAATTTGAAAATAGGGGAAAAAATTCAAAAAAAATCGTAAAATTTCCTTTGGTGGAGCTTCAAACAGCAGCCACATGGAGGGTCTTTAGTCCCGGTTGGTATAAGAACTGGGACTAAAGGGGGGGGCTTTAGTCCCGACCCTTTACCGAGACTAAAGGCCCTGTAGAACCGGGATAAATGGCCATTTTTCTACTAGCGCTAGGACTGGGGAGTTTATGTTGGAAATATGCCCTAGAGGCAATAATAAATTGATTATTATTATATTTCCTTGTTCATGATAATCGTTTATTATCCATGCTAGAATTGTATTGATAGGAAACTCAGATACATGTGTGGATACATAGACAACACCATGTCCCTAGTAAGCCTCTAGTTGACTAGCTCGTTGATCAATAGATGGTTACGGTTTCCTGACCATGGACATTGGATGTCCTTGATAACGGGATCACATCATTGGGAGAATGATGTGATGGACAAGACCCAATCCTAAGCCTAGCACAAAGATCGTGTAGTTCGTATTCTAAAGCTTTTCTAATGTCAAGTATCATTTCCTTAGACCATGAGATTGTGCAACTCCCGGATACCGTAGGAATACTTTGGGTGTGCCAAATGTCACAACGTAACTGGGTGGCTATAAAGGTACACTACAGGTATCTCCGAAAGTGTCTGTTGGGTTGGCACGAATCTAGACTGGGATTTGTCACTCCGTGTAAACGGGGAGGTATCTCTGGGCCCACTCGGTAGGACATCATCATAATGTGCACAATGTGATCAAGGAGTTGATCACGGGATGATGTGTTACGGAATGAGTAAAGAGACTTGCCGGGAACGAGATTGAACAAGGTATCGGGATACCGACGATCGAATCTCGGGCAAGTATCGTACCGCTAGACAAAGGGAATTGAATACGGGATTGATCGAATCCTCGACATCATGGTTCATCCGATGAGATCATCGTGGAACATGTGGGAACCAACATGGGTATCCAGATTCCGCTGTTGGTTATTGACCGAAGAACGTCTCGGTCATGTCTGCATGGTTCCCGAACCCGTAGGGTCTACACACTTAAGGTTCGATGACGCTAGGGTTATAAAGGAAGTTTGTATGTGGTTACCGAATGTTGTTCGGAGTCCCGGATGAGATCCCGGACATCACGAGGAGTTCCGGAATGGTCCGGAGGTAAAGATTTATATATGGGAAGTCATGTTTTGGTCACCGGAAAAGTTTCGGGTTTTATTGGTAACGTACCGGGACCACCGGGAGGGTCCCGGGGGTCCACCAAGTGAGGCCACAAGCCCCGGAGGGCTGCATGGGCCAAGTGTGGAAGGGGACCAGCCCCAGGTGGGCTGGTGCGCCCCCCCCCCCCACAAGGGCCCAAGGCGCCTAAGGGGAGGAGGGGGGCAAACCCTAAGGGCAGATGGGCCTTAGGGCCCATGCCTGGTGCGCCTCCCTCTCCCCTCCACCTGGCCGCCACCCAGATGGGATCTGGGGGCTGCCGCCACCCCTAGGGAGGGAACCCTAGGTGGAGGCGCAGCCCCTCCCCTCCCCCTATATATACTTGAGGTTTGGGCTGCCCAAAACACAAGAGTTCCTCTCCTTCTTGGCGCAGCCCTACCCCTCTCCCTCCTCGTCTCTTGCGGTGCTTGGCGAAGCCCTGCTGGAGTACCTCGCTCCTCCACCACCACCACGCCGTTGTGCTGCTGGATGGAGTCTTCCTCAACCTCTCCCTCTCTCCTTGCTGGATCAAGGCATGGGAGACGTCACCGGGCTATACGTGTGTTGAACGCGGAGGTGCCGTCCGTTCGGCACTAGGATCTCCGGTGATTTGGATCACGACGAGTACGACTCCTTCAACCCCGTTCTCTTGAACGCTTCCGCTTAGCGATCTACAAGGGTATGTAGATGCACTCTCCTTCCCCTCGTTGCTGGTTTCTCCATAGATAGATCTTGGTGACACGTAGGAAAATTTTGAATTTCTGCTACGTTCCCCAACAGTGGCATCATGAGCTAGGTCTATTGCGTAGATTCTATGCACGAGTAGAACACAAAGTAGTTGTGGGCGTTGATTTTGTTCAATATGCTTACCGTTACTAGTCCAATCTTGATTCGGCGGCATTGTGGGATGAAGCGGCCCGGACCGACCTTACACGTACTCTTACGTGAGACTGGTTCCACCGACTGACATGCACTAGTTGCATAAGGTGGCTAGCGGGTGTCTGTCTCTCCCACTTTAGTCGGATCGGATTCGATGAAAAGGGTCCTTATGAAGGGTAAATAGCAATTGGCATATCACGTTGTGGTTTTTGCGTAGGTAAGAAACGTTCTTGCTAGAAACACATAGCAGCCACGTAAAACATGCAAACAACAATTAGAGGACGTCTAACTTGTTTTTGTAGGGTATGCTATGTGATGTGATATGGCCAAGAAGAATGTGATGAATGATATGTGATGTATGAGATTGATCATGTTCTTGTAATAGGAATCACGACTTGCATGTCGATGAGTATGACAACCGGCAGGAGCCATAGGAGTTGTCTTTATTAATTGTATGACCTGCGTGTCATTGAACAACGCCATGTAATTACTTTACTTTATTGCTAACCGGTAGCCATAGTAGTAGAAGTAATAGTTGGCAAGCAACTTCATGGAGACACGATGATGGAGATCATGGTGTCATGCCGGTGACAAGATGATCATGGAACCCCAAGATGGAGATCAAAGGAGCTATATGATATTGGCCATATCATGTCACTATTATTTGATTGCATGTGATGTTTATCATGTTTTTGCATCTTGTTTACTTAGAACGACGGTAGTAAATAAGATGATCCCTCATAATAATTTCAAGAAGGTGTTCCCCCTAACTGTGCACCGTTGCGACAGTTCGTTGTTTCGAAGCACCATGTGATGATTGGGTGTGATAGATTCTAACGTTCACATACAACGGGTGTAAGACAGATTTACACACGCGAAACACTTAGGTTGACTTGACGAGCCTAGCATGTACAGACATGGCCTCGGAACACAAGAGACCGAAAGGTCGAGCATGAGTCGTATGGTAGATACGATCAACATGAAGATGTTCACCAATGATGACTAGTCCGTCTCACGTGATGATCGGACACGGCCTAGTTGACTCGGATCATGTAATCACTTAGATAACTAGAGGGATGTCTATCTGAGTGGGAGTTCATAAGATGAACTTAATTATCCTGAACATAGTCAAAAGGTCTTCGCAAATTATGTCGTGGCTCGCGCTTTAGTTCTACTGTTTAGATATGTTCCTAGAGAAAATTTAGTTGAAAGTTGATAGTAGCAATTATGCGGACTAGGTCCGTAAACAGAGGATTGTCCTCATTGCTTCATAGAAGCCTTATGTCCTTAATGCACCGCTCAGTGTGCTGAACCTCGAACGTCGTCTGTGGATGTTGCGAACATCTGACATGCACATTTTGATAACTACGTGATAGTTCAGTTAAACGGTTTAGAATTGAGGCACCGAAGACGTTTTTGAAACGTCGCGAAACATATGAGATGTTTTGAGGGCTAAAATTGGGATTTCAGGCTCGTGCCCACGTCAAGAGGTATAAGACCTCCGACGATTTTCTTAGCCCACAAACTAAGGGAGAAAAGCTCAATTGTTGAGCTTGTGCTCAGATTGTCTGAGTACAACAATCATTTGAATCGAGTGGGAGTTGATCTTCCAGATGAGACAGTGATGTTTCTCCGAACGCATTACCACCAAGCTACTAGAGCTTCGTGATGAACTATAATATATCAGGGACATATATGATGATCCTTGAGATATTCGCGATGTTTGACACCACAAAAGTAGAAATCAAGAAGGAGCATCAATTGTTGATGGTTGGTGAAACCACTAGTTTCAAGAAGGGCAAGGGCAAAAGGGGATACTTCATGAAACGGCAAATCAGCTGCTGCTCTGGTGAAGAAACCCAAGGTTGAACCCAAACCCGAGACTAAGTGCTTCTGTAATAAGGGGAACAGCCACTGGAGCAGAATTACCCTAGATACTTGGTAGATAAGAAGGCTGGCAAGGTCGATAGAAGTATATTGGATATACATTGTGTTGATGTGTACTTTACTAGTACTCCTAGTAGCACCAGGGTATTAGATACCGGTTAGGTTGCTAAGTGTTAGTAACTCGAAATAAAAGCTATGGAATAAACGGAGACTAGCTAAAGGTGAGATGACGATATGTGTTGGAAGTATTTCCAAGGTTGATCAAATATCGTACGCTCCCTCTACCATCAAGATTGGTGTTTGCGTTGAGCATAGACATGATTGGATTATGTCTATCGCAATATGGTTATTCATTTAAGGAGAATAATGGTTACTCTGTTTATTTGAATAATACCTTCAATGGTCTTGCACCTAAAATGGATGGTTTATTGAATCTCAATCATAGTGATACACATGTTCATGCCAAAAGATATAAGATAGTAAATGATAGTACCACCTACTTGTGGCACTGCCACGTAACTCATATCGGTATAAAACGCATGAAGAAGCTCCATGTTGATGGATCTTTGGACTCACTCGTTTTAAAAGGTTTGAGACATGCGAACCATGTCTATTGGTGTATATGCATGAAGAAACTCCATGCAAATGGACTGTTTGGACTCACTTGATTTTGAATCACTTGAGACATGCAAATCATACCACATGGGCAAGATGACTGAAAGCCTCGTTTTCAGTAAAATGGAACTAGAAAGCAACTTGTTGGAAGTAATACATTTTGATGTGTGCAGTCCAATGAGTGCTGAGGCGTGTAGTGGATATCGTTATGTTCTTACTTCACAGATGATTTGAGTAGATGTTGAGTACATTTACTTAATGAATCACGAGTCTGAATTATTGAAAGGTTCAAGTAATTTCAGGGTGAAGTTGAAAGATCGTCGTGACAAGAGGATAAAAGATCTATGATATGATCATAGAGATGAATATCTGAATTACGAGTTTGGCACAGAATTAAGACATTGTGGAAATTGTTTCACAACTAATACAGCCTGGAACACAATAGTGTGATGGTGTGTCCGAACATCATAACTGCACCCTATTGGATATGATGCATACCATGATGTCTCTTATCGAATTACCACGATAGTTTATGGGTTAGGCATTAGAGACAACCACATTTACTTTAAATAGGGCACCATGTAATTCCGATGAGATGACACCGTATGAACTATGGTTTAGAGAAACCTAGGCTGTCATTTCTTAAAAGTTTGGGGCTGCGACGCTTATGTGGAAAAGTTTCAGGCTGATAAGCTCGAACCCAAAGAGGATAAGTGCATCTTCATAGGACACCCAAAACAGTTGGGTATACCTCCTGTCTCAGATCCGAAAGCAATAAGGGATTGTTTCTAGAATCGGGTCCTTTCTCGAGGAAAAGTTTCTCTCGAAAGAATTGAGTGGGAGGATGGTGGAGACTTGATGAGGTTGTTGAACTGTCTCTTCAACTAGTGTGTGGCAGGGCACAGGAAGTTGTTCCTGTGGCACCTACACCAATTGAAGTGGAAGCTTATGATAGTGATCATGAAACTTCAGATCAAGTCACTACCAAACCTCATGGGATGACAAGGATGCGTACTACTTCAGAGTGGTACGTAATCCTGTCTTGGAAGTCATGTTGCTAGACAACAATGAACCTACGAGCTATGGAGAAGCGATGGTGGGCCCGGATTCCGATAAATGGCTCGAGGCCATAAAATCCGAGATATGATCCATGTATGAAAACAAAGTGTAGAGTTTGGAAGAACTACTTGATGGTCGTAAGGTTGTTAGGTACATATGGATTTTAAAAGGAAGACGGACAATGATGGTAAGTATCACCATTAAGAAAGCTCGACTTGTCGTTAAGATGTTTTCCGACAAGTTCAAGGAGTTGACTACGATGAGACTTTCTCACTTGTAGCGATGCTAAGAGTCTGTTGGAATTATATTAGCGATTACTGCATTATTTATGAAATCTTGCAGATAGGATGTCAAAACATTGTTTCCTCGACGATTTTCTTGAGGAAAGGTTGTATGTGATACAACCGGAAGGTTTTGTCAATCCTGAAAGATGCTAATAAGTATGCAAAGCTCCAGCAATCCTTCTAAGGACCGGAGTAAGCATCTCGGAGTTGGAATGTATGCTTTGATGAGATGAACAAAGATTTTGGGTGTATACAAAGTTTATGAGAAACTTGTATTTCCAAAGAAGTGAGTGGGAGCACTATAGAATTTCTGATGAATATATGTTGTTAACATGTTGTTGATCAGAAATGATGTAGAATTTCTAGAAAGCATGCAGAGTTATTTGAAAAGTGTTTTTCAATGGAAAGCCTGGATTAAGCTACTTGAACATTGAGCATCAAGATCTATAAGGATAGATCAAAACGCTTAATGGTACTTTCAAATGAGCACATACCTTGACATGATCTTGAAGGTGTTCAAGATGGATCAGTCAAAGGAGTTCTTGCCTGAGTTGTAAGGTATGAAGTTAAGACTTAAAGCTCGACCACGGCAGAAGAAAGAGAAAGGACGAATGTCGTTCCCTATGCTTTTGTCATAAGCTCTATACGGTATGCCATGCTGAGTACCGCACCTGATGTGTGCCTTGCCACATGTCTGGCAAGAGGGTACAAAGGTGATCTAGGAGTGGATCACCAGATAGCGGTCAAAATTGTCCTTGGAGTAATAAGGACATGTTTCTCGATTATGGAGGTGATAAAGAGTTCGGCGTAAAGGGTTACATCGATGCAAGCTTTAACACCTATCCGAATGACTCTGAGTGGCAAACCGGATACGTATAGTGGAGCAACCATTTGGAATAGCTCCAAGTGGAGCGTGGAAGCAGCATTTATAATATGACCTAGAGATTTGCAAAGTACATACGGATCTGAATGTTGCAGACCCGTTGACTAAAACCTCTCTCACAAGCAAAACATGATCAAACCCAGAACTCATTGAGTCTTAATCACATGATGATGTGAACTAGTTTAGTGACACTAGTAAACTCTTTGGATGTTGGTCACATGGCGATGTGACCTGTGAGTGTTAATCACATGGCGATGTGAACTAGATTATTGACTCTAGTGCAAGTGGGAGACTGTTGGAAATATGCCCTAGAGGCAATAATAAATTGATTATTATTATATTTCCTTGTTCATGATAATCGTTTATTATCCATGCTAGAATTGTATTGATAGGAAACTCAGATGCATGTGTGGATACATAGACAACACCATGTCCCTAGTAAGCCTCTAGTTGACTAGCTCGTTGATCAATAGATGGTTACGGTTTCCTGACCATGGACATTGGATGTCCTTGATAACGGGATCACATCATTGGGAGAATGATGTGATGGACAAGACCCAATCCTAAGCCTAGCACAAAGATCGTGTAGTTCGTATGCTAAAGCTTTTCTAATGTCAAGTATCATTTTCTTAGACCATGAGATTGTGCAACTCCCGGATACCGTAGGAATACTTTGGGTGTGCCAAACGTCACAACGTAACTGGGTGGCTATAAAGGTACACTACAGGAATCTCCGAAAGTGTCTGTTGGGTTGGCACGAATCGAGACTGGGATTTGTCACTCCCTGTAAACGGGGAGGTATCTCTGGGCCCACTCGGTAGGACATCATCATAATATGCACAATGTGATCAAGGAGTTGATCACGGGATGATGTGTTACGGAACGAGTAAAGAGACTTGCCGGGAACGAGATTGAACAAGGTATCGGGATACCGACGATCGAATCTCGGGCAAGTATCGTACCGCTAGACAAAGGGAATTGAATACGGGATTGATCGAATCCTCGACATCGTGGTTCATCCGATGAGATCATCGTGGAACATGTGGGAACCAACATGGGTATCCAGATCCTGCTGTTGGTTATTGACCGGAGAACGTCTCGGTCATTTCTGCATGGTTCCCGAACCCGTAGGGTCTACACACTTAAGGTTCGATGACGCTAGGGTTATAAAGGAAGTTTGTATGTGGTTACCGAATGTTGTTCGGAGTCCCGGATGAGATCCCGGACGTCACGAGGAGTTCCGGAATGGTCCGGAGGTAAAGATTTATATATGGGAAGTCCTGTTTTGGTCACCGAAAAAGTTTCAGGTTTTATCGGTAACGTACCGGGACCACCGGGAGGGTCCCGGGGGTCCACCAAGTGGGGCCACAAGCTCCGGAGGGTTGCATGGACCAAGTGTGGGAGGGGACCAGCCCCAGGTGGGCTGGTGCGCCCCCCCCCCCCCCCACAAGGGCCCAAGGCGCCTAAGGGGAGGAGGGGGGCAAACCCTAAGGGCAGATGGGCCTTAGGGCCCATGCCTGGTGCGCCTCCCTCTCCCCTCCACCTGGCCGCCACCCAGATGGGATCTGGGGGCTGCCGCCACCCCTAGGGAGGGAACCCTAGGTGGGGGCACAGCCCCTCCCCTCCCCCTATATATACTTGAGGTTTGGGCTGCCCAAAACACAAGAGTTCCTCTCCTTCTTGGCGCGGCCCTACCCCTCTCCCTCCTCGTCGCTTGCGGTGCTTGGCGAAGCCCTGATGGAGTACCACGCTCCTCCACCACCACCACGCCGTTGTGCTGCTGCTGGATGGAGTCTTCCTCAACCTCTCCCTCTCTCCTTGCTGGATCAAGGCATGGGAGACGTCACCGGGCTGTACGTGTGTTGAACGCGGAGGTGCCGTCCGTTCGGCACTAGGATCTCCGGTGATTTGGATCACGACGAGTACGACTCCTTCAACCCCGTTCTCTTGAACGCTTCCGCTTAGCGATCTACAAGGGTATGTAGATGCACTCTCCTTCCCCTCGTTGCTGGTTTCTCCATAGATAGATCTTGGTGACACGTAGGAAAATTTTGAATTTCTGCTACGTTCCCCAATAGTTTACAGATAAATCAATGTATCTCGATGTTATCAACTCTAGTTCCATTCCTAGTTTCAAACATGTTTGAAAAGTCAAATTTTCTTTGAAAATTAAAGTGTTTATGTGGTTTGTACATAAACAAGCCATCTTAACCAAGGACAATCTGGCAAAGCGTAACTGAACATGACCTACTAGATGTAGTTTTTGTGATCGGGATGAAACTATCAAACACCTTTTTCTTGACTGCCCGCTGGCAAGAGTGCTATGACGGACGGTGCACATAGCCTTTAATATTACTCCTCCGATTTCTGTCAGCACGTTATTTGGAACGTGGCTTAACAGGATAGAGGCCGAAACGGCGAGACACATTCGCGTAGGAGTATGTGCTTTATTGTGGGCAGTCTGGAACTGAGAAATGATTTGGTTTTTAACAGAACAACAAATATTCATTTTTTTGCAGGTTATCTTCCGAGCCACTGCGTTGATCCGTATGTGGTCGCTACTCACTCCGACGGAGGCCAGGGAGCGTTTGGTTACTTGATTTATCCGGTGGGAGATGGTAGCACGGGATATTTTCAACTGGTTTGGATGGCCGTCATGTAATAGGATAGACAATTAGTTTCCCTATCTTTCCTATGCCAGCCGGCTGTGGCTTTTTGGCTACTTTTTTTGGCTCTCTATGAGCTTTTCTCTACTTTTTTTTTGAGACTTTAAGACCTTCGTTGAACATATTTGCTTATTTATTAAGTTGGTCATATGCATCGTTCTGATGCAGAGCCTGAGGAGTCTCTCCTTTTCGAAAAAAAAACATAGGAGGTGTTTCGGAGCTCCTAAAAACACGCCTCAAGTTTGGTGCGACTTTTGAACATTTTACATTGAAAACATGTGGTCAGTTCATGTCGCCAAGGCAAACTATATTGGCCACCTGAATTTGATAAATGTTCTATATTTATTTCTATGAACAAGGACGGTGGATGCATGATGAGCACAACAACTGCAATCCAGATTAGCAGTAAGACGCTCACAACATAGATCGGGTAACTAGGACGAACTTGGTTACAGAATCTCTTAAGAGTGAGTAATACTAATTACATATAGCAGTAAGCAGGTGAACAGAGTTGTACCGGTTGGATGAGTTGAATTAAGAGCGGTGCCCAAACAAAGTTACATCTTTTAATAGCTTTTATGAAGAGATTGAGAAAGCAGAGAGTCATCACCACATAAACTTGAATAATTCTGGGTCTCGCACATTAGCCGCTAGCTGCACTCAACATATGTTGTGACTGATTAATATATGGGAAGCGTGCGCCACACCTTGAATTCATAATAATACGTACTTCGTTCTCAAATGTTATTGCCCGTCACAATTTTCTTGGATAAGAATGGAATGGCCCCGGCCTCTATCTATTATTCAACTCTATGGATAAATCAGTAGGTGCAGATTCTCTAGCAGCTTATTGAGAAGTTAGTTTGTGTATATCTATGTACCATCAAGCGTCATTAACTAATTTATTCACCTCATCTTTATGGAATCATTCACCTATCTACCTTAGGGCCGGGTAATGAGAGAGGGCACAAAGCCTTAGCCGATATATATTAAACTTCTTCCTCCCATGCCACTAGGTACATGTTTGCCCTCATATGACCGCAATTCCCACTCAATACCATGACTTATCATGTCCTCATTTCCTTGGCTTCTTGGTTGTTCATAGGCATAGGACGTATCTGGAATCTCCCAAAAACATCTATGGTAGCGGCTGCAACTTTCATGAGCCACTTTAGTTGTCTGTAGCGCCTCATAGCTACAGCTGCTGCTTGCTTCGCATCAGCTCCACAGAGAGTCAGTCGCTAGTTATTCATGGCTTCATGCGTTGCTAGTTTCATGTGATGGGTGTAGTTGAACTCTGCATACCAACATCGACGTACTTCTTTATTTCTTTTGTCTATCATGGTAAACAAAAGCTTGATGTACTCGATAAGCCCCCTTCCTGGAGACGCCACCTTGGAGCCCATGCATGGTTCGTCATGCTCGGCTTCGTCTCATTGTAGTGGCATGTCAAGGAATGAGGCCCCCGGCATCTCCTTAGTGATGTTTAGTTGTCGGTCTGGAGCTATTTGAGGTTGTGTAGCTGTTTTCACCGCCTTTATATCCTGCCATAGTTGTGTGCGTTGTGGTGGCTTGTGTTTGTATCGGTGTGTTTGCATCGGCTGGCCTGTTGATTGTTGCTTTATATATAAAGTTGAGAGAAATCCTTTTTTGGTAACACTATTCGAATAGGTAGGATCGCCGAGTGCCGGGCTGTTTGACGACTGCTTTCTGTCCGACAATCGGCAAAGGCCCTCCTAAACCGAGTGTGAAGGAAAAACTTTCGGCATTGCATATCTAAAGAGTGCTGCTATGCACACGATGATGTTCAAACGATCTGTGGACGACAGCATATATCGGTCCGTCTACGTATAGCAGTCAAGTGCCACCGACAGCTGGATCAGGCATCGTCCCGCTGTCGTGCATGCTGTGTCGTTCGCACAGCAGTTCCGATATCTAAACACACTCGGCAAAGATCCTGGCACTCGGTAAAACCAGGTGACACATGTCCCTGTTAATCATGGTTAACGGGGGTGACGGCGCGGCCGTGTCTGCCGATTGCCTATCAGGTGGCACCTGACAAATATTTTTTGCTGACCTACTTCCTCCGTTTTTAAATATAAGTTTTTGTAGAGATTTCACTATGAACAACATATGGATGTATATAGATGCATTTTAAGTATAGATTCACTCATTTCGCTCCATATGTGCTCCATAGTGGAATCCTCCAAAGACTTCTATTTAGGAATGGAGGGAGTGTATTCTTTGTTGAATGGCTGACAACAAGCACTCTCCAAACATGATCCATCTATTTGTGGTTTTATTCTGTGTACTCAGAAAAGATAGCTATATCATCAAGTGTACTAAGATTTTACCCAAATTTGGGCACTCTGAAAGGAACCTAAGGAAATACAAGAACTTTGAAATTGCATGATAAGTGGAACAGGGTGGTTGAACTGAAAGAAATGAAGGCATGCCTTCATATGTTAACTATGACACTCGGCAAAGTGCACACATTGCAGCCACTCGGCGTGCCAACGAAGGAAGGCGATCTGGTGCTCCATTGCCGGCGTCTCGATCAACAGCTTGTGGCTGTCCCTCGGCCGCTTGGACGGGTCGGTGTGGCGGCAGCGCTCCATGGCCGGTGCGGGCGCCGGTGGCGTGGGGAAGAAAAGATGGGAGCGAACCGGGCCATGGCCGGCAGCAGAGCCGCGCCCCACCATTGACGATTTGCCGCCCCGGGAGTTGCGAGGATCTTTGGGGCAGTCGCGGGCAATGTGGCCTAGGAGCTTGCACCCGATGCAGTGGATTGAATCTCTACAGTCTACACGGCGATGCTCTGAGCTTAGACACCGGAAGCAGAGCCCCTTGAAACGCCTTAAAAAGGCCTCGCGCCCGGCGCTCGCATTGAAGTTGGGCCGGTGGCATTGACGCCGGCGCGGCCGTCCGCCGGAGAATGTGTGCGCGCTGGCCTGGCGCGCGTTGCGGGACTGGACCTCTATCCTGACATTATCATAGCCCGAGGAGGAGGGGCAGGCGCAGGGAGACGGTCTAACTACGATGGACTTTAGGCGAGGATGCCCAGAATGGCGAAGCCCTGCAATGTCCAGAGCGGCGAGGTCGGCTGCGGCCTTGGAGCACTCGCCTCGCAGCAGGATTTCCAGCTAAGGGCCAGGAGAGCCCTTGGTGAGTTGGGAGACGGCGGGTTGCCCGGTGTCGTGGTTCCGACTCTGACAGTGATGTAGGGGGTGAGTATGGAGAGGCTAGATCCTAGCTATTGGGAAGTTGTTACACGCGAGGTTTACAAGTTCAGGCCCTTCTCGGAGGAAGTAATAGCCCTACGTCTCGGAGCCCGGAGGCGGTCGACTGGATTATGCGTGTATGGATTACAGGGGAGCGAACCCTTCATACTGAGGAGAGGGGTGGCTTATATAGAGTTCGCCGGCCCCCTCCTGCCCTCAGTAATGCAGGGTTTAAGGTACATTTAAGATTGGGCGTTACTGGTAACGCCTCTAATAAAGTGCTATAATGACCATGAAGACTACTTAACAGCTGACCGTTTGCCTACGGAGTGACTGTAGGTCTCCTGGCAGTCGAGTGATTAGCTTCATGGTCGAGTGGTAGCTTCTTGGTCGAGTGCCTTGAACCTGTCGAGTGGGGTACCTTCAAGTCGATTGATAGGTGATTTCTTCTAGGGATGTCCTTGGGTAGGGCTCTTTGGACGAGTCCGTGCCCCTACCCTAGGTACATAGCTTCATCATTAGCCCCCGAATGGATCGAGGTTAGAGTGGGGAAAGAGTTGGAGATCCTTTCCGACTGGTTCTTTGGGGCTGTATGAGTGCCTCGTTTAGGGTCAGTTGTCACGGATGACGTCATCAACCTCTTTCAGTCGCCTTGATCCATTCCAGGCCTTTCATCGAGTGAATATCTTTGCTTGCGACATGCCGAGTGTTGGTGCGAGCGGGATACTCTGTTTTTGGCAAGTGGTTCTGCGGCCCGCGGATCTCACGGGATTCGGATTTTGGGAAGCGCGCGGGACGGGAGCAGCCGCAGTAATCGGAAGTGATAAAGCGGAAACTCCTCGATCCTCGCGTCGCCTTTTTCGCCACGTACTGCGCACGCGTCTGCTGCGGGATTTGACTGGACTGCCTGGGCCTACCAGTCAGCCACTCGGGAGCGGCCCCTTATAAGTTGCCGGCTCGGGGTTTCCAAGCCGTGCGCTTCTCTTCTTCTTCCTTCTTCCTCTCTCCCTTCGCCAGCCCTCCCGTGACCTTCGGCCGTACTCTAGCGCCGTTAGCCCGTGTGAGACCTCGCCGGCGACGATGGTGAAAGGCAAGACCACTGATTTGGAGCGCGCGAAGAAGGTGGCGGCGGCGGGGAAAGGAAAGAGGTCTGCACGAGGCGGATCTTCCTCCCGGACCACCCTGCCCAAGGGTTGGATTCAGGGCGACTGGATGCCATCGGTGCTCCGGCAGGAAGATCTCGACGACATGGTCGAGGGAGGAGCCATTCCCCACGAGGCTGCGCGTCTCCCGGGGAGGGAGATCGAACCTCAACCCCGCGACAGTGAGTGCGTGCTCCTCGCCACCCACATCGACCGAGGGTTTTCTCTGCCTCCCCATCCATTCTTTCGGAGCTTCTTGAATTTCTTCGGAGCGCAGCTCCATCACTTTACCCCCAACTCCATAGTCTATCTTGCCGCGTTCATTTCCATGTGCGAAGCCTTCCTGGGTTGCCGTCCGCATTGGGGGCTTTTCAAGCATATTTTTACTTGCCGCTCTCAGTCGGTTAAAAAGGCCAAGTCGAGTGATGAGAAGACGCAAGTGATCCAGCTGTGCGGGGGCCTGGTGATCCAGACAAGGGGGAAGAGTTGTTTCCCCTCTATCACCTTCCCGGAGTCGGTCCGCGGCTGGCAGTCGACCTGGTTCTACTGCCAGGACCAGGCGACCCCCGGACAGTCGACTGTTCTTCCTCCTTTTTCCCTCGACCGAGCCGAGAAGCCTGTCTCTCTGAAAGTCACGCCGGAGGAAAGGGCCCAAGTCAAGGTATTGGCGGGTCGAGTGGTTGAGCTTGTCCGTGAGGGGGTGACTGGGATGGACCTGTTAGAGGTCTTTCTCCAGAGGCGCATCCAACCGCTCCAGGCGCGAGACCACCCGATGTGGCTGTATTCTGGCCTTGACGACACCACTCGGATCCACCCGGAGGAGGTCACCGACGAGATGCTGGAGGGGTGGCTGTCAAGCATCACGGGGAACAAAGACAACCCCCGAGGAGCCAGAAGGGTAATTCCACTCGACAACTCATATGAAGTGGATCAAGTATGTCTTTGTGTCGGATATCTGGCCTTCTGTATTGGTCTTCTTTGGGTAAGTCGATTGACTTTCGTCCTGTCTGTTGTCCTCCAGGCGACCACTGAGATGTACTCGACGCCCAACGGGGCACAAGGGTCGACTGAGGAAGGTGAGGGGAGCGGAGGCGAGAGCGGGGACGACCAGGGCGAGTGGGAGTCCGACGGTGAGGGAGAGGAAGGCGACGACATCTTCTCCAGCGAAGAGGAGGAGGAGGCTGAACCCTCCCGCCCGAAGGGGCGATCCAAGCTCACCCACGATCCAACGCAGGAACGTGGCAAGGCGACTGCTCCTGTTGGGCAGTCATCGAAACGCCCTCGGACTTCTTCTCCTCCGCCGACCGGGAAGGCTCCCAAGCACCCACGAGCGGCGCCATCCAAGCCGCCCAAGGCCTTGCCCAAGATGAAGATAGCTGTTCCCACCATTTCCGGGTAACAATAACACTTGCTTTCCTTTGTCGACTGTGGACGGATCCTTGGTCGATTCACTGGGCCAACTGACTAACTTTTGAGATTTGCAGTGGTGCAACTTCTGAGGGCTCCGCCAGGAACGACGACCAAGAGATGGAGGACGCTGTCACCTCCAACCCTGGTACGATCACTGACATCCTGCTTTCGAGTCGACTGAAACTTTATTGCGACTCTGGTCGATTGAATGTTTTCCTTGCAGCTCCTCCTCATGTTATTGACCTCCCGGACCGACGACGACAACGAACCACTGAGGGTGAAGAGGAAGAAGAAGGCGTTGGCTGGCAAGACTCCGCAATCCACTCCGGCGCCTGAGGCCATAGTTCGGGACGATGGCGAACCCACTCGGGCTTCCGTGAATTTTGCTGTTCCTCTGACGAGTGTGCGGCCTTCAGCATCGACTGCGGATCCGTCTTCGCTTTTTGCTGTGTACCCCGTCCCTGAGGACCAAGCGGCTGCTGCGAAGGAGGCTGTACGCCAGGCTGGAATCATGATGGAACAGGTGAAAGTGGCTCGGGAGGCTTGCCAGGCGGCTTATGACGCAAGCTCGGCTCTTCAGAGCAATGTCCAGGTTAGTCGACTTCAACACTTGGTCTATTTCGATATGTCCTTTGAAGAATCTCTTTTCTGAAGATCTTTAAGTTTGTACACCCACTGGGTGTGTTTGCCAATTCTTGGATGAGTGGGGGCACGCTAGGTGCACCCACTGGGTGTAGTCCCCGAGACTACGGTGGACTGCTGGCAGTCGACTGTAGTCTTTAAATTGAGTCATTGTAGTTGAGTTTCTTCGCTCTGTCTGATCGGGTCATGTCGAATGGAACGGTATCCTGTCGACTGCGAGCAGTCGATGTCTTTCTCTTTTTTTTACTGTGGGGGCACGCTGAGTGCACCCACTGGGTGTAGTCCCCGAGGCTACTGTCGAATGTTTCGCTTCGGCTGTAGTCTTAGAAACTCCATTATTGTCTCTTAGCTGCTCGGAAGCAACTTGTCTTGGACTCGACTTCAGGGGTCGGTCGGGTGGGATAGGAACCGGTGGGGGCACGCTAAGTGCACCCACTGGGTGTAGTCCCCGAGTCTATGGTGGACTGCTGGCAGTCGACCGTAGTCTTAGTATTTATTGCCTTTGTTGCTTTTTTTACTGAAATTGCAACTCCTCCCCTTTGACTTCAGAGATCTTGTGATCTTGGAACCCGCTTGGCTGACTTGGAGAAGCAGCAAATTCAAATGAACCTTGATCTGGAGCTGGCCAGGACAGAGCTGCAGAAGGTCAGAGACGGCGCCGCAGGTAAGACGCCTTTGTCGACTAGTTAGTTTTTAGGCTTGAGTATCTTTTCGCTTTCTCCGACTCAATCATCATTTTTTTGCAGAAAAACTGAAAGAAGCTCTGACGAAGAAGGATCAGGACTTGGCTGCTGCCCGCAAGGAGGCTGATGACAAGACTGCTCTGGCCACACAGAAGCTAGCTTCGGTCGACCAATTGGAAAAAGAGAATACCAGGTTGCAGGCCGCTCTGAATGAAGCCAACAGGTTGACTGCAAATTGGAAGAAGGAGAACCTCCTCTTGGGCGAGAAGATGGAAGGCATCGCTCGTAGGAGGGACGACCTGGAGGGCTACTTGAGGAGTTTTGCCAAGAAGTTGTACATCAAGCTCGAAGGTGCACATTCAGTTCCGACTGTTTTTTTTGTGTCGACTCAGTTTTACGAAATTTGACTTATCCTTGGGTCGTGTATGCAGAACTTTGCCAAAACTTTGAAGAGGAGACTGGGCGGATTGAAACAGGTTTGGATCCAATCAACTCTCCGGTGAAAGATGAAGCTGCCATGAACCTGCTCCGACTGGAATCTCGTGTTGACGGCGTCGTGGATTACTTGGCTCGACTAAAGGTTGCCATGACGCGGATCGACCCGACGCTTTGGCCAGAGTCTACGCTCCAGAATGATCTCGAGTCTCTGATGACTCGACTCAACGGAATCCCTGACCGAGTGCAGGAGTGGAAGAAGTCTTCAGCTCGGTGTGGCGCTGACGTGGCTCTGTCTCTGGTCCGCGTCCATTGCAAGGAGGTGCGGGAGGAGAAGCTGGCCGCCATCCAAGTCGCCAACACGAGGAAGCACAACTTCCAGGACTTCATGGAGACATTTATTGCTGCTGCTACCCGTATCGCAGACGGGATCGACTTGGATGAGTTTTTCGCCCCTGCCAGTCCTCCTCCTCCTGAGGAATGAAAAAACTTGCCTCGGAATGCCGAGTGTATTTTGTAATCCGTTAAACTCTGCCTTAAATTTGCCTCAGAATGCCGAGTGGAAGTGTAACAGTTAAACTCTGCCGAGCCGGGGGCTCGAGTACTTTGATCTGAGGTCTCTGGGACCTTTTAGGCTTTATTTGAACTTGATTTGTCGTTGAATCTCTTTGTGGATGACCCGTCGAGTGGAATTTGGTCTTCACTCGGAATAACTCTGTGTCTGTGGTGCAGCTCCGAAGGAGAAGGTAGTAGTCGATCTACACCCTGTTACTGCAGAGTGGGACGGAGCGCACATTGTATTTGTGGCGAAGCTCTCCAGAAGGAGGTGGCGGTCGACCCACACCCTGTTGCTGTGGGGTGGGACGGAGCGCACATTGTATTTGTGGCGAAGCTCTCGAGGAGAAGGTGGCAGTCGACCTGCCCCTCGTCGTCCTTGGGAAATGAGATGTGTTTCATACTTAGGCGAGCGCTGGGCTGCAGCTAAGCCTCCGAGCGGGAGGTTTGCTCTCGCTCGGTAGGATTTCAAACTTAGGCGAGTGCTGGACTGCAGCTAAGCCCCCCGAGTGGGAGGTTTGCTCTCCACTCGGTAGGATTTTTCAAACTTAGGCGAGTGCTGACTGCAGCTAAGTCTCTTTGTAGGAGAACTTAGGCGAGTGCTGGACTGCAGCTAAGCCCCCGAGTGGGAGGTTTGCTCTCCACTCGGTAGGATTTTTCAAACTTAGGCGAGCGCTGACTGCAGCTAAGTCTCTTCGTAGGAGAACTTAGGCGAGTGCTGGACTGCAGCTAAGCCCCCGAGTGGGAGGTTTGCTCTCCACTCGGTAGGATTTTTCAAACTTAGGCGAGTGCTGACTGCAGTAAAGTCTCTTCGTAGGAGAACTTAGGCGAGTGCTGGACTGCAGCTAAGCCCCCGAGTGGGAGGTTTCCTCTCCACTCGGTAGGATTTTTCAAACATAGGCGAGTGTTGTCTGCAGCTAAGTCTCTTTGTAGGAGAACTTAGGCGAGTGTTGGACTGCAGCTAAGCCCCCGAGTGGGAGGTTTGCTCTCCACTCGGTAGGATTTTTCAAACTTAGGCGAGTGCTGACTGCAGCTAAGTCTCTTCATAGGAGAACTTAGGCGAGTGCTGGACTGCAGCTAAGCCCCCGAGTGGGAGGTTTGCTCTCCACTCGGTAGGATTTTTCAAACTTAGGCGAGTGCTGACTGCAGCTAAGTCTCTTCGTAGGAGAACTTAGGCGAGTGTTGTACTGCAGCTAAGCCCCCGAGTGGGAGGTTTGCTCTCCACTCGGTAGGATTTTTCAAACTTAGGCGAGTGCTGACTGCAGCTAAGTCTCTTCGTAGGAGAACTTAGGCGAGTGCTGGACTGTAGCTAAGCCCCCGAGTGGGAGGTTTGCTCTCCACTCGGTAGGAATTTTTTTTTTTGAACTTAGGCGAAACGGATTCGCGGCTAAGTCACCCACTGGGGGTTTTCGTATGTAAACAAAAGTGACAGCAATCATTGGAACACTCTTGACTTTGATAAAAATGAACTGCGGAAGTTTCTCTTATTACATCTTTATAGGAAGGAACTTAAGTGTAAAAGTGGCGGAGCAGCTCCGCGTTCCAAGCTCGCGGCTCGTCGCTCTAGCGATCAACATTGTAGAGGTGATACGCTCCGTTGTGGAGGACTCTGGTGATGATGAAGGGGCCTTCCCAAGTAGGAGCAAGCTTGTGAGGTTTCTGTTGATCCACTCGGAGGACCAAATCTCCTTCTTGGAAGGCTCGACTCTTCACATGCCGGGCATGGAACGGCGCAAGTCTTGCTGATAAATGGTCGATCTGATCATGGCCATCTCTCTTTCTTCTTCCAGGAGGTCTACTGCATCTTGCCGAGCCTGTTCTGCTTCTTCTTCGGTGTAAAGCTCGACTCGGGGAGCGTTGTGAAGGAGATCACTTGGCAGAACGGCTTCGGCTCCATAAACAAGAAAGAATGGGGTTCTTCCAGTCGACCGGTTAGGGGTGGTCCTTAATCCCCACAGAACTGACGGAAGCTCGTCGACCCAGGCACCTGCCGCGTGCTTGAGATCACGCATTAGTCGAGGTTTTAGTCCTTTGAGGATCAGACCATTTGCTCTTTCAGCTTGTCCATTCGGCTAGGGATGGGCGACTGATGCATAGTCGACTCGAATGCCTTGAGAGGCGCAAAAGGCTCTGAACTGGTCTGAATCGAAGTTTGACCCATTGTCAGTGATGATGCTGTGAGGGACTCCATATCTGAATGTTAGTCCTCTGACGAAACTAATAGCAGTGCAAGCATCGAGGTTCTTGATGTGTTTAGCCTCAATCCATTTGGTAAACTTGTCAACTGCCACAAGCACATGGGTGAAACCGCTCCTGCCTGTTCTCAGAGGACCGACCATGTCCAGTCCCCAAACAGCGAAGGGCCAGACGAGTGGAATGGTCTTCAGGGCTGATGCGGGCTTGCGTGACATGTTGGAGTAGAACTGACACCCCTCACACTTGTCGACTATCTCCTTTGCCATCTCATTTGCTCTTGGCCAGTAAAATCCCGCTCGGTATGCTTTGGCCACAATGGTCCAAGAGGACGCATGGTGACCACAGGTCCCCGAGTGGATCTCATTAAGGATCATCTGACCTTCTTCCGGTGTTATGCACTTCTGACCGATTCCAGTCGCGCTTTCTCTGTACAACTGTCCTTTTATGACTGTGAAGGCCTTGGATCGATGGACGATCTGTCGAGCCTCTTCTTCGTCCTCCGGGAGTTCTTTTCTTAGGATATACGCGATGTACGGTACCGTCCAGTCGGGAGTGATCGCCAAGACTTCCATGATTAGGTCGACCACGGCAGGAACTTCGACTCCAGTCGGATCTGTGGCACTTTTCGGCTGCGGGGTTTCTTCTGTGAAGGGATCTTCTTGGACTGATGGCGAGTGGATGTGTTCCAGGAACACGTTGCTGGGAATGGCTTCCCTCTTGGAGCCTATCTTTGCCAGATCATCAGCTGCCTGATTTTTCAGTCGGGGAATGTGATGAAGCTCCAACCCCTCAAATTTCTTTTCTAGCTTTCTTACTGCGTTGCAGTAACCGGTCATAGCCAGACTTCTGACGTCCCACTCCTTCATCACTTGATTAACCACTAAATCCGAATCGCCATAGACCATGAGGCGACGGACGCCGAGTGAAATGGCCATGCGCAACCCATACAAAAGTGCTTCATACTCTGCTTCATTATTGGAGGAATCAAAGTGAATCTGGAGAACATATCTGAGCTTATCTCCTCGGGGGGAGACTAAGACTACTCCCGCGCCGGAACCATTAAGCATCTTAGATCCATCGAAGAACATGGTCCAGTGCTCCGAGTGAACTTGAGTCGGAAGTTGCTGTTCAATCCATTCGGCGATGAAATCTGCGATTGCTTGGGACTTGATAGCCTTATTTGCCTCGAACTTGATATCTAAGGGAAGGAGTTCAATCGCCCACTTGGCCACTTGACTAGTTGCATCTCTGTTGTGCAGAATCTCTGACAGTGGGGCGTCGCTGACGACTGTAATGGAGTGGTCAGAGAAGTAATGTGCAACCTTCTTTGTGGTCATGTAAATCCCATATACAAGCTTCTGGTAATGGGGGTATCTTTGTTTTGAAGGGGTCAAAACTTCAGACACGTAATAGACTGGGCGCTGAACTCTGAAGGCCTTTCCTTCCTCTTCCCGCTCGACCGTAAGTACTGTGCTGACAACTTGTCCTGTGGCTGCAATGTAAAGCAGCAAAGGTTCTTTGCTGATTGGGGCAGCAAGCACCGGCTGGGTGGAGAGCAGAGCTTTGAGATCTGCAAACGCTGCATCAGCTTCTGGAGTCCACTCGAATTTGTCAGACTTCTTCATCAGTCGGTAAAGAGGCAACGCCTTTTCACCGAGACGAGAAATGAATCGACTTAAAGCGGCCAAGCAGCCTGTAAGTTTTTGGACATCGTGCACGCGTACAGGATGCTTCATCCGGAGTATGGTGCCAATTTTCTCAGGATTGGCGTCGATCCCTCGTTCGGAAACGAGAAAACCGAGTAACTTTCCACCTGGAACTCCGAATGTGCACTTTGATGGATTGAGCTTGATATCATACCTCCTGAGATTGGCAAAGGTTTCAGCAAGGTCAGCCCGCAGGTCGGAACCTTTTCGGGACTTGACCACGATATCGTCCATGTATGCCTCCACATTCTGACTGATTTAAGTGAGTAAACACTTCTGAATCATTCTCATGAACGTGGCTCCGGCGTTCTTGAGGCCGAACGGCATGGTGACGTAACAGAAGCACCCGAATGGAGTGATGAAAGCTGTTTTGATCTCGTCGGGCCCAAACAGACGGATCTGATGGTACCCGGAATAGGCGTCTAGGAAAGACAGTCTCTCGCACCCCGCAGTCGAGTCGACTATTTGGTCGATGCGAGGGAGGGGAAAATGATCTTTTGGGTAGGCCCGATTGATATGCTTGAAGTCAATGCACATGCGGAGCGACTTGTCCTTTTTGGGGACCATGACGACATTGGCGAGCCACTCGGAGTGGTAAATCTCTCGGATGAACTCTGCTGCTAAGAGCCGAGCCACTTCCTCACCAATGGCTTGCTTCTTCTGGACGGCGGACCGTCGAAGATGTTCCTTCACAGGCTTGAATTTTGGGTCGACTCATAGACGGTGCTCAGCCAGCTCTCTGGGAACTCCAGGCATGTCAAAGGGTTTCCATGCGAAGATATCCCAGTTCTCACGGAGGAGCTGGATGAGCGCTTCTTCCTATTTGGAGTCGAGCGTCGTCGAGATGTGAGTCGGAGCAGCGTCGGGGTCAGTCGGGTGAATGTGGACTGTCTTTGTTTCGCCAGCCGACTGAAAAGCTGATTCTGAGGCGGGCTTCTTGGCTCGCAGCAATTCACTCAGATCGGCAGTCTTTTGGTACTCTTTCAGATCGACTACTGCCATCTGAGCGTCAGCGATCTTTGAGCCTTTCTGAAAGCATTCTTCTGCTTTCTTTCGGCTGCCAGTAACAGTGATCACACCTTTGGGGCCAGGCATCTTCAGTTTGAGATACACGTAACATGGTCGAGCCATGAAGCGTGCGTAAGCTGGCCTACCCAAAATGGCATGATAGGCACTCTGGAAGTCCACAACTTCGAATGTCAACCTTTCCTTGCGGTAATTCTTTGAATCACCGAAAACTACATCAAGAGCAATCTGGCCGAGCGACTCGGCTTTCTTCCCAGGAATGACTCCATGGAAGCTCATGTTGCTGGTACTAAGTCTGGACATCGGAATGCCCATCCCTTTCAAAGTCTCAAAGTACAGTATGTTCAGGCCACTGCCGCCGTCCATCAATACTTTGGTCAGTCGAGTGCCTTCGACAACTGGGTCGACCACCAAAGCTTGCCTCCCAGGGGTGGCAATGTGCGTCGGGTGATCCGACTGGTCGAATGTGATGGCAATCTGCGACCACTTCAGGTAATTGGGTGTTGTCGGGGCAACCATGTTCACCTCACGGTTAATGACTTTCAGTCGACTCTGCTCTCAACATCAGCAAAAATCATCAGGGTGGAATTGATCTGGGGGTATCCATCGTCACTGTCTTCTTTGTCTTCAATCCTGTCTGGCTCTTTTTCCTTATCTTTGGGCTGCTTGCCCTGGAACTGCTGGATCAGGAGCCGACACTGTCGAGTGGTATGCTTTGGGTAAATAAAATTACCCTCTTCGTCTTTCTTGGTGTGGATGTGACACGGTAAGTCCAAAACATCATTCCCGTCTTGATCTTTGACCTTCTTGGGCTTCCAGGTGCCCTTGGGTTTCCCCTTGAAGTTTCCCTGGGCAACGGCCAGGGCCTCCCCGGGAGAAGCTGGCTCGGCCTTCCGCTTCTGTTTCCGAGTGGAGTTTCCTCCAGTTTCTTGGGCGACTGCTTTGAGCTTGCCGCTTCGGAGTCGGTCTTCGTCTTCACCATTAGCGTACTTGGTGGCGATCTCCATCATCCGATTCAGAGACATCTCTCCAGTTCGACCGAACTTCAGATTCAACTCTCTGTATTTAACGCCCTCTTTGAAAGCGCAAACTGCTTGATGGTCTGGCACGTTCTCAACTGTGTGGTGCAGCGTGATCCACCTCTGGATGTAATCCCTCAGTGTTTCATTCGGCTTCTACACGCAAGACCGTAACTCTGTGAGGCCTGCAGGTCGTTTGCATGTTCCTTCAAAGGTCGTGACAAACACTCGGGAGAGGTCCTCCCAGGTGTAAATGCTGCTAGGTGCCAACTGATTCAACCACGCTCTGGCTGAGCCCTCCAACATAAGAGGCAAATGCTTCATGGCCACTTCATCATTGCCACCGCCAATCTGTACAGCCACTCGGTAATCTTCGAGCCAAGTGTCAGGCTTGGACTCGCCGGTGAACTTGCTGACTCCAGTTGCCAGCCTGAAATTGGGAGGAATCACTGCGGCCCTGATGGCTCGACTGAAGCACTCTGGCCCTGAAACACGTACTCTACTGCTGCTGGCAGGCGCATCTCTGTTGTGGTCCTCTCGATGAGCCCTGTTCCTGTCGACCAAACCTTGAACAAGGATAGACCTCGCATCAAAGCCTGGGTCTCTGGGGTCGACTGGAATCCTCTGCCCAACACTGTGAGGGCGTCTGTCATCTTGCCGTCGAGGTGCATATGACCCGCTCCTCGGGGGAGGGGTTGGCACTCAACGTCGATCATCTCGACCGAATCGATGATCATACTGCTCATTCCTCCTGTACTGATCATGCCGGTCATCACGTCCCTCACGCCTCGGGGGCGATCTCGGGCTGTGGGCCGACTGGACTGTGTCTGCTGCAACGGATCGACTGTGGATCCTATCCCGCGACTGAGAAACGGTGGAATTCTGGTTTCCTGCCGCCCAGAGCAATGCTCTGATCTGCAACAAGCCCCTGCCTGCCTCTGACTGGAATGGCTGAATTGATTCTGCTATACGGGCTGCAGCGGCCAAATTCTGAACTGGGGTTCGATATACCTGAGGCGGTGAGAAGAGCCGGCGCCGACTGGACTCGGGAGCTAGCGGACGTCGACTGGACTCGGGAGCCCGCTGACGCGCTTGCTCGTCAAGTATTCGCTGGAGATTCTCCAGTCGAGTGCGCTCGGCCAGGTTAGCAAGGCGCACGTCATCCAAGGCCCGGGCCTCGGGGGTTTCTCCGACAATAGGAGTGTGGAGTGCGTCCATGTTCCGGTGGCGAAGCTCCTCTCGCTGTAACGACGTGAGAGGTTCGGGCAGATACTCATCGTGGGGACGCGACGAGTCGCCTCCGCCCGTAGCTCCGTCAGCGCGAGGGAAACCGGGGGGACTGTGTGTTCCATCGACCGCCAGAACCTCAGCCGCTGGGTCGCTGCTGTCGCACTCGGATGCGGTCCCCACGGAGCCAGTCGATAGGTCGAACAGGCCATAGAGGGACTCGACGGGCTCGATTGCCGCAACTTGTGGGGCTGCCGACTGGCGGGCCACGGCGTGCCTCACCCACCGCTGAAGTCTCGACCGACCGGAGCGCTTGCGCTGGTGGGAGACAGGGCGGGGAGACAACGCAGGGGTCGACCGATACTGGATCGACGGCTGCCGCAGGAGGACGCCACGAATGCATGTGCGGAAGTGCGTTGCGCCGCGGATGGGGAGCGCGTCGATGTCGAGTGGTGCCTCCTGAAGCCAGGCGGAGTCATCGGCGATGAAGGTGAGCGCGCCGAGACGGATCTCGCGGCCCTCCACCAAAACTCCGCAAGAAACCATGATCAAAGGGATCGGAAAAGATCGCAACTTCTCCAACTAAGTGCTAAGATTCCTGCCCCATGGTGGGCGCCAACTGTCGTGGTTCCGACTCTGACAGTGATGTAGGGGGGTGAGTATGGAGAGGCTAGATCCTAGCTATTGGGAAGTTGTTACATGCGAGGTTTACGAGTTCAGGCCCTTCTCGGAGGAAGTAATAGCCCTACGTCTCGGAGCCCGGAGGCGGTCGACTGGATTATGCGTGTATGGATTACAGGGGAGCGAACCCTTCATACTGAGGAGGGGGGTGGCTTATATAGAGTTCGCCGGCCCCCTCCTGCCCTCAGTAATGCAGGGTTTAAGGTACATTTAAGATTGGGCGTTACTGGTAACGCCTCTAATAAAGTGCTATAATGACCATGAAGACTACTTAACAGCTGACCGTTTGCCTACGGAGTGACTGTAGGTCTCCTGGCAGTCGAGTGATTAGCTTCATGGTCGAGTGGTAGCTTCTTGGTCGAGTGCCTTGAACCTGTCGAGTGGGGTACCTTCAAGTCGATTGATAGGTGATTTCTTCTAGGGATGTCCTTGGGTAGGGCTCTTTGGACGGGTCCGTGCCCCTACCCTAGGTACATAGCTTCATCACCCGGATCTGCCAATGGACTGCTGGGCAGAACGAAATCTGGCACGGACATTGGGCGGCCCCATCCCTCACTGTCCCGCGAGCTGGAGCAGGCAGAAGTGCGGGAGCACGATGAGCGGGTGCAGCCCATAGCGCACGCGCGGGGAGGGGGGGCTGGCGCCGTTGAGCGAGCGGTCAGCAATGGAGCTTGGTGGTCGCCGTGGCCGAAGCGGCCGACGGCGCGAGCGGAAGAAAGGCGAGAGGAGAGGAGATGCGTAAGCATTATCACTTCCGCTTCGTTACACCCCCCCCCTTCCCCCCTAACACATCGAGGGCTCAGATTATTCCATACCCCTTCTTAACAAAGGGCATGATGGTCTTTTACTAATGTTTTTTTAGCAGTTGGTCTTTTGCTAAAGTACGTCTATGTCTCGCGTTGTATACAAATTGCACAGGTGCTGGGCCGGCCCATTAAGCCACCACGTTCAATATAAGCGCAACCTAAAAATACAGGTAAAATGGAGAGATTATATGAGGATTTGAAATCAAGACCTCCCACTAAACAACACATGACGATAGCCACTTCAACCAACCACTGCCTGTGTTATGTTCTAGCGAGAAATATCTAAGAAAACACAGTAGCATACATATATATGAAATATTTTCTGAAAAAATCTGAAACTTTTATTAAAAAAACATGAACAATTTTAAAATGCCGAAAAGTTTTGGAATTTGTGAACGAAGTTTCAGCAATTTTATTTTGAAAGTGAGCAAAATTTCGAAACACAAACAATTTCCGAACATATTTCGAAACATGAAGAATAAAAAAATTATTGGGGGGGGGGGGGTTGTTTGTCCCATTTTCCTTTTTATTTTTTAAATTTTATTTTGATCTTAATTCTATTATGAAATATCACGAACTATTTTTAAATCATGAACCTTTTCTTAAATCCATGAACTTTTCAAATTCAGAAATATTATTTTAATATTGTGAACTTTGTTTTCCAATTTCTGAACGTTTTTACACATCCAAGAACTATTTTCAACTTTATGAACTTTTTCCAGTGCCTGGGATTTTTTTTAATTGTGAACATTTGTTTTTGAAATTCATGATTTTTTTTCAAATCCATGAATGCTTGGGCAGGCCCAGCAGCCAGCCGGCAGGAGAGATGCCATTATCTAGTTGGGCTAAAGCCTAAGATTTTTTTATTTTCTATTTTTCATTAAATATTTTTCTCCTTTTCGAAACCTATCAAAAAAATTTGAAATATTTTTGTAATGCCAAAAATGTTCATATTTTCAAACAGTGTTCACAATTTTTAAAAATATTCTGAAATTAAAAATTTTGTTCATGTTTTCATTTTTTTGTTCACAAATTTATGAAATGTTTGCAATTTGTGGATAATATCAATTGTTGGGAATTTTTCCACAATTTTAGAAAAAGTGTTCAAGTTTATAAAATTTTCATACACAACTTGGAATTCCATAATTGTTCACTAATTTCAATAGATTGTTAGGATATGGAGAATGTTCATGTTGATAGATAATACCAAAAAAAATGGAAATAACAGAGGCATTCTTTATTAGAAACTACATGCTCACTGATGCACCCGGTTGGCCTAGTCTAGCACACTCTTCTCAATAGGTGTTTATTTTCTAAGGATGAATGACCCCAACTTCTTACAACAGCCTGACACGGATATATGAAACATCCATGTCAGGTTTGAACAACATCCGACACTGTTTGCATGTTGTGACACATCTGCCCATTTATCAACCCTTTTTACTGAGAAAACACTAGAAAATGCAAAACTTGTTAAAAGTACAAACAATTTGGCACGATGCATTGAATTTATCATAGAAGCTGGTGGGAAAAAAATTAGAGTCATTCAACGGATGTCGAAAACCAATGTGCTTTCAAAAAGACCCTTCTCATGGAGATGGTGCAGTTTACAAGAGACCTCCGGTTAGACTTTGGCGAAACGCGTTAAAACTTTCACGCCCCCTACAAGGGCCATATGATGACACCGTGCCAGGTCCCGAGGATTTCGGGCATCGTATGATTTTTGGTTGATTTTAACAGCTGGATCTGGAATGCCGCCTAGGTACATTCGCCTCCGGGTGGTGGGGCATGCCCCTCCTTTGGTTGCACTAGGCCTACACATACCACAAAGACATTATATATGTTTTGACAAACCACTTCTAGACGGGCCCGAAAAATGCCATGTACTGACACGTGTCGTGCAATTGCCCCCTTTGAGAGGACAAGAAGTTTCGAGGTCAATGGAGCAACGGGCAACACACTTCCTTCACAAATTGGACACGCGCTCTCTCGATAGCCGGATACTACCTCGGAGATGGTGCAGTTTACAAGCGACCTCCGGTCAGGCTTCTACGAAACACGCTAAAACTTTCATCACACCCTACAAGGTCCATATGACGACACCGTGCCAAGTCCCGAGGATTTCCGGCATTGTATGACGTTTGGTCGATTTTAACGGCTGGATCCGGCATGCCGCCGAGGTACATTCCCCCCGGTGGTGGGGCCTGTCCCTCCTTTGGTGTCGTCGGTCGATGGTGAGGAACATCGCATGTGTTGTCGTCGACGATGACGGGGAGAGCCGAAGAGATGTTCCGTGCGACTGTCCGTAGGTCCCCGTCCGGACTCATAGTCGTCATACCGAACACACCATTCCCCGATCCATTCCCTCCCCACCTCACCAGACCATCTCCTCCTCGCCGCCCTCCTCTCCCCTCACGGATCATCGACGGTCGGTGCAAGAGAGTAGAAAAAATTAGAAGAAAAACAAAAGGGAAAACACAATTGTATGAGCTTCATTTCTATTGGTGGAAAAGTTTGTGCCACGGATCGATGACGTGGCACATATCCATCCATCTATCCATCTAGTTGTCCACCCCACAACCATCCATCCATCCATCTAGAGAAAAGGAGAAAAAAAGAAAAAAAGAAAAAAGAGCCCACCCAACCCCTACCTCGCTCTCTCCCCATGAACCTCTCTGTCTCTCGCGACCCCTCTCACCCCATGAGCCTCTCTCCCTCGCGCCGTCGCCACCCACGCCGGCCAGTTCCGGCGAGCTCCGGCGGCGCGCAGCACACCCCGAGCTCCCCTAGGTCCGCTCCACCTCCCCCTCCGTCCAGAATCGGCGCTCCCGCCGTCCACCGTCCCCGTGGCTAGCTAGGGTTTTGGCCGCCACGTCTAACATCGTTGGGATCAGCCACATCCGGCGACAGCGAGGCTAGAGCTCGACGGATCCGTTACCGGCGTGGCGCAGGTACGTCCTTCCCCTCTTTCCTCGCCCAGATCCACCCTCCCCACCGCACCTTCTCCTTTCCTTCCCTTGCTACAGGTCACCTTGGCGCGGTCTGGATGACAACGACGGCAGGAGGGCGTCGTCCTTCCTACTCGAGGAAGCGGAGGACGAGGGGCACACCTAGCTGTCAGCCCTGTCCTTTATTTAGAATCCTGGTTCTTTAGTTAGATAGTACCAATAGGGATTGGTTAATTTTTCTGCTACAACTCAAACGGAGATGAGGAGCGAGGTGTGAGTAGAAGGTGATGAAAGTCGACGCAACGCTGAGCCAAACCCACTCCTTACCGACACAACCAAGCTGTGGTTCTCTTAAGTCACGAAGCTGGATATATCCTTCACCGGTAGCTAGTTTGATCTATCATGATGGACAATCTAACATACATAGCAGTAGTTGCTTTTTTTATCATTCCCCCACCGGCCAGAGCACAATGTACACACACAAAGAGGAAATCTCTAGTTAGCTTTTTTTATTTTGTCCTCTAATTAGAAGAAACTACTCATTCTTACTCCCAGCAAGTGGGGCTGGCAGTATCATCCTTGATCTATATTTTTGGATGGTTAGTCAAAGAGCACGTGATTAATAAATTAGAGGAAATGCAGGTTACTTTGTTGTTTCCCCTAGATCTGTTCTGACGAACATGCATATGCATCACACTAATCTGCTTCATCATAATTATTGAATCCAAGCATGTAAGTCGCCATAGCATTTGCACATCAATCCAGAAATGTTTCATTACTCAAGTTTCTACCTTTAGTTTTAGGGCCATTTGCATTTCTGTCCCTAACTCGAACCACCTAATCAGATATACCCCTAATTTGAAAGTCTGCTCAAATTTATCCCTCCGCCGTTAGGTGTCCTTATAGAAATGCCCTTCTGCGCCGTTATCGTCCGGTCAAACAGCTTTGACCGTCCTAAAAAATATAGCAAAAAAATCTAAAAAATCTAAAATTTTGTGAGATCGAAGATACTCATGTGCCCAAGGTGTGTGCAAATTTTCGTGCTATTTGGACATTCCAGGAGCTCGTGGCGAGGCAAAATAGTTAATCTGCACACTTGTGAACAATAAATTTGAAATAAAATAGCAAGAAAATTAAAAAAATATGAAAAAATTTGGCATCAAAGTGGCTTGGGTGCACAAGGTGCTTGCAAGTTTTTGTGATCAAATGACATGCGAGGAGCTCTAGCAAGAAAAAACAAAATAGTCATTTTTTCCCAAGTTTTTTCCCGAGCAAAATTTTGTTTTTTTCTCCACAAGCCCCTTCAATGTCCAAATACAACAAAAATTTGCGCGCAGCTTGCAGACCCGAGCCTCTTTGATACCAAAAAAATTTATATTTTTTGAATTTTCTTGCTATTCACTACAGGAAACAGGTAATTTGCCGTATGTGGATCACAGACGGCAAAGATTTTGCCGTCTGAAAGCAGACGGCAAACTCAGACGGCAAAGACTTTGCCATCAGCCAAATTTACTTCGCCGCCAACCTTATAAATAATTCTTTGCGGTCTTTGCCGTCAGTCAAAACATTTTCTTTGCCGTCATCAAGACTAAACTAAAGATAGCAAAGATTGTTTATATTTTTTTAAATAACATCAGTCGAAGCGTTCAGAGGGCGGTCACTGCTGCTTTGGCGAGCAAGCCATTCTTCGGCGTCATTACAGAGATTTGCAATACAGATCCAATGAAAATGAATGTATATTTCTTTAACAAAAAAACGGATTTACAAGCTAGCCATTCTTCACATGTATACATACGAGCAAGAATATCCTAC
Organism: Triticum urartu; assembly: GCF_056163025.1. Classification (NCBI taxonomy): domain Eukaryota; kingdom Viridiplantae; phylum Streptophyta; class Magnoliopsida; order Poales; family Poaceae; genus Triticum; species Triticum urartu. Next base: position 17,440,570 of record NC_141877.1, read on the forward strand.
GAGTAGCAAATTCTAAGTGTTCTCCACATCAGATTCACACACGGACAAGTGCCAGAATACATCAAATTCAGATCCACTTAAAATGCATCAAGAAAGCAACACACACATTGCTAGCATGGGCAGCCTAGATCCATCGGGAAGTTGCAGCGCTGCAACCAAACCAAATGTGTACAGGGCCCCTGTCACAGCCAGCAAGCATACTAGAGGCAGCAACAGTGCGACGAGGACGGGCATGCCAACGCGCTGGTGGCGGGGTCCGAAAGCGGAGGCCGGCTTGGGCAGGAGCAGCGACGCGGCTGGGGCGAGAGTCATTGCCGAACCTGCTGCTGGGGCGGCACACACCGGCAGATGGATCTAGCACGCGGGCGGCTCAAGTGGCCACGCACATGAATCCTTGGGGCGGCGATGCGGTTGACGTCGGGTGGCGCGAAGCTCCGCGGCCGTCCATGGAGTCGGGTGCCTGAGAGGGAGAGGGCAAGGGATGATGCATAGGGGATAGATAGAGAATGAGGAATATAGGCATGAGGAAGGAGACGGAGGTAGGAGCAGCGGAGCTTGAGATGGTGCTCGTCGGCGGCTTAGGGAACGGCGGGAGGTAGAAGTGGATCTCGGCTGGGAGGGAGCAGAGGCGTGGGGGACGGGAGAGAGACAAGAGGATAAGGGAGACAGAGAGAGAGAAGAGGATAAGAGGTGGAGGTGGATCGTGCACAAAAGAGCAGCGCGCGGTGGTTGATTGCTGCCATGTCATCGATCCACGAGGTGTATCCGCGTGCTGTGCTTTGTCTTTGCCGTCTGCGGTTTTTTCTGCAGACGGCAAAGCGAGCTTTTTGTTGTCTGTAACAAAAAACACAGAAGGCAAAGTATTTGTTGGCTGTATTTTTTATTACAGACGACAAAGTGAGTTCTTTGCTGTCTGTAAATAAAATTGCAGACGGCAAAGAGTGCCGTCTGTGGTTTTATTGTAAACGGCAAAATATGTATTCGCCGTTATCTGTTTTTTGCCATCTGCTGATGATGGCAAACCCTTTCTTCGCCGTCTGCCCTGACAAAATGCTGACAGCAAAGAAAGTATTGACGGCAAATCTCCTGTTTCCTGTAGTGATTTTTTTGAATTTACTGTTCACAGGCTTACGTATTTATTGTTTTCCCTCTGACACGAGCTCCTGGAATGTACAAACAGCATGAAACTTCAAATGCACCTTGCGAACCTGAGTATCTTTGATCCCACAAATTTTCAGAATTTTTAGCTATTTTTTTCAGGATGGTCAAAGCCCTTTGACCGTCTTTGACCTGCTTTGACCGGACGGTAACGGCACAGAAGGGTATTTCTGTAAGTGCACCTAACGGCGGAGGGGCAAATTTGAGCCGGCTTTGAAATTAGGTGTAAATCTGAGAGTGGACGCAAATTAGGGGCATAGATGTAAATGTTGCACATCAATCCAGAAATGTTTCATTACTCCAGTTTCTACCTTTAGTTTTATATATGGGCTAGCTACTACACAATTTAATTACTCTGCATATTTTTGTATTACCTGAACATGGATAAATTGCATGTAAAATTTTGGTTCCCATAGATCTCTCGGTTGAGTCAAGGACTCTAGGTAGCTATTTTTTCTATCTCAATTTCATTTGCTATAATCAGTTACTATTTCACATTAATATGTTCAGATTCCCAGTTATGATTAATTGATCATTTGTCCAACAAAGTATATTTTGATTCATAGTTCTAATAGATGTATGTTATTTCTCTTTCTTTTTTTCGATATATCACTCGAGTTTTCCAGCACGCTCGACAACTATTTATACAAAGCAAAACCTACAAAATTGGAAGTATAGTGACACATATTTTGTTGCCAGTACAATACATGAGTATTAAATCTCTGTGGGCTTCTTTTCCTTTGTTTATCAGGGTTACTAATGCCCACCTCATGCCTCTCTGCTTGGTGGCACAGTGCCCTGTTTTTAGTGAACTCACTATATTCCAGGTATGTACCTTTGGATCTTCCAAAACAATCAACATTTTATCTATGCTATTTTCTTTCACATTTACCATTTTGTTCATATTTGTAGATCTATTTATTTGTTACATTCTTATTGATTCACTACGTAAAATTTGACATAAGAAAATAAAAATATAGGTCATAAGACAAGAAAATTTGCAGTTTATGTGTATTTTAGACTATGTTTTTATGTTTGTAATTTTACATAACATAAAATTTTTTTTACGGTGATTATATATTTTCTTACGGTCCCTTTTTGCGTCGGAAATAAGACAAAACTTACGGAACGTAAATTTACGGTGCATTGATGGTAAAATAGAGGGGGGTGAAGAATAACTATGCCTCACCCAGGGTGACCAATAGCGCGACCCTATATATATAAGGTCGCGCTATTCGTCACCCTGGGTAAGGAATATTTATTCTTCACCCCTTCTCTAATTTGAAATCAATGCAACGTATTTTTACGTTTAATAAATTTTGTCTTATTTCATACATAAAAAAAACGTAAGAAAATATGTACTCGCCGTAAAAAGTATTTTATGTTACATAAAATTACGAATATAAGAACATAGTGTAAAATGTACATAAAATGTGATTTTTCTGGTCTTATAACCTTTTTTTTTATACTAAATTTTACATATTTAATCAATATGCATCTAACTATTTATATTGTAAACGTAATTTATTTAGGAAGCGATCGTAAGATTATCTCAGATGAAAAATAATTTATTCTGCATATATATATATATATATATAGACACACACACGGTAGCGCTAAAGTGAACGTGAGCGTAAATACTCTAATCGTGCGCTCCGGCTGCTGAGCGCGCGCCGCTCCGCTAATCTCAGTAAAAATCCTATGAAACATCGTAAAGAAATAGAACGATTACTGTATAGGACAAAAGACCCCTCCGCCTCTCCCATGCGTGATCGTAAAGTAACTAATACCTGATGGTAATCTTGTTACCGGCTCCAACGAACCATTTCTCCGCCCCTTAATCATTCTGGTAAAGTTGCCTATTGGAAATAGTAATCTTGTTACTGCCTTGTATTGTACTACTCCTCCCTTCAATCGGTTACCACGCCGCCACACACAAAATATTCTTTGTAACACGTATATGTAATGAATATAGTAATCTTGTTACTTCCTATCACCCCACCTCACTATGCCTAATCATAAAACAATTAATATTTATGGTAATCTTATTACCAGCTACAACACTCCATTTCACCACTCCTTAATAGTTCTCGTAAAGTAGCCTACTACAAATAGTAATCTTCTTACTGCATGCCATCATACTAGTCCTCCCTCTAATCGCTACGGTAATCTAGTTACCATGCTGTCACACACAAAATAATTCATAGTGACACATGTATTGAGTATAATAATCTTGTTACTGGCTATCACCAAAAAGTGCCACGCACCAATTAGACACACACAAAGTAATGGGTTGAACATGTTTTACTACTAATTAGTAAGTACAATTCACTATTGTAACGTGGGTCAATCCCTCGTAAAAGAAATCCGCTTCAGTTACGTTCACAGAGGCTCATTACGGTTGATTCCTGGGACGTCCTCTCCTGGATGGATTAACTAACTGGCGCGTTGGTTCAAAGATGGGTCGGAGCGTAGGATAAAGAAAATACGCTCAGGCACACCATCAATTTAATAAATATCTTTATTCACTTTATTATCATGTTATATTTGGTCCTTGCTCACTTTACATCTCTCTACTCATGAAGCTCCCAACAGTGTGCATGTTTTCTCTACCAACACTTTGGAACATAAGGCATCTAACTTGTATTGCACATGCACACCACGAGTCCCCTTATCTAGTCAACAAACCTTACTCACTCATTTACCCCTGTTTACCTAACTATTTCAGATGATGGATGTGCGGGCAAACCCACCCACCTGACTATATATCAGACTCCGTCCAATGCATTTTCTCTCATACAATATCTCTTTCGCATCACAAACCATTTTCAGATTATTTTTTTTGTAGTTGCTTCGCTTCTAGGTTTCTAATAGGCATGGGAGGTGATGGGAAGTTCCGAATAACATCCTATGAAGTTCAACAATGTTGCTTTCTGGTTTGATACAGAAGCCTTCATGACACTTCATTAAGTACATTTGCTTGGTAACATCTAGATGCCATGTATCTTCAACATAAGTATATATGACAGCGTCATCCATAAAGAAGACGAGGCCATTTGATTAACAATGAACCAAAACATCAACATAAGCCATGCAACCATTCTACGAGGCCCGAGCCAAGATGGGAAGGGTCCCTCTGACACTCCGTCAGTGCGTCTACGCGTGGTTACAGTAGCATTTTGAGTGAGCATGATAAGAACAGATATAAATATTCTTATGTGTAAATTAGTGAATAATCCTTTTTTATTAACACTACACAGGGAAAGTTGAATTGTTGGTAGGAAATTTGATTCAACGGTCTTCCTAATTCGTGATGTGCTACCATTGGATTAAGCTAATATGCTTTTCATGGATGATAATATTTCTCTCCTTGCCAATACGAATACAAGGTTCCAGTGCCTGTATTACCCTTGCAAAAATTGTGTCATATCAATGTTTAGAACCAAAAGGTAGCTTCAGTAATTGAAATTTGACAACTTTTCAAACAGTTTGGGCATATTAGCTTAAACCTAACATTTAGTTCGAAATTTAAACCTAAAATAAAATTAGCTTAATTGAAATTTGAGCACATTTCCAACACTTCGACCGTATTTCTAGGAGCATCACATTTCCCACGTTAGGTAGCCCCTCCCGCCTCGCCTTACCGTGCAACTCTGCCGCCTGATGCTTCATGCATGCTTCCCTGAGGGAATCCACGAAGGGCCCTGCCTCCTCTAGCGCCACCTGGCCGCCTCTCCATGTGGCTGTGCCTCTGTGATTTCAGCTTGACACTTCGGTGCTCCTCCCCACCATCAGGGGACTCAGCCGATGTGGGGCTCGCTGTGCTTCTCGAAGTCGAGGGGTCAGGAGTAGAATAATCCCTCCCTTTTTTCAGAGATTGCTCTTGAATCTCAAAAAGGTGTGACCTGCTGTGCTTCTGTGACACACAAATGCATATGGCTACAATTGCTATGGTTGCAGATATTACTGTTACTAATCTAGTCACCAGTGATAAAGTAGTAATCATGGGATAGTCCTGCTCTGTAACTAGTAATCGACATGGTATCTGGTTACTGCACTGCGCTATTACATCGACTTAAACTGGGTCGTGTTTTATTCTTCGTGCAAACACAAGCAATTGCTCGTAGCTTTATTCTGCTGAGAAAATGTGTTCCCAATACTGGATTTGGCAATTATCAGTGTCAATGGACCAGCATGCCATGTAGTACTAACTTGTTTGTGGTTACCTCACGAGTACTGATATCTCTTTTTCTCCCTTTTTGCAATTCAGTGGGGTGGCTCTTCTCGATTGAATAATCTCTGTTTCTATCTTCCTCTAGAGTTCTTGCGGATGTCTACTGCATTGGCTATCTCCAGGCTTTCAGTGTAGGCACGGACAATTTAAATGTATATGTTTCTTAATGCCCTAATCACCAGGCTTTCAAAGTTGTACTAAAGCAGCCTTAATTAATTTGGATCGGAAGGAGTACTTCATTTTCTCTGTCCTATGCTATATGCCAAGATTTAAGTGGAGATCATGAACTCAGTTGTACTAAAGCAGATTTAAGTCTATTAAGATCGTGGCCCCACTCCTCCCTCCCTCTCTCCCATCCACCCTTCTAATCCCCGCCAACAACCCTCACGGTCTCTCCTCACTCTATATTTTCGCGAATAAGCAAAGCTTGCGTATCATTGCATTGATAGAAAGAGTAGAATGATTACATAGAAGGGTACAACACATAGCACGAACGCAAACAGGCGTGAACATGGTGTCCAGAGCAGAGAGACAAGGGGTGCTCGGCCCGAATAGAGGAAAGATCACAGCTAAACCCACCAAGCCCGAACCAAGCGCGGCAATACCGAACCAGCACAAATTCCAACATCGCCAAAGCCAGAACCTGAGGACACCACGAGCGAGCAAGATAGCGCCTTCAAGAAGGAAGTCGTCATCGAGACGTCGTCGCCATCCGATCCGGAAGAACCAGACCTAGGGTTTCCCCTGAGCTCGAAGAGGAGCACAACTGAGGGCCTTGACAGCGCCTCCAAGGAGGGAATGACCTCCGCAGACGCCTCCGCTGCCAGCACCGGTATGCCGAGCAAGAATTTCTCCCAGGCCTCAGACTGAGCAAACCCGTAGCCGCCGTATCTGGGGTCGTGGATGAGGAAGTCGACGCTGGTCGGAGCCACCATGTCAGAAGGGGATTGGCGGGGTTGCACCTGCCGTCGGAGGGTGGCACCGCCTCCGGACATACGAGCGTTGGATCTAGCAAAAGGGAAGGCTTGGAGGCGTACAAGGTAGGACAGACGGCGAAGCAAACCACAAGGGGGTGGGGTGGCGATGATTAGCAACGCCGGCAAACAGGGACTGGAGGGACGCAGATCCATGTTGCCGTGGCCATAGCTGTCGGGACGTCGGTGAGCCAGGCGAGCTGGAAGGGACGCAGCTGCTGGGTCGCCGAGGCCGGAGCTGCCCAGCATAGGACGCCGTCAACCATGGACACCGGAGAGACGCGGGTCCAAAGTCGCCGGGGCCGGAGCAGCGCCAGCAAGTATCCGCTTTGAGGAGCCCCGGGACTGTCACTAGCACTGTAGCCTCGTCGCCTCCGCGCGAGAGCCGTCACCGTGGCTCGGTGGGGGAGGAAGGGCCGCCGGGGAGGAGGGGAGGGCACCTGCGCAAGAAGGCATGCTGCGAACACCCCCGCCACCGGCCGCAGATCCGCACCCAACCCACGGCCGAGCAGCACCAGGAGGGCTGGGCCACGTCGGGGGTAGGAAGACCACATGGGGAGGGCGCCATGGCCGTGGCCAGCACGCCACACCCGTCGCCGGACCGGCAGGGACGCATCGCAGCTGGAAGATGGGCGCCCGACACGCGCAAGGACGCGGGCAGCTCGGGAACGCCCCGGGGGAGGGGGTGAGGGTTGGGGAAGCGCGGGAGGAATGGATCCGGCCTGCCGACACCATCCCGGGGCATAGCGCGGCCTCGCCGGCCGGCCCTCCGGCGGCGGCGTAGCAGGATGGGGGAGCTTCCAGAGGCGGCCGGAAGTGGCTCTCGGGGCTACGCGGGGCAGGGAGCGCGCGTGGGGGGACAGATCCGCCCCGCCGCCACCATCCCGGGGTGCAGCACAGCTTCGCCAGCCAGCCCTCCGGCGGCGGCGCAGCGGTGGTGGGCGGGGAGGAGCCTCCCTGGCGGCGGCGGCTGGGTGTTCCCCCGTGTCGCCAGAGGTTGGCGACGCGGGGAAATTTTTTGGATTTTGTATCCTACTTCCTACACACTCTCCTCACTCTATAGCAGCCACACCAGAACTCAACTATGGTGGCAATATTGATGGTCGGTGACGGCGGCGGCTGTTCGTAATCTTCTTGAATAAAATTTCTAGCCAGCAACCTATAAGAAAAAAAGTACATGTTAAGGGAGAATGTGAACATTATGATAAATTAATTTAAACCCATCACTTCCTCCTGTTCATCGCAGAACATTTTTTTTCATGGAAGCGTTTTAATATCACTCCGTCGTAGATGATATCCAAGATTTCTCTTCCACAAAGCAAATGTTACGTAAAACATTCTTCAGAAACTTCATAGCGAGAAGAATCTCTCAACAGATGCATGAGGCTCATAAGGTTCCCATGTAAAGTACATTGTCCTGATGTTGATTGAGATCAAAACATGCAATTCTCTTACTTTTAGATGGATCCCAAGGAAGCTTGTTCAGATCAATTAACCGAGTAGATTTTACAACAAACATAAGAAAACCCTCCTTTAGCTCCCCTGCAAAATGTCAAAAGGTTGAGACATTAAATAAAATATTATACATGAAGGCAGATAGTACCTAAAGATTTATTCCTCTCTCAGATATTGAAACTTATTTTGTACAAATTATTCCGTGAAGCTAAAATCAGTTTAACTAGTTATCAATTGGTATATTGTACGCAAGGTTGATATTTTAAATAAAACTCGCCCGATTCCTAACTCATAAATAGAAAAGGAACAAGAATTTGGAAATTAGAACTGAAACTAAAAAAGATGAGCTTACCCTAGGGCTTATCTTGATTGATCAATAACACGCAGAAGAGCATCACATATAAAATTGAAAGGGCCATAGATCGGGAAACCGGCCGGGCGTCCGTTGTGCACAACGCAGATCGAAGGCGTTTGCCGAAGACCGGAGATGAGCTGGCGAGGGCGCGGCGCGTTGTGCTTGGCTGCCAGGCGGCAGTTGCGCCTAGGACTCAGGTCTCCCTCCGTCCGTGCTCTATGCAAATACGATTGTATGGCACAGGCCGATGACTTCTCGTACATGAAAGGCCATGTGCTTGGGTGGGCTCGGTTGTCTATAATGTATGGGCTTTGCAAAGTTTAACCAGAAAAAAGAAACAAGTGGGGGCAAAGATGACGGGCTGAGAGGGGGCAAAATTGTATACTAGAGGCCTTGTATAAGACAGCCTAAAAATCGAGTGGGGGCATCTGCCCCCACAGCTCTGTACGTGCGTCCGCCCCTGCCAACCGGTAATAAAGAAAATTTTATGTTTTAAAAAAATTCCTGAATTTTCAAACTTCTGAATTATTTTAACCTCTAATCTCTAATCACCCCTCATCACTGCTTAATTTAATCTCTAATCTCTAATCACCCCTCATCATTCCAAATCATCTAACTTCCCGGACGGTCACCCATCCTCTCACTACCCCAGCCTAAGCACTCGTTTCCAAGTCTACACTTGTTGTTTTCCTGACAATAGTAAGATGTCAATCCTATTAGCTCTCAGGAGTTTAGTTTGAGCATGAAGTCACACTTTCCTTGTTTGAGTTTGAAACTATCGTTCTAAAAAACAATAATTATTTAGTAACACTAATATTTTTTGAATTAGTAGTTTGACCATTGTTTGACCACAGTTTGACCAGATTTGACCAAAATTCAAAAAAATTGAAATAATTATTTAGTAACACTAATACTTCTTGAATAAATAGTTTGACCATAGTTTGACCAGATTTAACGAAAATTAAAAAAACTGAAATTTAAGCATAACTTTTTTTCCTTTTAGAATTTGAGGATTCTAAAAAATTGCAAACAGGCCGTAGGCGGTCAAAATCGGATGCGGATTTCCGTGTTGAATATTTTGATATATTATACATTTTTTTCTGACATCGTATGCAAAAGTTATAGCTGTTTTACATTTTTCCTACACTTTTTGCAAAACATGTCCAAATTTAAGTTTTTAAATTTTCCTAACTAGTAGATGTAGTAACATAACTACATCTCGAAGGATTTTAACTTTTGAAGTTTTTATCATTTCCTTTTGCTTTTTACAAAACTGAAAAGGCGATAAGGGGGGGGGGGTGTTTGAAAACTGCACCATTAGTACATGTTTGTGGCACAAACCGGTACTGAAGGTCCTTTAGTACCGGTTCATGCCACGAACCGGTACTAAATGACCTTCAGTACCGGTTGGTGCGACGAACCGATACTAATGCCTCAACCCCATTTGTCCCGGTTGGTGTCTCGAACCGGGACTAAAGGTCTAACCTTTAGTACCGGTTCGTGCCACGAACCAATACTAATTGGCATCGCACCTTTTGTCCCGGTTCGTGGCACCAACCGGGACTAAAAGTCCCATTTAAACCGGGACTAATGTCTATACGGTGCCTTATCCGCTCGAACCGGGACTAATGCTCACATTAGTCCCGGTTCGTAATGCAACTGGGATTAATGCTCTTTTCTGGCCGAACCAAAACCTTGTTTTCTACTAGTGGCATAAGAGCCAGTGCAACATTGGTTCCACGTGCAGTGTCACCGGTGTGCCAGTACCACAGTATGCATGAATGGAAGATGTAATACATGCTGCCGTATTACAAGAACTAGTGCCTATACACAACATATTGAATGCAGAGTCCTGATCCCCAAGCGGTTGGACTGGGCAGAGAAGCATACCAATGGACACCGTGCATCAAACGAGCTTTTCGAAGTATGAAGCCACTTCATAATCAGATGGATATGCATAGTAGAGGCTCTCTAATATGGTGGCTTATATTACGTCTAACAATGCATCATCTTCTCTTCCAGACTGCACCTAGACTACCCCGGTCCTGGATTGTTTAGCCCCCTTATCAAACATGATTGTAACCACATTGTTTAGCATAACCATGAAGTTCTAAAAGGAAGTGGATCAGAGTCGAAAGATTCCTTGATGTTCTAAAATAATAATTCTTCTTTTCCCCTCTTGGATAGTAATCTTTGTAATTAATATGTATAGGGAATATCCCAGTTGAGAAATGATAAAGAATAGGGATGCACTTAATTTCTTCATTCATGAAAAATGATTACATGTCGATGATTACATGTCGACAAATTTTTCGCAAGATAAACTCACAAGTCACACAACTTTTGTTACAGAAATCCTATTCTTATGTACACTTTTACAAAAAAAAAGAAGTCTTGTGAGAGAGATAGCAACTACCTGAAGCTAAACATGGGAATAACCGCCATTAGATTGTGTTAGTGCGTAAGATTTTTGTAGATGTTTTACGTGGAAAAGCATTGCTCTTTTTGCTACGCGTCAGATAGAATAAAAGTGTTGGGTTACTATCATGCATGCAACCGTTACATGCTTCACCTATCTGACATTGCTTACATTAACTTTCTCTCTCATCTGATAATATGCTTTTCTCGTATTACGGCACCCACAAAATTTTCCTCGTATTATAACTTTTTCTTTTGTGCATAACCTTGTATTATCATTTAGAACCACAAATTAGCTTTAAAGAAACTGTAATTTGACCCACGTATCAAACAATTTGGCCAATTTATGCAAAAGAAAAAAAAAGGAATTTGATGGGAGCATGCATTCAACTTGACGTTGGATCCACAAGTGCGATGGCTAACTGAACAAAAATCCAGCTCGCCTCGCCTCGCCTCACCTCACCTCCACCGCCATGGCCGCCGCTGATGCGGCCCAATGCCTCGTGCTCTGGATGGCGGCTCCAACCGAAGCCGCTATCCGTTCACTCCTCCGCACCACTCCTCCGCACCGCCACTTCTCCCAGCTCAGTCCGCCATTTGCAGCAACTGTCGCTCTGGTGCGGCTCATGGCCATAGGAGGCTCTGCCGATCCGAAGATCACCGTGCTTCTCGAAGTCGAGGGCAGGACCCCAAAAATCCTTCTTTTTGCTGATTGGATCTTGGATTCTAAGGGCATCTCCAGCCGCGCCCTCAGGAAGGCCTCCCCAGGCGATTTTTTCGCGCTGACGCCAAAAAAACGGCCCAGTCGCGCCCCCAGGAGCTCGATTTTCGCCGGCCTGGGCCGAAAACAGCACCGGCGGACCCAGGCCGAACCCGGCGCGCTGGGGGGCGCCCGAGGGCGCCGGGGCGAGCTGTTTTGGCGCGAAAAAGCCGCGGGCCAGCCGCGTCAGCGACACGGCGCCTCGTCTTCCCCCAACGTGCTCGGTTCCCGCGGGGAATCAACGCCAAGGCTGCCGCCGGTCAGCCTTGCCATTGATTCCTCACGGGCGGCGCGTCACGGGACGGCGCGCCGACGCCTCCCCTCCCTCGCACGCGTACACACGGGTGCGGCGCGGCTATATAGCCGGTGGCCTGCACTCGCCTGTGCCCACACCAGCCCCGCCCCTCGCCACCGCCCAGCCCCTCCCTCTCCCTACCTCTCCCGAGCGCCGCCGCCCAGCCCCTCCCTCAATCTCTCTACCTCTCCCGAGCCCGTCGCCATGGCGGAACGCTTCCCCGGAGACGAGGCGGCGGCCAACGGCTTCGGCCGCCGTTCGCTCCGCGAACAGGAGTCCTGGCTCCTGTTCCAGGCGAACATCCCGGCGCCGCCGGACATGCGCGCCGGGCCGACGGGGTGGAGACTCAGCACCGGGGGAGTGCCCATTCCCCCGTTGCCCGACGCTCTGGCGAAGCCGAAGTACTTCGCCGAGGAAGTCGAGGTCGTGCGCGCCTTCCTCACCGACGCCCAACTCTCCCTCCCCCAGTACGCCGCCGACAACCACGCGGCTTGGGCGGCATATTTCAAGCGCTGCCAGCAGCAGCGCTTGGCGTCCACCAACGACGTGCCGGTGGTCGGCGGCCGGCAGAACAGCGAGGGGCGCCACCTGTGGTGGGGCATCCCCGGCCGCACACTCGAGGGCGTGCTGACGTACCTCGAGGGCGGCAACGACCCGCCGTTGGCGTACCCGGCGAGGGCGGCCGTCCCGGCGCAGCACCGACGCGCCGGGCCATGGGCGCCAAGGAGGTTCGGGTCCTCCTCCTCTTCTTCCTCCTCCCGATCTTCATCGCACTCCTCCGGCACCCCGGCCCTGCTCGGCATCAAGGCCGAGCCCGTGGCGGAGACGCCGCTCGGCCGGTGCACTCGCAGCGCCGGCATCGTCATCGAGGGGTTTCCCTGCAGCAGTGAGCTCGTCCGCTAGCCCCTTCATCTTGGTGAAGTAAGCAGCAGCAGAGAGGTCGCCCATTAAGGTGGAGATGTATTTTGATTGCGTGACATCAATGAGTATGCTGAGTGGTATGGCCATGCTCATAGGGCACTGGAAACTTTAGGTTTTCTTGACTACTATACCCTAAAGACTTGTTAATATACCAGCCATTGGTTACACAAAATTTGAAGTTACTAAGTTCTGAAGTTCCAGTTTCAGCATCCAACTATTTTCACTCCCTTAATAGAGCTTGCTTAACTTCCAGGTTGTTTATTAGCTTAGCCATGCTTTCCGCTATTTTTTTGTTTAGCCATTCTTCTATCTGTTGCTTACTTCAATTTGTTTGTGTTCTTTGTGGAATTGATTTACATGGATGAAAGCATTTGTTCTAGCAGAGAAGCAACTACCTTCACTTGAGAATAACCGGGTATAGACTCTTATTACTTTCCACCTATGCAGGTGTTCTGTTGTGTTGTGTGTTGTGCCATTTGGAAGTAATAGATCGGTTCCTTCCATCATTGCTTTAGCAGGGAAGGTCATCATGGTCTGACATCTCAATCCACCTAGGTCAGTAATAATATATATTGCTAGGGCCGTCACAATTTCATGTTATATTATAGTGTTTGAGATCGCTAAAATGTGAGTTGATGCATACACGTTGTGATTCATTTGGTTTTGGATCGCTGTGGTTTGTAATTGTTTTCCGATTCACGAGAGGGATATTTTCCTAAAATCTACAAGCTGTTTCTTTTTTATTGTAGCTTTTGAAATTTGAACAGAACTGCCACCTTTGAATGAAGTGAATAGGACGGACTGAAAGGAGCTAGGGCACTACTTCTTACTATTTGTTTGATATTTGCTATCTTCATTCATGAGATTCAGAAGTTTATTATTTCGTTTTTTTGGTAAATATGGATGTTGATGTCTTCCGTTTTTTTTAACCACTACCAATGCAACATGTCGATGGTTTGGTATGTGCTAGCTATATTCATGAGATTCATCCTTTGTTGTTTATATGGTAACCATTATTGTTGGCATCAGAAGCTACGAGTGGATTTATGTTAAGTGTCGAGTCATGCTTTGGTTTCTATTCATCGACCAATATGTGATGTCATCTTTTATTTACATACATAACGTATGGTTATCATTTTGTGTGTGGTACACAAAAGATGTAATTTTTTCCTGGTCCATAATTCTCTGATAGGATTTCCATGGTTTCTTTGCTTTGAAAACAACATTGAGTCATAACCTGATTGCGACTGCAGGGTCGGATATCTAAGTGCACCAATGTACAACTATTGTTAGTTCATCAATCTACTTACATCAAGCTGGTGCCGGGGTATTTATATTTTAGTTTCTAATTAGTTATGCCAATTTGGTGACTTACAAAAATATCACTTTCGATTCTTTGGAATTTACTAGCCCATAATGTCCATTACTTCTATAGGAGAACTGATTTGTAAAGTTAATTGTCTAACGGTTTGGCATGTTCCAGTTTACTCAGAACCAATAAAAGTTCTTAGTCTTCCCAGATCAAAGCAACAAGCGCCCTTCCCCCCGGCGCTCGAGCAGGTAATGATGACGTCAGCTCGATGGGGTCGCCGAGGGTGATGGGGATGTCGGGGTGGAGGTGAAGGTGGATGAATGCATCACAAGTCTTGGTGCTGCAATACAACAACTTGATGAAGAGGGGCATCTGATAGATATATACATAGTGTTAAGATTGCTTGTTTATTTGCTGAATTTCACTTTTGGACAACCATCACATGTAATGCATCCGTTGTACATGCATGCGTGTTATCAATCAGAGTACAATCCAATGGAAAGGGCGGCAGCTTATTTGGCAGCGCACACTAGTAGAAAACAGGGCTTTGGTCCAGGCCGGGTCAGCCCATTAGTCCCGGTTCAGTCTAGAACCGGGACCAATGTGGGCATTGGTCCCGGTTCGTGAGCCCAGGGGGCCGGCCGAGCCACGTGGGCCATTGGTCCCGGTTCATCTGGACCTTTTGATCCCGGTTGGTGGGACGAACCGGGACCAATGGGCCTCGCTCCTGGCCCACCACCATTGGTCCCGGTTGGTGGCTTGAACCGGGACCAAAGGCTCCCCTTTAGTCCCGGCTCATGTCACCAACCGGGACCAATGAGGTGCCTATATATACCCCCTCGCGGAAGAGCAGAGCACAATGCTCTGTTTTTTCTGGCCGAGGGGGAGAGGGCTTTGTGGTGCTCTAGCTCACCTCCTATGCACATGAGGTGTTCGATGGAATGCCCGAGCCACACTACTTAAGCTTTCTCCTCTCGAAGCTCGACCTCCAAGCTCCATTTTTCTTGAGATTTGTCTAGATTTAGCGGTCCGTCATGCCCCGTCCCCGTCTTCGCCGCCGTCGATCGCCCGCGCCGATCTCATCACCGACACCACCATGGTGAGCCTCTTGTTCTTATCTTCTTTCAGGAAGGAAAAATATTCTTACTTGTATGTTTAGATAGATACTTGTATCATTTTCTTACATTTATTATTGCATCTTATATAGTGCGATGGTTTTGGTATCCGCCCCCGTCGGCCCTCGTCCTGTCTATGATTCGGATGTGGTATGCATATTATCTTTATAACTATTGGTTCATTTATTGTTTATGAAAATTATGCCGACCAACGTGACATAGATTTGTGCATGCACATGCTATGTGGATGAAATTATGATACCATCCCAACTTTCAACTTTTTCAGAGTTCATTTGAAATGCTTTCATGTCTTATGGTTCGGCCCTCGTAATACCATGACCATTAGTCCCTGGCCCATGCCAACTTTCAACTTTCTAAAACTAATGACACTAACAGAAACTTTCAACTTTCATCTATTCTCATTTTTTTAGTAAGTTAACTTGTGATTCAAACTATTTTCAAAGAATTCAAATTTTAAATATTCAAATTTGAAAACTAATGGCACTAACAGAAAGTTTATAATTTTTCTAAAACTAATGGCACTAACAGAAAGTTTATAATTTTGCTAACCTAAAAGCAAACAGAATTAAAAATTAAAGCAAAAAACAAAAGAAAATAAATAATGCAAAAAACAAATAAAAAAACAGGAAAAAACTATTTTTATAGTAAAGTTAATCACAAAATAAAATAAATAAAGCAACAAAGAAAACAAAAAAACAAAAAAGTGCTTTCAAATTTGAAAACTAATGGCACTAACAGAAAGTTTATAATTTTTCTAAAACTAATGGCACTAACAGAAAGTTTATAATTTTGCTAACCTAAAAGCAAACAGAATTAAAAATTAAAGCAAAAAACAAAAGAAAATAAATAATGCAAAAAACAAATAAAAAAACAGGAAAAAACTATTTTATAGTAAAGTTAATCACAAAATAAAATAAATAAAGCAACAAAGAAAACAAAAAAACTAAAAAAGTATTTTCAAATTTGAAAACTAATGGCACTAACAGAAAGTTTATAATTTTTGTAAAACTAATGGCACTAACAGAAAGTTTATAATTTTGCTAACCTAAAAGCAAACAAAATTAAAAATTAAAGCAAAAAACAAAATAAAATAAATAATGCAAAAAACAAATAAAAAAACAGGAAAAAACTATTTTTATAGTAAAGTTAATCACAAAATAAAATAAATAAAGCAACAAAGAAAACAAAAACAAAAAAAATTATTTTCAAATTTGAAAACTAATGGCATTAACAAAAAGTTTATAATTTTTCTAAAACTAAAAGCATAAAGAATTAAAAAATAAAGCAAAAAACAAAAGAAAATAAATAAAGCAACAAAAAACAAAAAAAATGCCACCTACTGGGCCACCACGGCCTGAATACGACTAGAAACCCTACCATGGGCCAGGATTCAGGCCCGCAGCGGGCCCAATAGGCCCACAGGCATTGCAGTGACAGATTAGGCCCGAAAGCCTGTAGTTGAGAGGAGCTCGGGAGGGTGGGCGCAACAGCGCTTATAAACCACTCCCGAGCCCTCTCAACTAGCGAGGTGGGACTAAACTTTTGGGCGCGGGGCAGCACAAGGCCATTGGTCACCAACCAGGACTAAAGGGGGCATTGGTCCCGGTTCGTGGCACCAACCGTGACCAATGCCCCCCTTTAGTCCCGGTTGGTGCCACCAACCGGGACCAAAGGCCGCCGCTTCCCGCCCTTTGGGCTGCTGAAAATTGGCATTTGGTCCCGGTTGGTGGCACCAACCGGGACCAAAGGGGGGCATTGGTCACGGTTCGTGCCACGAACCGGGACCATTGCTCTGGGTATATAAGGTAGCACTTGTGAAAATTTCGCCAACCGCTCCCATTCGCCCCCGATCGACGCCCCCAGGCTGTTCGTCGTCGTCGTCGCCGCCCCGAGCCCGTCATCGCCTGCTCCCCGTCGCCGCCGTCGCCCCGTGCCGCTGCAGGCCTTGTCCCCGTCGCTGCTTGCGCCATCGCCGGCCTCCTCCTCGTCGCTGCGTGCGCCATCTCCGGCCCCCTCCCCGTCGCCCCGCCCCGCGTCGCCGGCCTCCCCCGCGCCGTCGCCCCTGCCCCACCCGTCGCCGTCGCCCCTGCCCCGCCCGTCGTCGTCGCCCCGCCCCGCCCGTCGCCGTCGCCCCGGCCCGCCCGTTGCCGTCGCCCTGCCCGTTGGTCCGGCCGGCGCCCCTCCCCTGTTTTTTATATATTATATATGCTTGTGTATATTGCCTCTTTGTGTATATTATGTATATATGTATTGTGTATATTGCTTCTTTTTAGATTTTTTTTCATATATATGTTTGTATTTTGTATTTTTCTTTTTTATAAAAATGTATATATGTTTTTATGTTCTCTGTGTATATATGTTCATATATGCAAAAGTTAGGTTTAAATATTTAGAAAAGGATTATCTATATATGTTCTCTGATTTAGTACATTTTAGGTTACTTTCATTTTTAGAAAAGTTTTATATATTTAGTAGAGGAAAAAGGAAAATAATAAGAGGAAAAAGGAGAAGAAGAGGAGAGGAAGAAAAGGAAGAGGAGAAGAAGAAAGGAATAGAGGAGAAGAAGAAAAAATAGAATTTTTTTCTATTTTTTTCCTTCTTCTCCTCTATTCCTTTCTTCTTCTCCTCTTTTTTTTCTTCGATCTTCTCCTCTATTCCTTTCTTGTTCTCCTCTTTTTATTTCTTCTTCGTTTTCTTCAACACAAGGGGGGGGGTCGATATAACCCCCTCCCGATAGGAAAGTTTTATATAGAAAGTTTTATATAAAAAGAAGGATAGGAAAGAAGAAAATAAGAAGAGGAAAGAAAGAAGAAGAGGAGAGGAAAAGAAGAGGAGAAATAAATAAGAAGAAGAAAAAAAGAAGAAAAAGAAGAGGAGAAGAAGAAAATAATAGTGGAGAGGAAGAGAAAATAGAATATTCTATTTTCTCTTCT
Source organism: Triticum urartu (assembly GCF_056163025.1). NCBI lineage: Eukaryota > Viridiplantae > Streptophyta > Magnoliopsida > Poales > Poaceae > Triticum > Triticum urartu. Next base: position 17,458,521 of record NC_141877.1, read on the forward strand.
TCTCCACTATTCCTTTCTTCTTCTCCTCTTTTTTTTCTTCTTTTTTTCTTCGATCTTCTCCTCTAGCTATTCCTTTCTTCTTCTCCTCTTTCTTCTTCTTCTTCTTCTTCTTCTTCTTCTTCTTCTTCTTCTTCTTCTTCTTCTTCTTCTTCTTCTTAATTTTTATCGAGAACGAGGGTGTCGAGGATCGCCGAGGGGTCGAGGGTCGGGAACTAGGGTAGAGGGTCGAGGGTCGTTAAGGGGTCAAGGGTTTCAGGGTCGAGGGTTCGAGGGTTCTATAGGGTCTAGGGATCGAGGGTCGAGGGTTCCAGGGTCGTCTAGGGGTCGAGGGTTCCAGGGTCGTCGAGGGTTCGAGGGGTCGAGGATCGCCGAGGGGTCGAGAGAGGTTTCCTAGTGTCAAAGTATTGAAGAAATCCATGGCTTCATCATTAGCCGGAAGTAACCAGGGCATGACGAAGTCCTCCAAAGTTATTTTGGAATGGTGTCCCGGATAGGATAATTTGCCGTTTTGTATGAATTTCAGCAAAGGCCTTCCAAATAACGATATTTGGAAGGTGTTGCTGAACTTTGTACCAAAAAGCGAATTATCTTATCTGGGACTCCGTTCCAAAATAACTTTGGAGAGCTTCGTACCATCATGCACATGTTACTTTCGCCTAATGATGAAGACATGGTTTTGTTGAATCCTTTGACACTAGGCAACCTCCGACCCCTCGACGATCCTCTCGAACATGAGAGGAAGAAGAGGATCGCCGAGGGGTCGAGGGTTCCAGGGTCGTCGAGGGTTCGAGGGGTCGAGGATCGCCGAGGGGTCGAGAGGGGTTTCCTAGTGTCAAAGTATTGAAGAAATCCATGCCTTCATCATTAGCCGAAAGTAACCAGGGCATGTTGGTACGAAGTTCTGCAAAGTTGTTCTGGAATGGAGTCCCGGATAGGATAATCCGCCTTTTGGTACGAATTCAGCAAAGGCCTTCCAAATAGCGATATTCGGAAGGATCTTGCTGAACTTTGTACCAAAAAGTGAATTATCCTATCTGGGACTCCGTTCCAGAACAACTTTGAAGAGCTTCGTACCATCATGCACATGTTACTTTCGCCTAATGATGAAGACATGGTTTTGTTGAATCCTTTGACACTACGCAACCTCCCGACCCCTCGGCGATCCTCTTGAACATGAGAGGAAGAAGAGGATCGCCGAGGGGTCGAGGGTTCCAGGGTCGTCGAGGGTTCGAGGGGTCGAGGATCGTCGAGGGGTCGAGAGGGGTTTCCTAGTGTCAAAGTATTGAAGAAATCCATGCCTTCATCGTTAGCCGGAAGTAACCAGGGCATGTTGGTACAAAGTTCTGCAAAGTTGTTCTAGAATGGAGTCCCGGATAGGATAATCCGCCTTTTGGTACGAATTCAGCAAAGGCCTTCCAAATAGCGATATTCGGAAGGCTCTTGCTGAACTTTGTACCAAAAAGCGAATTATCCTATCTGGGACTTCGTTCCAGAACAACTTTGAAGAGCTTCGTACCATCATGCACATGTTACTTTCTCCTAATGATGAAGACATGGTTTTGTTGAATCCTTTGACACTACGCAACCTCCCGACCCCTCGGCGATCCTCTTGAACATGAGAGGAAGAAGAGGATCGCCGAGGGGTCGAGGGTTCCAGGGTCGTCGAGGGTTCGAGGGGTCGAGGATCGCCGAGGGGTCGAGAGGGGTTTCCTAGTGTCAAAGTATTGAAGAAATCCATGCCTTCATCATTAGCCGGAAGTAACCAGGGCATGTTGGTACGAAGTTCTGCAAAGTTGTTCTGGAATGGAGTCCCGGATAGGATAATCCGCCTTTTGGTATGAATTCAGCAAAGGCCTTCCAAATAGCGATATTCGGAAGGCTCTTGCTGAACTTTGTACCAAAAAGCGAATTATCCTATCTGGGACTCCATTCCAGAACAACTTTGAAGAGCTTCGTACCATCATGCACATGTTACTTTCGCCTAATGATGAAGACATGGTTTTGTTGAATCCATTGACACTACGCAACCTCCCGACCCCTCGGCGATCCTCTTGAACATGAGCGGAAGAAGAGGATCGCCGAGGGGTCGAGGGTTCCAGGGTCGTCGAGGGTTCGAGGGGTCGAGGATCGCCGAGGGGTCGAGAGGGGTTTCCTAGTGTCAAAGTATTGAAGAAATCCATGCCTTCATCATTAGCCGGAAGTAACCAGGGCATGTTGGTACGAAGTTCTGCAAAGTTGTTCTGGAATGGAGTCCCGGATAGGATAATCCACCTTTTGGTACGAATTCAGCAAAGGCCTTCCAAATAGCGATATTCGAAAGGCTCTTGCTGAACTTTGTACCAAAAAGCGAATTATCCTATCTAGGACTCCATTCCAGAACAACTTTGAAGAGCTTCGTACCATCATGCACATGTTACTTTCGCCTAATGATGAAGACATGGTTTTGTTGAATCCTTTGACACTAGGCAACCTCCCGACCCCTCGGCGATCCTCTCGAACATGAGAGGAAGAAGTGGATAAAAAAAGAAGAGGAAGAAGAAAAAAAAGAGGAGAAGAAAGAATAGAGGAGATCTTCTCCTCTATTCTTTCTTCTCCTCTTTTTTTTCTTCTTCTTCCTCTTTTTTTATCGGGAACGAGGGTCGTCGAGGGACATAGATGTAGTGTCGTCGTTGTCGATATATACCCCCTCCCGATAGCTTACTATGATTAGGTAGCTAGTTCTATGTTTGGCACTAATATATCCATCTGTCATGTTTGAATAATAATTGCCATGTTGTAAATATTTGTAGAAACTATGGACACCGCCCTAGACGAAGCAAAAGAAGCGTTGTTGAGGGACATAATCACAGAAGGAAGTGATGCCGTCTCGTTGTTTCTCAACGAAACCGATGGTCTGGAAGGAGAGGGTGAACAAGCTGGCTATGGTGACCTAATGCCGGTGAAAGAAGAAGAACATGAGGACGGCTCCGGTGACCCAATGCCGGTGCAAGAAGGAGACCGTGATGACGGCTCCGGTGACCGAACCGAGTCTGGCCAGGTATATATATTAGTTAAGCCTGTGCTGACTAGCTGATTGATGCATTCATTGTTTTGGTATGTACACATATTAATTAAGTCTTTGTTCTTTTCTCTAGCCCTCCGGATCGAGCACAACTTCGGTAAAGAGACGAGGCCCGAAGAAAAAGTTGAGCTCGGATGAAAAGTTTGAGATCATAGCAATCGCGCCCGACGGCCAACCGATTGAACCCATTTGAACAAAGAACGCATTTGTTGCTCAGTGCGGGGTTCTGGTTAGGGACAAGATCCCGATAAGCATCCAGCAATGGTTTAAGCCGGCTACAGAAGACCCTGATGTGTCTTATGTCAATGATATGCAGAAAAGTGATCTTTGGACTGAGCTGAAGTCAAATTTCACCCTACCGCCAGAGGATAATCCAGAGAACCCAGTTAAAGAGAAATTAATCAAGTCTTTTGCTCTTAAGAGGATGGCAGAACTATTCAGGAGGTGGAAGAAAGAGCTGAATAAGTTTGTCGAAAATAATGAGACATCAGAATTCAAGGGCAGATATGAGAAGATCAGAGATCACTGGCCCGCATTTGTGGCCCACAAGACATCGGAAAAGAGTAAGAAGATGTCGGCGACAAACAAGCAAAATGCTGCGAAGAAGAAGCTTCACCATCGCACGGGGTCAGGTAGCTACCTCGTAGCCCGGCCTAAGTGGTCCAAGACTGAGAATGATCTGGTTGATAAAGGGATCGAACCAGAGACAATTAACTGGCCAGACCATTGCCGGACTTGGTTCTTTGGGGCTGGCGGAACCTTGTACCCTGTAACAGGGAAGTGCATTTGGACGAACGATCAAATGGACATACCAGTCAGGAAGCTTAAGCAGTATATCGAAGCAGCGCAGGAAGGGACGTTCTTCCCAGACAGAGAGAACGACGAGCTCACAATGGCCCTCGGAAATCCTGAGCACTCTTGACGGACACGAGGCACGCCAGGCTCCATTCCGTGGAAGGTTGGGTTTCCGGACGCAGGCGGTTACAAATCCCATGAGAGGAGGAAAAAAGTGCAGCAGACCCAAATGCAGGCGCTGAAAGCAAGGGTAGACGCGATAGAGGAACGAGAAGCAAATCGCAGCAAACGTACTGCCGAAGCCTCCCCCGAAGCTACCCCGCCATCTCAGCGCAGAAGCAGCGTGGCTTCCACCGAGCTGCTTCAGCCGGAGCATGCCTTGACGGCTCCTGCCAGCTATCCCGTGGATGCTATCACGGAGTCTCAAAATTGCCACCTTATGACGCAATGGATGAATTTGAAGGTCAAGGCGGCTGTTGGCTCTGTTTATCCTACTGAACCCGGCGCAACTTTTCACTGCCGGCCGATTCCAGAAGGATATGCTAGGGTGATGGTGGATGAAATAACGGAGGGATTTGAGGACCTCCAGCTTGACCACCCTACCGGTGAAGGGGAGATCGGCTGGGGTTTGCTCTAAAGACTTCATGCCTATGGCGGAAGGAGCTCATCAACCTTCCGAACTGGATGCCTCTGCCTCCTCCTCCTCCTCCGGCGAGTCAGGGCACTCCGCCTCCTCCACCGCCTCCTCCTCCGGCGAGTGACGATCAGGGCCCTCGGCCGGCTCCTTCTCCGGCGCGTGGCGGCACTCCGCCTCCTTCTCCGCCTGTGCCGACGCGCCCGAGCAGCCAGCCTCCTCCTTCTCCGCCTTGTCAGCAAGGGCGGAAGAGACCTGCCGCCGCTCCAGCTGCTCCGGCACGTCGTAGTCCTTCTCCTCCGCCTCGTAAGCAAGTAAAGAAGACAATCGCTCCGTCTGCTCGGTCGGCGTCTAGCAGTACAACCAGAGGCGGGAGGACATACAGATTCGGTCCTTCTCTGAAGACTCCAGAGAAGTTACCATACGAGAGGACCCCGGAGGAGAACGCGAAGATCGCGCGAATCGAAGTGGATGACTGGTTTCAAGGGTTGAAAGCAAAGAGATATCCACCTCCGGAGGAGAAGGTAGATCCGGTGAAAGTGAAGCGCACTCTGGCTGCCCTGGCAAAACCACCCAAGTCTCCGCCGAAAGGCAACTATGAGCGCATTATTGCAAAGACATGGGCCGAAGCAGAGCGGTCGGGAAGTACAGTCAGTGATCAAAGGCTGAAAGAACGATGAGCAGCTGGGAAACAAATTGCCCAGCTCGGTGAACAAGCGAAGCAATCGTGCCCCCCCCTCAAGGTGCCTAGCGACATCGTCGATCCGAGGATGGTGCCCGGTTATGGCAATGTTGACGATTACCTGCCCGACGATGTACATTATGATCCCATGGAGGTGCAGATACACAGATACGAGTACGGGAAGCCTCTCGTCAAAGATGAAAAATCTTTAACAACGATGATGCGAAGATTACATGATTGGTACTTGAAAATCTGCAGAGAGTCTGGGGGGAGGAGTACTTTGTATGCGAGAGTTAAACCGGAGCATGACCTCGTTGGAATTGAACTGTTGCCTATTCCATTTGAGGAGTTCTATCAGTTTTTCAATCAATTGGCCCTCGATAAAACAACGATCACCTGCTACTGTCTGTAAGTACTACTACTTCTGTCATTATGTCTCTCTATATAGCTCATCTCTTTCATTGCATGTATTTATAATTATCCTCACTATATTATGCAGAATGAAGATCGCCGAATTGAAGAAAAGACAAATCGGTGATATTGGGTCGTTAACACATATCTCATAGATGCAACTGAGGTTGAACATCGTCCCGGAGATACCGAGGCCAACTTGCTACGATCATTCAAAAAAATGAAAACAAAGATATAATACTCTTTCCTTACAACTTCAAGTGAGTGTTACTGTCTTGTGCATATTCGGTTTTCCTTATATATTAGTCCAGGTTATAGTAATGTAATTGATGAGTTATGCATGCGTGTGCAGTTTCCACTATATTCTCCTAGAGATTAGGCTTGAGCAGGGAGTAGTAACCGTCTTGGACTCTAAACGAAAAGATCCCCAGGAGTATGCGGACATGACTGAAATCCTCAAGAAGTAAGTTAAATCGATCATTATCCACCATATCAGCAACTTTGTTCATTTCCTGATATCAAGTAATTGTTTTCTTTGTTCGGCAGGGTTTGGAGAAAATTCACCAGAAAAGTTCCGGGACTGCCGAAGGAGCTGGAATTTAGACACCCGAAAGTAAGTACTATAGTAGCATGTTCCGCGGATCTCCTAGTGATTCAGGCGCTAGTTTCATCAATACCATTTAGCATTCTTGCTTATCAGTTTGATTGACCTCTATTTCTTGTAAAGTGGTTGTGGCAGGAACAAGAGAATGATTTCTGTGGATACTACGTCTGCGAGTCCATCCGCCACACGACCTGTGAGCGGGGCGGGTACTCTGACGAACAATATGAAGTACGTAAATAACAACATTCACAATTTTATTTTATTACCACCATTTGTATTGAGTTTCATTCATTCATATATATATATGTATTGACCCCCTTCTTCAAGTTAGATGTTTCGGAAGCGGGATGAACTCCTAGCACCAGCTCGCATGCGAGCAATTCAAAAGGAATTGGCGGCATTCTTTCTTGACCAAGTGATCGCTGAAGACGGAGAATACTATGTGGACCATGAGTCCGTATGATTATATTTGTATGAGATAATTATTGTATATATGTAGCCGGTAGTGTCGGATAGATATACGAGAACTTGTTGTTCGACCAATCTCTCGGAGAAGGAGAGGTGGTCGATATCACTTCTCTTTGTATGCATATATGTTCATGATGATCTTCTGTTTCCTTCGTTTGCTTACTAGCTAACTAGCGTGTCTAGTCCTCTCTATACGTATGTATAGTACGTAGCGTCGACCAAGCACGGACGTAAGAGAGGACACTTCTCTCTATTAATTATAGCTAGCTAACACAATATATGAAACACCTAAATTAACCCCCCAAAACCCCCAACCCCCCCCTTCAAAAAAAAACAAAAACCCAAGGCACAGAAATGCTGACGCGTGGATGCCTATTGGTCCCGGTTGGTGCCACCAACCGGGACCAAAGGGTCTCCTGCCTGGGCTCTGCGCACTGTCCACGTGGAGGCCCATTAGTCCTGGTTCTGGATTGAACCGGGACTAAAGGGTCGGGGCATTAGTACCGACACTTTAGTCCCGGTTCAGGAATCGGGACTAAAGGCCCTTATGAACCGGGACTATAGGCCCTTTTTCTACCAGTGGCACAAGCTTTCTCTCAGGAGGCGCCACCCGGTGGCGCCCCAACCACTAGTCATGCATGCAACCGTTACATGCTCCACCTATCTGACATTGCTTACATTAACTTTCTCTCTCATCTAATAATATGCTTTTCTCGTATTACGGCACCCACAAAATTTTCCTCGTATTATAACTTTTTTTTGTGCATAACCTTGTATTATCATTTAGAACCACAAATTAGCTTTAAAGAAACTGCAATTTGACCCACGCATCAAACAATTTGGCCAATTTATGCAAAAGAAAAAAAAAGGAATTTGGTGGGAGCATGCATTCAACTTGACGTTGGGTCCACAAGTGCGATGGCTAACTGAACAAAAATCCAGCTCGCCTCGCCTCGCCTCGCCTCACCTCACCTCCACCGCCATGGCCGCCGCTGATGCGGCCCAATGCCTCGTGCTCTAGATGGCGGCCCCAACCGAAGCCGCTATCCGTTCACTCCTCCGCACGGCCACTTCTCCCAGCTCAGTCCGCCATTTGCAGCAACTGTCGCTCTAGTACGGCTCATTGCCATAGGAGGCTCTACCGATCCGAAGATCACCGCGCTTCTCGAAGTCGAGGGCAGGACCCCAAAATCCTTTTTTTTGCTGATTGGATCTTGGATTCTAACAGTCCTTTGATCCTAAAGAACATGTTGTGCCTCCGTAACACGTAATTAGTTCTGGTATTCCCACATATGGATATGGGTTTGGTTGCTATTGCAGAGATTGTTGTTACTCATCTAATTGCAGAGGTGGGACATTACTGCTCTGATGCGCAGTTGCAGAAAAAGGCAGGAGTTACTAGTAGCTATACTGTAGCTAGGTACCAGAGTAGAGTGAAGTGCATCGTAGGTCCTTGGACTATTTCGATGGTCTCACATAAGTCCTTAAACTATAAAAAGTGTCATCCAGGTCCTCAAAAATCATTGAAGTGTAATAAGTGTATATATGTGACACCTTCAAAATTGTTCAAGGACTAATGTAACACCTTTGAAATAGTTTGAGGACCAGGATAACACACATATTGCACTTTATGGACCTGGATAACGATTTTCATAGTTCGAGGACCTACGTGACACCTCTGAAACAGTTCGAGGACCTATGATGCACTTCACTCACCATAGTACTATACTTTATGTTTTCCCTACAAACACATTGAAGCCTAGAGTATCAAACACTCACGTGTGTAACGCGAGTCTCCAGGATATATATCCAACTGACTCATCATATTTCACATGGTAGCATCATTCACCACTCAATTACGTACATTTACCAAATAATTGGAGAGGATGCGTGGCGCACATCCTTAGCTCCATATATATTATACTTCTACCTCAAGTTTGCTCTTGTGCATATTTCTTTCCACCTAAGTAAGATGTCATATCTGGCCTTTAGTTACACCACTTCTTTGTTAAAATCGTAGGAATGAGAGGGATTGGGAATTCGTCTGCAATATTGATTCTATAGAAGACAACAATTCGCAAACCAATACCTAGGTCCAGGGATGAAACGTTCTGAGGCTGAAAAAGTTCAGGTAGGCGCTACAGAGAACCCAGTTTTGCATACGGCTGTTCTACGGAGGCAAGAAGACAAGGTCAACTGGCTAACTCAGATTTTAGGAGGGTTAAAACACACTTTACCCAGTGCCTAGTTGTGTGATTCAGATTTTCCTAAATAAGTTGGTATGCAGTGTACATATAACTCGGTCAAATAACATTTCTTAAAAAATCAGACAGAGCTTTGATTTTCTGTTCTATTCTGGACCATTGGTGATGTTGTAACATTCATATATGTAATATTTTTCTTAATATTTTAAGATACCATTGGTGACCGTTACTAACTCCATCCACTTGAAATCATCTTTCACCTATCTCCCTTATAAACTAAATAACGAGAGACGATACAAGTCCTAAATCCCTATACACAGTCTAATTCCTTAATACAAGTTTCCTTTCTCCACATTGCTTCTTTTTTAGGATCAGGTGCATATGAAGGGTAATCTTCTGATGAAGCGCGGCACTCACATGCGAGTGTTGAGCATCACTTAATCTTGATCTGCTCCTCCGTTATCTCCGTCTGAGATAGTAGTGGCCAGCTGTTTGCATCGACATCGGTGATGTAGCCGGCCAGTAACACCCCGCCGGCTTGGCCTATAGGATTTTGACGAAGGATGAAATACAAAAGCACAACAGAAATTTATTGATCAAGGTGCCTCTCATTCGTTGTTTTTTTTTTTTTACTTTATGGTGCGGCATGGTGAAGTGCTAACCTGAGTGTCAGCAATGATCTCTCATGACTGTAGCAACGATACTATTTCCTCATTAAAATATAATCTCTTTTCAAAGAAAATACATTTTTCCTTCATATTTCTGCATGTGCTGATTTGAGCAAAAGTAGTAGTTCTGTTATTGCATATTTATTCTCATTTTATAAGTTGTTTCTCTGTCAACCTAAAGATCTTGTGCACATGATTGGTAAGGTGGTTCCAACCTGTACCATAGGTCACTGTATTTCAAGATTTTATTTCTAGCGGAGTCATCCATCATGTACCTACCCTAGGAGCTAAATAAACGAGAGATGATAGAGATCTTTTACTCCTTGAATTGAACATCTTACTTCGTCCATCACCATTATTTCTTACATTCATGTAACTCATCCTACTTCAACTCGTTTGCTAGACTTCCTAATTACTCGTAGCTAGGTACTATGCTTATCATGTAGACAAGTTTTCACATGCCTACTGCAGGTCCCATCATCATGAGTGTGGATTTTCCATGACACATGCATCTTGTTTTCAATGGAATCATCACTCACTTACATACCTTTATCAAATAATGAGAGAGGATGCATGACACATGCATTCTGAATTCCATAAATACTATACTTCCTCCTCCTGTTTGCTCTTATTTTTTTCGAAAAGGAGGATTACCCCCGACCTCTGCATCACGTGGTGCATAAAGCTATACCTGATTGCTCTCATGAATCTCTCTCTCCCACCTAAACACATACAATATCGAACCTTTTCTTTAGTTGCTTCGCTTATTGATTACTTCATTTTTATTGTGGGGAGATTGTAAGTTATTCGTGTGAACGAGAGGTATTGGGAAATTCGTAGCTACTGTGTCATGGGATAGGATAACAATGTTTTTGTCTTTGATCCCAACTGAGTACATTTGCTTTGGCGTGATTAGATCAAAAGTACCTTCAGGATTGGTGCAAGGTAGCTTTTGAACGGGATGTACAGACACAAGTCCTTGTGCAGGTGGGACCATGACTTGCTGCTTATAAAATAGTACTACCTCAGATCCATAATAAGTGACGCAGTTTTGAACTAACCCCAGATCAAAACTGTGAGTGAACACAATATGGATCAACACCAACCTTTTGATGTTATATAAGCAAAGAGATTCTTCTACTACATTTCTTTTCAGTTTGTGAACGAAAGCCCTTGGTATTTCTGATACGACATTGTTCAGTTTGTGAAAACCAGGACGTGCCACCAAAGCAAGAAACTTACGAATCAAATATAAATGATACATTCAAACATGTCAAGTTTGTGAGCATAAAAAAGTTCGAGGGAAGCTCTCCTGCTATGTTATTTGCGGAAATGAAACTATAACAAGGAAATGAATAATATAAGAAGCTTTAAATTATCCTTTGTTGCCACAAATTAAGAAAACGTACACGCATATCAGGGGAATGAAAAATAAAGTATGACTTCTCTAAAGATGTTACATAAAAGCATGAAGTAAATTTCAGGTATTTGGCTGTATCCTGACTGCGACATATTCTCACATCCCTTTTTAGCCTCTATCATGAAGCCATAAAAACACTTATGCATCAAGTTTTCTACTAAAACGAATCTCAGGTTTCCTTGCTTTTTTTGTATACTAAAGATGAATGACAAATAATTGATGTTCTTCTTGTAAACTCGAATAAAAAACTACCAATACTTAATTTAAAGGCTGGAAAATATGCACTGACTTGTGACCTATATGTTACGCAAATTAAATTTCTGTTTGCATACCACTTACCTAGTACTATTAGCTAGCTCGATCAGCACTTGTGGACTTGTAGTGCAAGCGGGGGCGACTGATGGGGTGTTTGTTTCCAGGGACTATTTTGTGTAGGGACTAGAAAAAGTCTCTCTCAGAGACTTTTTTACCAAACGGAAGGGACTTTTAGGGACTAAACTAGGCATTTGAGACTAAATGAAGAAGACTCTCAAGGAGAGTCTTTTTGAGACTTTTTGGGACTTTTCTAACAATGCTCCTCCATGCACCCATTGGCCCGCCACCCTATGGTGTTGTTTGATTGTTATTTTTCTATATACTAAGAGCAACATGGTAATTTAATAACCTTTAGGAAGGGACTAGGGACTGTTTAGTCTCTAGAAACAAACAGGAAAGGACTTTTTAGTTGGGACTAGAAAAAGTCTTAGGACTAGAGAACCAAACACCACCTGAGTGTTGTGGGCTAGCTCGCTGCCTCCGCAACACACGTGTTGTGCGGGCTAGACAAAGCTACCAGTTGATGCCCCTACAACCATCCCGAGCCGGCCGCTGAAAGGAGAGGTTATTAGAGGAGGCTCACTGGTACTCGGCAGCAGGCACCATAGGCCAGAGTGGGCATGGGCACCCTGAGAAAGGATAGAGATCACCATCACTGTTGACCCACAGAAGGAGCTCTTGGCGGCTAGGTCCGTCAGGGAAAAACCAAGAGGATCAAATTTCACATAACATAAATTGTCATGGGTAAACTTACATACGGAGATGAGATTTTTGGCAATATTAGGGGATAAAGGAATAGGGTGTAGATAAAAGGGCTTGGAGGGAGATGGGCAGTATCGACAGCTAGCACGGGAAGGCGAGAGGCATCGTCGATGATGATATGATGAGTACAAGGAGCTAACAGGGAATGATAAGAGGATTGTTGGAACCAGGAACACATACAAGCTCTAGGTCACGGCAACAATGGCGAGAGGAGGACGATGACTTGGATGTTTTGTGTTGCGTACTGTGTTGCAGCTTTTCCCGTTTTCATTCCTCTTATTTGTACTGAACTTACAAAGGGAGAGATCAATCACGCCTGCGAGCTTACCGGTCGTGCCATCCCACGACGCTCGCCTTGCGGGTGATGCACGCGTGCCGCGTGCTATGCTGCATGTCATCTCATGCAACTCCAACGGCCGCGCCAAGCTAGCTACCTACTAACTAAAACTACCAGGCCACATCCAGTGTACATGCACACGTTGACATGGCCGTTTATTTTGCTAACTGAAAAGAGAAGCTAACCTAGCTACTGAAGCGGGTGAGGAACTACAAGTTCAACAAGGATAGGGTACCTGGATCCCCAGTGACACAAGAGACACCGCCTGTGTCCATTATCCACTCAATGTTGGAGGGGAAGGCCGATCCGTAGCTGGAGCGGCGTGGTACATGGCTGCAGCATCCCACCCGTGAGGAGGAGCTTCATAGGGTGCAGGAGCACGGGGCGCCGGGGCAGTCTTAAACAACAGCGGGTATGCTTGCGTAGGCATGCCGGGACGGGGGCCGAGGATGCCGGCGGAATTTGGAGGGCTCCAGGGAGTGCGCGGAGGAGGGAAAGGCAGTGCCATCGTTGCGAAGTACCCAAGCAATGCTGGGCCCCGGCGCCGCGACCGGCGGGGCATCACCACGTCCACACCCGGCAGGATGGTTGCGACCGGCTCCGAGTTGGTCACCACGCCCGTTCCCACCGTTGGGGGCGCGATCGCCGCCACGGTCACCGCCGCGAGCACCGCCGCGGTCGCCGCACTCATCATGGTGTACAACGAGGACTTGCGCCCCCTCGTCGCGCGTGCTTGTCCAAGGAGAGCTCGGCGAGGACAACTTGCGACGACACCTGGTTTAACGTCGGCAAGCGCACGATGGGCGGCTAGCCCCTGAAGACTGCGGCAGTAGTCGTTGATGTCGAGGTCACCCGAAGTTCCTGGCCGAGATGCATCGCTTTCTTGGCCTCATTGTCCAGAAAATACTCATGGAACCATGACCAGATCATAAAGGCGGTCGAGCCGGCCGGCGCGGCAACATCGAGAAGGCCCCCCTCGTTGGTAGAGAACAACCAAAGAACGACGGTGTTGTTGTCGTCGCGCCAAGCGTGATCACCCATCCGGCGAGCCGAGACCGCCCGGACGCCCTCCGCGTGATAACGCGCGGGCATGAGGTTGATGTTGTTTCTCGATCACGCCGGCAACGCTGGACGGAAGAGTTGAGTCGGGGTTGGAGGAGGATGGCAGGGTTTCAGTGTTGGGTGAGAGGATGGCAAGAGGAAGGCCGGCGGAGTTGGAATTGTCGATGGAGCCAGAGGCATCGACGGTGGCCGGAGCGTGACGGCACGGCAGTACGGCAGGGAGGGTTGCGTCGGCGGCGGCTTGATCGGCATCAGCCTCGTGCGGTGGGGAAGAGGTAGGAGTAACGTAAAGTTTCTCTGTAGGCCGAGCTACATGGAACCTCTTATCTTTAGCCCTTTGAGATCCGTACTCTCCAACTAACTTACAATAAGAAGATTTCTCTTTTTTGTTTCTCTCAAATGAAAGAACATATAGACTTCAAACTTTGCAGATCAAACAAACTTTACAACTTCAATGTGTGAAAAAACTTTCAGATTTTTTGGACCGACGTAAATATACAAAATGAGGATTTTTTGATTAAAAATAATAATTTTTACCATTTAAAATGCATGAAAAAATCTGAAAGTTTTTTCCCACATAGTAATTAGAATGTTTTGTTGTCCTGGAAAGTTTGAAGTTTATACGTTGTTTCGTTTGAGAGAAACAAAAATGACAAATATGCCTGCACGAATCATGATGCAAAAATGGATGACTAAAATAAGGGGTATCACGTAGCTCAAGCTACACAAAACCACACTCTAGGAGTAACCATTGCTCTGATTACCAAACTGGATAGTGAATCTCGTGATAGTATTGCCTTAGCCATTACTGTTACATATACATGTGCAGCCCTACATGCAGGGCACAATCCCAAGAGGTGGCGCTAGACTAGGGGAGGTCCTGGAAACTAGGACTGCTAGTTACAACAATCAACAAGATATATATCACATGTGTACAGAGGTAATGTGACAACCTAACAACAGGTCCGTCAGAAGAGCGGGCAGGTTTCCCCTATGCCGGCGATACCGATTGACAGCCTTTGGCCGGCTAACGGCGGCTTCATCCACTCTCCCATCACCATGAGGCTGGTTTCCCCTGCAGACCTGCACAACCTCCCGCTCGTCGCAAACCATCTCACCGGCACCGTCAACTCTGTGATGCCGTTTGACTTGGCTCAACTGCCTCGACCTCAGCATGAACCAGCTCCAGAGCCGATCCTGTCGTGCATCTTCACATTGCCGCCCTTCGTGCTCCAGCTTAGCGCAACCTCATGGCCGGAGAGCGCGCTGGGCACGGTGTTGCTGCGCCGCTGTTCTCCGGTCGCCAACGTCAAATAGATTGGCAGCCGATGGTGTGTGCGTGAATACTTGCCGGGTGAGCCTGATGCGGTTGTGGGGAGAATTGAAGAGAGCTAGGCGTGGGTGGCCGATTCGGACGGTGGAAGCTGAGCACAGAGGGCTCACACGCACACGAGCTGTTTGTGGAAATGTCAAGGCAAACTTCTGTTGCGCTGAAGCGATTTTTGCAGGGGGGAAACCAAAACGAAAACTAGCACAAAAAACCCACCTACGTGGGATGCCAAATCAGCATCAAATTTGATGGAGGGGTGTAAATTGGGGTCAATTGTTGCACATGGGGTGAAATATGGCACAAAGGTGTAAAATGGAGTAATAAATTAGGGGTTTTCTCAAAATTGGGAAAATTCTTCCGTTTTTTGTGAATCTTGGGTTAGAAAATTGGAATTAACTCTTTTATAAACACATTTTGCGAAAAGTCTGGAATGCAGTGTGAAATGGCCAAAGACCAGATGTTGAAGTGGTTATGATCTGCTTAATGCAGATGATTTCTTTCATATCAATGGAAGTGATTTGATTTAACATGGATATATTTCCCTTGGTGATATTTATTCACTTTTGAAAGTATTGCAAGACGGAGATGCACTAATAGGGAAAAGCCTAGCAGCAGTGCGGGTTGTAGGTATATGAGTAGCACGGGGACCGACGCTACTAATAAGGCGCTACAGCTAACCCGTCGCAGCAGCGCGTGCATGCCCGCGCTGCTGCTATACAAGTGTAGCAGCAGCGTGCTGTGTGGAAGCTCGCTACTGCTAATAGCTATAGCGCGCTTTGGCCGGACGCGCTACTGCCACTACTAGGGAAAAGCCTATACACAGAATCTTACCAGCAGCGCGCTTTAAAATCAGGCGCTGCTGCTAAGTAGCAGTAGCGCAGGTTTTTAAACCTCGCTACTACTAAGTTGATAGCAGTAGTGCTGGTTTTTTACCCTCGCTACTACTAAGCGGTCTCTACCGTGCCCCCCGAGACATGCCATAGTAGTAGCGCGGATTTTTAACCCTCACTACTACTAAGTTGATAGCAGTAGCGCTGGTTTTTACCCCTCGCTACTACTAAGCGGTCTCTACCGTGCCCCTGGGCCATGCCATAGTAGTAGCGAGGGTTATAAACCCGCGCTACTACTAAGTTTTTACCCCTCGCTACTACTAAGAGGTCTCAACTGTGCCCCTCCAGGACATGCCATAGTAGTAGCGAGGGGTAAAATCCCTCGCTACTACTAAAGGTCCCATTTTGAAACTCTACCCCCCCCCCCCCCCCCCCCGGATCGCCTTTTCGGTTTTGTAAAAAGCAAAAGAAAATGATAAAAACTTCAAAAATTAAAATCCTTCGAGATGTAGTTATGTTACTACATCTACTAGTTAGGAAAATTTAAAAACTTAAATTTGGACATGTTTTGCAAAAAGTGTAGGGAAAATGTAAAACGGCTATAACTTTTGCATACGATGTTAGAAAAAACGTATAATATAGCAAAATGTTTCAAAAATTAAAATCCTTCGAGATGTAGTTATGTTACTACATCTACTAGTTAGGAAAATTTAAAAACTTAAATTTGGACATGTTTTGCAAAAAGTGTAGGGAAAATGTAAAACGGCTATAACTTTTGCATACGATGTTAGAAAAAAACGTATAATATAGCAAAATGTTTCAAAAATTAAAATCCTTCGAGATGTAGTTATGTTACTACATCTACTAGTTAGGAAAATTTAAAAACTTAAATTTGGACATGTTTTGCAAAAAGTGTAGGAAAAATGTAAAACGGCTATAACTTTTGCATACGATGTCAGAAAAAACGTATAATATATCAAAATGTTCAGCACGAAAATCCGCATACGATGGAGACCGCCTACGGCCTGTTTGCAAATTTTTAGAATCCTCAAATTCTAAAAGGAAAAAAAGTTATGCTCAAATTTCAGTTGTTTTTTTATTTTGGTCAAATCTGGTCAAACTGTGGTCAAACTACTTATTCAAGAAGTATTACTGTTACTAAATAATTATTCAAGAATATTAATGTTACTAAATAATTATTTCAGTTTTTTGGAATTTTGGTCAAATCTGGTCAAACTGTGGTCAAAATGTGGTCAAACTCCTTATTCAAGAAATATTAGTGTTACTAAATAATTATTGTTTTTTAAAACAATAGTTTTAAACTCAAACAGCAAAATGTGTGACTTCATGCTCAAGCTAAACTCCCGAGGGTTAATAGGATTGACATCTTACTATTGTCAGGAAAACAACAAGTGCAGACTTGGAATCGAGGGAGAATAGAACCTAGAAGTTAAGCGTGCTCAGGCTGGAGTAGTGAGAGGATGGGTGACCGTCCGGGAAGTTAGATGATTTGGAATGATGAGGGGTGATTAGAGATTAAATTGAGCGGCGATGAGGGTGATTAGAGATTAGAGGTTAAAATAATTCAGAAATTTGAAAATTCACGCAAAAAATTCGAAAAAAAAATCCGCGAGTTAGTAGTAGTAGTAACGGACGTAGTAGTAGCGCGGGTGGCACCCGCTCTGCTGCTATACGTTAGCTGTAGCGCCGGCCCCCACGCTGCTAATAGGCCCAAAACCCGCGCTGCTGCTAGGCTTTTCCCTAGTAGTGTGCTACTGTCACGCTGGTGCTAACTTTTCTCTACTCGCTACTGCTAATTTTAATAGTTTTTTTTATTTTTTTCTGCATATTTGTTTTGTATTTGAACAGGCTTTATACAAGAATCTTTAGCAGATACAAATGTCATCATGATACACATACAAATGGCTGCGAGACCACAAACGTAATCATAGCATATACATACAAATAGTCTCATCATAATCATCATCCAACACAAAGTGGTATCTCGTCATCATCTCAAAAATAGCGATACATGCAAGTCTCGACTACTTGCAACTACAACGTCATCCATCTAAACAATGGTATACGCGAGAAGAGCTATCACTATGAGTGAGAGCCGAACTATGCAGTACATGAGGCGGCGGTTACGAGTCCTCTTTCGCGCTAGCGTGAACATCTAGTAACTAGCTTCTCCTTCTTGTCTGCTTTTGAAGCCTTTATGGCTGGCGCCCGAGACCCCATTCACTTGCGCCTGACACTCATGCCACTCGTTGTACACCCCCGGAACCTTCCCTTTATACACGACATAGCACTGCCATCTCGCCATCAAGAAACTAGGTACCTGTTAGAGATGCATCTTCATCAAGAGGATGTACAATCATATGCAACAAAATATACTAGAGCAACACGAAAAAGAAAGAGTTAGCAACTACATGCAACATACAGTATGCAAACTAATTAACAAGAGGTATGCATGTCATCGTACCCAAACTAACAAAGTAGCGTTACGTAAGTTCGGCAGGGACCGTGGACATCACAAAGTTTCATCGCTACAGAAAGTATACAAGTTCAACCGACACATATCATCATCATCGGCATCGTAAATCACTAGAAGTTCCATCCTTCCATATCATCGAGGATGGACCCTAGCTTCTTGAACGGCGTGAGGTCATGACGTTGCATGCCTATGCGAGTTGGGACGTCAGCTCGCGATATAGGGCCGTGGTGGAACATCCCCTTCTCATCGACGACTTCTTTCATGATGATTGTCGCAATGTCCCTTTGGATGCGAAAGAAGTCATCTCTAAGTTTATAATCCGCTTCTCCATGAGATTCTACCCACTTGTGGATATGATCATCATTTCTGCTTGTCATGCGAAGCTTTTGGTGATCCGTGCTAAACTCAATCATGAGATGGAGGATGTAGAATCCATCTTTCTTGCTTGGTTTTGGGACATGGATGCAGCAAAAGTTAGTTTTATGCGCGAAACCCATCTTCTTGTTCCTTTGTTTCCCGATCTGCATGTGGCCACCTCTAATGATGAAGCCTTGGAGAGCATCATCTAGAATATTCATTATGAGGGTGTAGTCCTTCTTCTCGTAGTCTTTGGAAGGGTCGAAATACACGGCGTGGGAGACTCGCGGGTAAAGAACGATAAGGATGGCGCGCCCGTTGCTGCAGGGAAAAGACACCTCAAATTATTCTCCATATGAGCGAGAAGGAATGATTGAAATGTACGAAAGGGTTGTCCGGAACTTACTTACTTTGGATGATAAGGCAGGAGGACAATTTTCTGGTCCTTATTCTGTACCATGAAGTTTTGGAGGTAGTCCCTAGCAGTTTCACGCTCAAATTCGCCGAGACTCAAGAAAGACTCGTGCATGTAGTACGGATCCGCCGCACAGATTTGCGAGACTTCTTCTCTCTTCATGACGAAGCTCATATGTAGCGCAAAAAGGCGGACGATTGTAAAATCGAGCCGCCTTGTCAGAAACATTTCAAAGATATGGTCAAACAGCAGGAAGAACACCTCCGCGGACCGTGTGTTGACGTAGCACTTCCCCTTAGGCACACGAGTCGCGTATGTCGGATATCCTAGTCCTTCAAGGCTAGTAGGCTTTTCTCAGTCGACAACACATGGTCGTGCAGTCTCCTGAGATCCCCTGATTGTGCCTACAGCGGTTTCGGCGGTAGCATCGGCTCGCCCGTGAGATGGAACATAGCCACACCTTTCACGGGTACACGCTCTTCATAATCCATCGTCTGGCTGCTATGTGCTCTGGCTTGTTTGGAGGCAGCTATCATCCCCGATCTCTTCCTCTCCTTTTTCCTGGGCACACCTTCCAGACCCTTCCTTAACCCCTGCCCCAGTGTTCCCGGGCTAAGCACTGTACGACCCCCGGCTTGTTGAGCCTGTGTTGAGGCGGCATCTTCAGGCGTATCCTGTGAGGATTTCATGAAGATAAACTTTTTGCAATCCCTGCTACGACCTTCCTGCCCGGGCAGATCATCCATATCCTCATTAGCATGCTGATAGCCCGATTCGTCATATGGTTGACTCATCATATCTAAGTCACACTTATACACGTTTGTATTGAGGAACCCCATTGGGTCGACCTCCGTCTCATCATCCATTCTGTGTTCTACATGACCGATTACATCAGCCAGTACTATTGCATCCCCTTCATCACGTCGTCCGCCGCTCTCAGCCGGCACTACAGGAGCTGGTAATTGCGTAGGCGGGGTGGTGGTCTCCGCACATGCTTGTTGATGTGTGGTTATTGGTGTGCTCTCGGCCGGCTCCAAACGAATAAGATTCTTCAGCCATAGCAGCACCCAACCGCTGCGGGGTCTTGTCGTCCTCTCCCACATGTTGTACTGGAGGATCATCCCACGGTTGTTCTATGTTATCATCCCGGTCGGGGAACTTGAATCTCTTGTGCAACTTCGTCAGGAGCAACTGCGTCAAATGTTCTTTACTCCTTAAGTCATCGTCGTTGATGCGCGCGCATTCCTGTAGGATGCATCCTACTTGGTTCCCATAGCACTTGCGAGGTTCTTCCGGCTCTAATGGCTCAAACTTGCCAGGTGCCATCTTTGTGATCACCAGTCGTCCAATCCCTAGTTTGTTAGGTTTTCGTATCCTCTGCTTCTTCTTCTTCTTCTTTTCGGTAGCGGCATCGGCGCCGGTAACTTCCCCGCCGGTATCTTCCCCGCCGGCACTTTCCACGCCGCTATCGGTCTTGGCGCCGCCATCGGTGCCGGCGCCGTCGGTGTCGATGTAGGCGTCAGTACGATCATCGAGGCCGACCTGCAATCCTTGACTTTGCAACAATCTCGTCTTAGCAGTCAAATAGTCGAGGTACTCTTGTTCACCCTCATAATCCATCTCGTCTGCATCTTGGTCAGAAGGCCCACTTTCTTCGTTGTTCGACATGTTTCCTATGATTAAGTCTCCTTGTTTAATTATAAAACTATGAAAAAATGAGAAATGACATAAAAAAGAAATCTATATTTGCCGGAATGTCGTTTCCCAGTAACTCCCAACACTCGATATGCCTACTTTCTAGCACAAATCATGCCAAAATTCACGGAAAATTTTGGCATGACCTTTGCTAAAAAATGGACATATCTGTTGGGAAACGTAGCAGAAATTCAAAATTTTCTACGCATCACCAAGATCAATCTACGGAGTAATCTAGCAACGAGGGGAAAGAGAGTGCATCTACATACCCTTGTAGATCGCTAAGCGGAAGCGTTCAAGTGAACGGGGTTGATGGAGTCGTACTCGTCGTGATCCAAATCACCGATGATCCTAGTGCCGAACGGACGGCACCTCCGTGTTCAACACACGTACAGCCCGATGACGTCTCCTACGCCTTGATCCAGTAAGGGGAGAAGGAGAGGTTGGGGAAGACTCCATCCAGCAGCAGCACGACGGCGTGGTGGTGGTGGAGCGCGGGACTCCATCAAGGCTTCGCCAAGCACTACGAGAGACGAGGAGGAAGAGAGGTAGGGCTGCGCCAAGAGGGAGAGAATTCGCGTGTCTTGGGCAGCCCCAAACCTCAAGTATAGAGTGTGGGGATTTGGGGGAAAAGAGGCGGGATGAAGGGACGAGTGGGGATTTTGGGGGGTTAAGTGGGCATAGCAGTAGCGGGTTTAGGCAAAACGCGCTATAGCTACTCCATGTAGCTATAGCGGTTTCGTGTAGAAACCGCTACTGCTATCTTGCCTAGTTGTAGCTCTTTTCTCACAAAAGCGCTGCTGCTATAACTAGTACCTATATAACAGTTTTCCTGTTTGTTTCCTTCTAATTTCTATTCCTTTATTTTCTCTCACTTTTTTTCTTTTTTCCGAGAGCAGTGAACGAAGGGAAGACGATATATATTGCATCATTTGACGGTTAAATGTGTATAGAAAATAGGAACATATATATTACATCATTGGACCCATGCATAATAATGGCTAAGTGTGTATATAAAATAGGAACATATATATTACATCATTTGACCGATAACATAAGGTTCCTCAGCATTGACGTTTTTGTTTTTGAGTCAGCTTCTTTCCCTTCTTGTTCGTTGAAGAATAATTGAGCCCCTCATTGTGACTTTGCCTTTTCCATGGAGTACGAGTTTTCTTACGTAATGTAGTATTGATTCTTCTTTTGACGTATACTTCATCATCATCGTCATATTCCCTCATTGGGTTGCCGTACTGACCATAGTCTTCCTCGTTGGTGACTCCATCCATTCCAATGATGTTCCTTTTGCCTCTCCTCATGACAACACGGCTGGGATTGCGCGGGTCGGTTATGAAGAAGCATTGTGTCACGTTCTTAGCGTGTACCATGGCTCGTTTTTTGCGATAGCGTTCACGGTAGCGCTCTTGGCGTCGAGTATAGTCATTGTAGTGAAATTCCGGTTTTCTCTTTCGACATTCTTAGCCCATCTGACACGGAACATCGTCGTGTTGTGCAGTCCAGAGTAGTCAAGCTCCCAGATCTCCTCGACCCTTCCGTAAAATCTTTAAGTTGCGTCGTTATCGCTGCCGGTCATGCATTCCATCGTCACCCCTGAGTTCTGATCATCACTGTCCATATCTTTGGCCTCCGCGTAGAACGTGTATCCGTTTATATCGTATGCCCAATAGATTACGAGGTTGGGTGAGGGGCCATGTGCTAAGGCTTATATGAGAAATCCGTCCTTAGAGCCCTCCTCCGGGGGATTAGCAATAATATGCTTTTTGAACCAATGCAGGAAAGTGGAGTTGTGCTCTCTAGTAACTTCGGCGTCCGTCCTGCATACCCCCGGTAACGATACTGTTGGGGAACGTAGTAATTTCAAAAAATTTCCTACGCACACGCAAGATCATCGTGATGCATAGCAACGAGAGGGGGAGAGTGTGATCTACGTACCCTTGTAGATCGACAACGGAAGCGTTAACTTGGTTGATGTAGTCGTACGTCTTCACGGCCCGACCGATCAAGCACCGAAACTACGACACCTCCGAGTTCTAGCACACGTTCAGCTCGATGACGATCCCCGGACTCCGATCCAGCAAAGTGTCGGGGAAGAGTTCCGTCAGCACGACGGCGTGGTGACGATCTTGATGTACTACTGTCGCAGGGCTTCGCCTAAGCACCGCTACAATATTATCGAGGACTATGGTGAAGGGGGCACCGCACACGGCTAAGAATATGATCACGTGGATCAACTTGTGTCTCTAGGGGGTGCCCCTGCCTCCGTATATAAAGGCTCAAGGGAGGGGGCCGGCCGGCCAAGAGAGGCGCGCCAGGAGGAGTCCTACTCCCTCTGGGAGTAGGACTCCCCCCCTTCCCTAGTTGGAATAGGATTCATGGAGGGGGGGAAAGAGGAAAGAGAGGAGGAAGGGGGGGCCGGCCCCCTCTCCTTGTCCAATTCGGACCAAGGGGGGGAGGGGCGCACGGCCCATCTCTGGCCACCTCTCCTCTCTTCCACTAAGGCCCACTAAGGCTCATATACCTCCCGGGGGGTTCCGGTAACCTCTCGGTACTCCGGTAAAATCCCGATTTCACCCGGAACACTTCCGATATCCAAACATAGGCTTCCAATATATCAATCTTTATGTCTCGACCATTTCGAGACTCCTCGTCATGTCCGTGATCACATCTGGGACTCCGAACAACCTTCGGTACATCAAAATGCATAAACTCATAATATAACTGTCATCGTAACCTTAAGCGTGCGGACCCTACGGGTTCGAGAACAATGTAGACATGACCGAGACACGTCTCCGGTCAATAACCAATAGCGGAACCTGGATGCTCATATTGGCTCCTACATATTCTACGAAGATCTTTTATCGGTCAGACCGCATAACAACATACGTTGTTCCCTTTGTCATCGGTATGTTACTTGCCCGAGATTCGATCGTCGGTATCCCATACCTAGTTCAATCTTGTTACCGGCAAGTCTCTTTACTCGTTCTGTAATACATCATCCCGCAACTAACTTATTAGTTGCAATGCTTGCAAGGCTTAAGTGATGTGCATTACCGAGAGGGCCCAGAGATACCTCTCCGACAATCGGAGTGACAAATCCTAATCTCGAAATACGCCAACCCAACATGTACCTTTGGAGACACCTGTAGAGCTCCTTTATAATCACCCAGTTACGTTGTGACGTTTGGTAGCACACAAAGTGGTCCTCCGGTAAACGGGAGTTGCATAATCTCATAGTCATAGGAACATGTATAAGTCATGAAGAAAGCAATAGCAACATACTAAACGATCGGGTGCTAAGCTAATGGAATGGGTCATGTCAATCAGATCATTCAACTAATGATGTGATCCCGTTAATCAAATAACAACTCTTTGTCCATGGTTAGGAAACATAACCATCTTTGATTAACGAGCTAGTTAAGTAGAGGCATACTAGTGACACTCTGTTTGTCTATGTATTTACACATGTATTATGTTTCTGGTTAATACAATTCTAGCATGAATAACAAACTTTTATCATGATATAAGGAAATAAATAATAACTTTATTATTGCCTCTAGGGCATATTTCCTTCAGATACATCTTTGCGATAATTTCTTTATGCACTGCCACGAAATAATCTACCTCGTCTAGGTGTTGTAGCACTACCAAGTTTGCTCTGTCAAAGTCGTTGCGTCGATCTGAGTATGCCACGTGCAGTTCCCTGCGACCGTTGGAGTGACCTTCTCCTTCGGGCCTCCCATCGTGCTTGTTAACGGGCAAACCAACACTAACACCAGGCGGCTGGTCTGCGCCATATAGAAAATTCTTGCAGAAAGAGATGCACTCTTGTGTCAGATAGCCCTGGACGATGCTTCCATCCGGACGGGACATGTTACGAACGAACCCTTTGATGATCCCATTCATCCTCTCAAACGACATCATGTTGTGCAGAAATGACGGCCCCAGGTCTATTATGTCGTCCACAATATGGACACACAGATGCACCATCACGTCAAAGAATGCGGGCCGGAAGTACATCTCAAGCTCATTTAGTATCACGATAATCTCTTCCTGTAGCCTTCCGAGCTGCTTCACACTGATCGACTTTCGAGAGATGACATCGAAAACTTGCAGAGACCAATAAGCCTGTCACGGACGTGTTTGTCCATTATCCCTCTAAGGGCAACAGGTAGTATCTTCGTCATCATCACATGACAGTCATGGGACTTCATCCCGCTGAAACTTTTCTTGCCCGTGTCTAGATATCCGCTTATCTTGCCACAGTAACTGGAACTAACCTTGACTCCGGTAAGGCACTTAAAGAATTGATCGATCTCAGCCTGACTTAAGGTGAAGCAAGAAGGGGGGCAATAATCCTCTATCTTTATTTTCTTGCCCTTCTTCTCCCGCGCCTCTGTCTCCGTCTCTGTCTTGTCTGACTTTTTACGGGGCGGCATGTGCATATCTTCCCTGATATTCCAATCTTGTAAGTCTTTTCTTGTCTTCGGCCCATCCTTGGTCTTATCCGGCATGTTCATCAGTGTCGCGAGCAAGCTCTCAAGGACATTCTTACAGATATGCATTTGATCAACGCAATGAGGTGTATCGAGTTTGTGCCAGTACTCCAAGTCCCAGAACACAAACCTCGCCTTCCATACCTTCAGCAGCGGCTCCCGCGTCTTTTTCATCGTCTTTCCCGGCGAGGGGCACTCCTTCCAGTTTTTCAACAGCTCATCGATTTTGGCGCCGCTCTGCTTACATGGAGGTCCTCGATGCTCAGCGTGACCATTGAATAGATCTCCATAGTTTCTCCACGGGTCGTCCTGTTCGAGCCATCTTCGATGCCCCATGTACACGATTTTCCCAGACCCGCCGTCTTTCCTTGATGTTAGCTGCTGAGACATCGTATCATCCATGCACTGCGTGCATCCGCAATATTCATGGCACACCTGGCCTACAACATATACGTAACCGAGATAGTCGTGCACCGTTGTGATCAGCGCGGCTTTCTTGTAGAAATACTCTCCTTTGCTGGTGTCCCATGTCTTCGTCGGTGTTTTCCATAACGTGTCTAACTCCTCTTGAAGTAGCCCTAGATACGAATTAATATTATTTCCTGGTTGTTTTGGCCCTTGAATAAGCATGCTCATGTGAATGTACTTCGACTACATGCACAACCAGGGGGAGAGGTTGTACATCCATACAAACACAGGCCATGTGCTATGGTTGGTGTTCTGGTTGCCAAACGGATTCATGCCATCGGTACACGCGCCGAGCATGATGTTCCTTGCATCACATTCGAAATACCGATAGAAGCTGTTCAACGCTCTCCACTAGCTTCCATCCTTGACGTGTCATAGCTTCGGATCATCTCCATCATCGGGCTTCTTCCTATCCGCGTGCCCGCGCATTAGCTTTGCTTCCTTGGGATCTACGAAATACCGTTGGAGACGGGGAGTGATCGGTAAGTACCATACAACTTTCTGGGGACATTTCTTCTCGTCCTTCTTGTATCGAGAAGCATTGCACACCGGACAACTTGTTTTTTTTCCACGTGCTCCTTCCGATAAATTATGCAATCGTTGATGCATGCATGGTATCTAACGTGCGGCAGATCAAGAGGGCACACGATCTTCTTGGCCTCATCAACACTAGTAGGACATAGATTCCCCGCAGGAAGAACATCCTTTAGGTACTTGAGATGCTCATCGAGGCTAGTGTTGGTCCATTTGTTTTTAGCCTTCGTCTTCAGGAGTTGGAGCGTGAAACTCAAGCGGGTCACCTCAAGATTGTAACCATCATACAATGGAGTGTTCGAGTCTACCACCAGTTGCTCCAGCTTAGCCTCCTCTCTACAAGAAGCTCTCTCAGTACTCGTCTCCTTGCGAAGCAGTGCTTGAACATGAGGGTCCCACACGATTGAACTTAGTACCGACGAACTCTGCTGCGTGGAGTCCACGTTCTCTCCGCCGCCATGTCCGACCCCTTCTCCTCCGCCATGCCTGGCCCCTTCTCCGTCGCCATGTACGGCCACTTCCCCGCTGCCATTATTGATCATCACTTCGTCTTGCCCCGTGTCGTCATTGCTTGCCCCGTCGGCGTCCTCAACATCGTCATCCTCATCTTCAATTATCCATCGAGTATAGCTATCCATGAAACCAGTCATGAGCAGGTGCGCTTTGACACGACCATCGTCATAGGGGTCGAGCCAAACTATTCCTTTGCATTTTCGACATGGACATAAAACCTCTGTCCGGTTATTTTCTTTCATGTCCTGCACCGCCGACCAAAACCACTTGTCCACCATCGTTCCACTGACCATCATGAACGTCTGCACGGTAATAATAAACAAATTGATTATAAAAATGCGTGCATACATGAAAGTCATACAAAAATTCGGCATGACCTTCCCTAAAAATAGGACATATAGTGTTGGGGAACGTAGTAATTTCAAAAAATTTCCTACGCACACGCAAGATCATGTGATGCATAGCAACGAGGGGAGAGTGTGATCTACGTACCATGTAGATCGACAACGAAAGCGTTTGGTTGATGTAGTCGTACGTCTACACGGTTCAACCGATCCAAGCACCGTTACTCTGGCACCTCCGAGTTCTTGGCACACGTTCAGCTCAATGACGATCCCCGGGCTCCGATCCAGCAAAGCGTCGGGGAGGAGTTCCGTCAGCACGACGGCGTGGTGACGATCTTGATGTTCTACCGTCGCAGGGCTTCGCCTAAGCACCGCTACAATATGACCGAGGTGGAATATGGTGGAGGGGGGCACCGCACACGGCTAAGGAACGATCACGAAGATCAACTTGTGTGTCTATGGGGTGCCCCCTGCCCCCGTATATAAAGGAGTGGAGGAGGGGAGGGCCGGCCCTCTCTATGGCGCGCCCTAGGGGAGTCCTACTCCCACCGGGAGTAGGATTCCCCCTTTCCTAGTCCAACTAGGAGTCCTTCCATGTAGTAGGAGTAGGAAACAAGGAAGGGGCACAGCCCCTCCCCCTAGTCCAATTCGGACTAGGCCTTGGGGGGGCGCGCGGCCTGCCCTAGGCAGCCCCTCTCTCTTTCTCGTATGGCCCAATAAGGCCCAATACTTCTCCCGGCGAATTCCCGTAACTCTCCGGTACTCCGAAAAATATCCGAATCACTCGGAACCTTTCCGAAGTCCGAATATAGTCGTCCAATATATCGATTTTTACGCCTCGACCATTTCGAGACTCTTCGTCATGTCCCCGATCTCATCCGGGAGTCCGAACTCCTTCGGTACATCAAAACTCATAAACTCATAATATAACTGTCATCGAAACCTTAAGCGTGTGGACCCTACGGTTCGAGAACAATGTAGACATGACCGAGACACGTCTCCGGTCAATAACCAATAGAGGAACCTGGATGCTCATATTGGCTCCTACATATTCTACGAAGATCTTTATCGGTCAGACCGCATAACAACATACGTTGTTCCCTTTGTCATCGGTATGTTACTTGCCCGAGATTCGATCGTCGGTATCTTAATACCTAGTTCAATCTCGTTACCGGCAAAGTCTCTTTACTCGTTCCGTAATACATCATCTCACAACTAACTCATTAGTTGCAATGCTTGCAAGGCTTATGTGATGTGAATTACCGAGAGGGCCCAGAGATACCTCTCCGACAATCGGAGTGACAAATCCTAATCTCGAAATACGCCAACCCAACATGTACCTCTGGAGACACCTGTAGAGCTCCTTTATAATCACCCAGTTACGTTGTGACGTTTGGTAGCACACAAAGTGTTCCTCCGGCAAACGGGAGTTGCATAATCTCATAGTCATAGGAACATTTATAAGTCATGAAGAAAGCAATAGCAACATACTAAACGATCGGGTGCTAAGCTAATGGAATGGGTCATGTCAATCACATCATTCTCCTAATGATGTGATCCCGTTTAATCAAATAACAACTCTTTTGTTTATGGTTAGGAAACATAACCATCTTCGATTAACGAGCTAATCAAGTAGAGGCATACTAGTGACACTTTGTTTGTCTATGTATTCACATAAGTATTATGTTTCCAGTTAATACAATTCTAGCATGAATAATAAACATTTATCATGATATAAGAAAATAAATAATAACTTTATTATTGCCTCTAGGGCATATTTCCTTCATATAGATCTAGAGTTTGCCCGAAATTCGTCGAAACGTAAATAAATCGACATTTCGGCAAAACATAGGCAACTCAAAAGCACAATTTGGCGTCAACTCATGCCACACACACAATTTCCATCATATTGCCCAATTATCATATCACACACACATACACATATTTCCATTTTACAAAAGCATGAAATTTTAATCACCTCTATCTCGAGATCGAGCACACGGTGGAGATGATAATGTAGGGAGATCAAAAGTGCACAAAGCTCTTCTTGACAAAGATAGATCTAGTTAGGGGGCAAATAGGTCACTTAACTAAATGCTACATCTACCTAGCTAGCTAATTTGGGAGGAGACAACTTCAACTAGTGGAGGGGGAAGGAAAAAGAGAAAGGAGATGCATTAATGGAGGTGGTGTAGTTAGCTAGGAGTAATGAAGAGAGAGAAAGGTAGGTAAAAGAGGGAGAGTAATGGGGGGAGAAGTATTGAGGAAGAAGAAGAGTGAGAGAGGGAGGATGTGGGAGGTAGACGAAAGGGAGGAGATGGGGGAGGGGAGGACGGGTGGAAAAGGTGGTGGGGTGCTACGTCTTACCAGTAGCGCGGGAGGAAAAACGCGCTACTGCTAAGAGCGTAGCAGCAACGCGCTTTTCTCACAGGCGCTACTGCTAAATGGGGCCAACCGTGTGGACAATTTCAAAATTAGCAGCAGCAACGTGAGTAAAAAGCGCGCTACTACTATTGCATTAGCAGTAGCGCGCATCGTGACACCGAGCTGCTACTAAACTTAGGTTGTTGATTACTGTCGGTCGATTTTTGTAGCAGCGCGGTTTAACCCTCACGCGCTAATGCTAAATTGGCATCAGTAGCGTGTTTTTCTTAACCGCGCTACTGCTAATTAGCAGTAGCGCTTCTTTTTGTGCCGCACTTCTGCTAAGATTCTGTGTATAAGGTTTTCCCTAGTAGTGATGATTATGTGTCTCTGGTATTTGGAAGCATAGCTTAGCTAGGTAACCGGGGTGTCTAGAAAGTTGCCAAGATTCCCTTGTATCCAACCAACCCATTTTATTTTTGTAACTATATTACACATTGAAAGTCTAGGGTATTGGACATATACTAGTTGCCATTTCAGTTGTCACATGGGTAAGACAAGTACTCTCCCTTATATATCCAACCGACCCATCGTTATCATCACTACTTACCAACCTTTACCTGATAAGGAGAACATGATGCATGGCACACATATCCCTAACTTCATATATCTATACTTCCTCCTCCTTTTTGCTCTTGTGCATATTTCTTTCCCACCTAAGTACCATGTCATATCATGTTTACTTCACTTCTCGGTTACCCATAGGCATGAGAGATATTTGGAAGTTCCCAAGAATATTGATTCTTGATATGACAACAATGCTAAACTACGGCAGTGCCTGGAGCTCCATGGTCTGATGGAGAACATGAAATTAGCGTAACACGGTGATCTTCAACCACTCCCAGTCCTGCACCTTATATGCTTTCTTTGTCAAGGTAACTCTACAACTGGACGGCATCCAAACAAGATAAAAATATATCAGATACTACATAGATATCTAGAACCAGACTAACTAGGTTCAAACACACGTTCCATGGGGTGTAAGCGTACGGGGACATTTGCTTTAGCAGCGCCTTGTAAATAAGTCCTCTCTAATATTCAATGAAAAGAAACAATGTGTTGGCGTTTATAAGACGCACTGTTGAGATTGTTAGCCTTGGGCATGGAAGGATGCCAGATCGACCATGCACATGGGATACAGTCTGTTAGCATACGCAGCTAAGCTAAGCCCATCGCACTTGTCCATTTTATCTCTGCAAATAAGACAAATTCCCCTGCACATGCGCTAACTTTGACTGTTTTTTTGGTTGGCAGTAGGAATTGTGCGATGGCATGGTAGAATCGAATCACATCTCGATAGTGAGTACAAAACAGAAAGAATAACCAGAAGAAGTTGTGACGCTAAGAGCAGTAAACAACTGTGTGTCTGGTACACGGTGTTCATTTTCTTATGATTTGTATGCGTGTGTGCTCTGAACAGGTGATATTCTTCGAGCCGGCAACTACACAATCTACTCTATGAAGCTATCTCTAATCGTGGTCAATTTTATTTATCCAAGAGAGTTCTTGTAGCATCTCTAACCCATCCCTTTAAAAACCTTTAACTCCTCATTTTGAGGATTTAACCGCATCAAGCTGATCCCTAAAACCAATAGAGGAGTAAAAATTGTAAGTGTCGGCCGAAAAATGCAGCCCAACTCTCCCAAATATATTTGACCAGCGCCTCCCATGGTAAAATTTCGGACGCCTCTCGCTCCCACTCGAGCGCACGACTTCCTATGTCGCCACCCATTCTCGCCGCCTCCACCATCAATGCCCCTGATCCAACTCAGAATGGAACCACAAGACACTTCCACCACCCAGCCGGCCACCACCGCTGGCATGATGGCCCCGGAATCGACCCACGCGCCGCCACCCGCACAAAGGAAGAGGTTGGGGACAAAAAAACTTGCTTTGGGCCACCACACTGTCAACCAAGTTCGACAGGCGGCAGCATGGGCAGTGGGAAGGCCGTCGTGTCACCCTCCCCCCAGCTCCAGCAGGCGGCAAGCGGGAAAGGAAGCCCACAACGACCATGAAGGCGCTCGCTCGGGAGGAGGAGGAGAAGAGAAGAAGGCGAATCCGGAACCTCGTCCCCATCCGGTGGCTCATACCCCATCTCTGTCCACCTCTACACCCCACCATCCAGCACAACCGTCCGCCTCAACCGCCACGGGATGAACGTGGCCGCCATGTATTGATGAAATGCGGGCGAGGTAAAAAATTGCCTTTTATTTTTGGCTGATACATTGGTGATTGCTAGCGCACTAGTAGAAAATGCCCATTTGTCTAGGTTTTTGTGTCAGAGTAAGACCTCATATTCCCACAGCTAGGGCATGGACAACACATAAAACCATTCTGCTTGTTTGCCTCAGCCACTGCGAGAAAATTATGCAGGCCCTCAATGTACTTGGAGGTGCGTCTGTTACCGTACATCCATTGGTGGTTCATCTGCGTGCATTGCGAAAAACTATTATAAAATATCATGAATAGATAAGTGACCTAATTAATAGAAGTTCATCATCATATTAAAACCAAAGTACATACATAGTTCTCATTGAACAACATATAGCTCTCCAGAGTATCTAATTAAATCATACATTAAAACTATGTAAACATTTCAATGCAACAACAAATGCGATCATAATCACAACCAAGGTAACAATTGATCCAACGGCATAATGATACCAAGCCTCGGTATGAATGGCATATTTTTGAATCTTTCTAATCTTCAAACACATTGCATCCATCTTGATTTTGTGATCATCGACGACATCCGCAACATGCAACTCCAATATCATCTTCTCCTCCTTATTTTTTTTATTTTTTCTTTTAAGTAATTGTTTTCTTCTTCAACTAAATTTAACCTCTCGACAATAGGGTCGGTTGGAATTTCTGGTTCACATACCTCCTAGATAAATAAAATCTGTGTCACGTTGGTCAGCATAATTGTCATAAACAATAAATGAACCAAATAGTTATAAAAGATAATATATACCACATCCGAATCATAGACAGGACGAGGGTCGACGGGTGCGGATACCAAAACCATCGCACTATATAATAACAATCAATAATAAAAGTAAGAAAATTAGACAAGTATCTACCTAATCATACAAGTAAGAATTTTTTTTTCTTTTAGAAAGAAGGTAAGAACAAGAGGCTCACCATGGTGGTGCCGGCGACGAGATCGGCGCGGGCGATCGACGGCGGTGAAGACGGGGATGGGACTTGACAGACCGCTAAATCTAGACAAATCTCGAGGAAAATGGAGTTTGGAGGTCGAGCTTCGTGAGTAAAAAGCTTAACTAGTGTGGCTCGGGCATTTCATCGAACACCTCATGTGCATAGGAGGTGAGCTAGAGCACCACAAATCTCTTCCCTCGCCGGCCAGAAAAAACAGAGCAGTGTGGAGTGCTTTGCTCACCAGCGAGGGGGTATATATAGGCACCTCATTGGTCCCGGTTCGAGGCTGGAACCGAAACTAAAGGCCCCCCTTCTGTCCCGGTTCTAGCCAAGAATCTGGACCAATGAATGTGGGCCAGGAGCGAGGACCATTGGTCCTGGTTCGTGTCTGGAACCGGGACAAAAGGGTGCAGACGAATCGGGACCAATGCTCCACGAGGCCCGGCCGGCCCCCTGGGCACACGAACCGGGACGTATGCCACCATGGGTCCCGGTTCGTGACTGAACCGGGACTAATGGGCTGGCCAGGCCTGAACCAAAGCCATGTTTTCTACTAGTGATGGTTGTAGGTTGATGAACTTGTTATTTTTGTTGATTGTAGTGTGGAGGAGCTGAATCCGGTCGAATTCCCGTCTCAATTGGAGGAGTCACACAAGCTTGGCCCCAATGACGTGCACTACAAATAGTTGATGTTTTCTCAACAAGAAGAGGAAGCGTAGGATGATGAACCCGAAGTGGAGGAGGAGGTGTACAAGGAGGTTTATGATCCCAATTCATAGGGTAGCAATGGTATAGGAATAGAAAAATCATAGGAAGTGCGATGAGATGCATCTCAATTCCTATTAAGAAAGAGATGTCATTTGATGCATAGGATAGGAATTTTTTCATTGAGTCTAGGCTAATGTTTTTTTCCTTTGAAATGTGAAGGATTGATTGATATGCTATATAGGAATAGGAATCCATTCCTACAAATCAAAGGGGCCCAAAGGATTTTTTCCTACAAAGCTCCTATGCTTTACAATTCCTATAATATTCCTATGAACCAAAAGAGGCTTTAGACTCTGGCATAGAAGGCAGTGTTGACATCAGATGTATCAACAGGTTCCGGAGTCTTCTGCTTCTTGGTAGATGACTGTGGAGGTGACCTCGCAGCCCACTTTGGGAAGTTCTACAAGAGTGTCCAGCAGTGAATCAACGCATACAACCCATTAACAGTCGCCACAACTCCGGCCCCTTCCTGCGCTCCATCCCTTCCTCCTCGTTGTGGCAGGCATCGCCGCTGCTGCGGAGGGCTCCTCAACGCCGCCGCATCCGAGACAGCCCTAGATGTGGCAGGCGGCTCCATCACCGGTCGCGTGCGGCGGAGGCCAGCCCAGATCCGCCTCGTCCAGCCCATCCTCTTCGTCACGCACAACGGGAAAGGTTGGGTTTGAGCTCCGCCACCCCATCCCATGCCGTTGTTCGTCGGTAGCAGACCGAGCTCCGCCTCCACACCCACCATCCTTCCTTGTCGGCCCTTTTGTGTGTCGGGAACGGACCTCGGCGGCGTTTTCCTGGACAGGACCTCAACGGCGACCTGCAGGTCCCCATTGAGATGCCTGGATACTTATCTAAATATAAGGTGCCTGACATTATTGATTCCTTTGGATAATTCATAAGCTGATTATTAGCAGGTGTACGTGCTGATGATAAAAGGAGCACTACTCAACCAAATGGTTTGATTTTTTGAGTCTAATGAAACACTGTTAGTTCACTTTCTTAAACTTGTTTAAAAATGGTTAGTACCTCGAGTTCCAGGAGTTCAAATTATCACACATATTAGAAGAGAAGTCGTCACCTTTCAGTTGTTTTCTTGAATCTAAATGTGTTTCTATACTAATCCCTAGGAAACAATTCATACCATATTAGTAATTTCAGAATCGCTGAGTCTTCTTCATTCTCTGATCTAGAAAGTTTATGTTGTAAATTTTGCATTAGGACTATACAGCTAATGATTTGTGGATGGTAAGGTGCCATAATAATAGTGATTTCACTTTTATTTGTACCGCTTCGACTTCTGTAATTCGTAGACTACTAATTGTTATAATGAAAGAAAATGATTTAGTTCAAATATGAGAGCTATTTAGTGATGTGGTCTTTGGATTTTTCCATTCAGATGTTAGAGCTCCTGTGGTACTCAGATATCGATGCATCATGGGGCTGGAGAAGGTCCTTTTATGCGTGATGTCATTTTAATACCGGTTTCAAATTTGCTTTATCTTGTTTTCCCTCATTCATTAAATTATAGGATTCTATTTGTTTGTATGACTAAATGCAGATATGAAATTGTTCTTGACAGATGATTGTAACTAAGGTCATGTTCTAGGTATAAAAAATGATCTGCTGGATCATGCTCTTGCAATAACTGATTTCGCTATCAAGTCTACAAACCAATGTTGATCTAGAAGGCAGACTCTTTAAACTTCATTGATGCTTTCTTGGCCGTTTTGATCTAATATCTCTCTGATGTGGTTAGTATAAACATATGGTGGTATAATTAGTTTTTGCTTTTTTTGTGGGATGATAATGTTGCAGATAGATGAAGACCGAATTAGTTCACAGTTGATCTTGGTTCTATACGATCTTCTATACTTGGGTCTCGTAGGTCTGTCTCCCAAGAGCAACGAGAAGAAATCTGTTAACACATTACTGCATTATATGTAACATATGTCCATTTTCACGGAATGAAGGGTGAGTGCTAATTACTTGTGCTCAACCATTATGGGGCCCCGAACTTTCTGACCATTCGAGTTATACTCCAGAGTCTTGATGTTGACTGAATTGAAAATTTGGAGCTGTCGAGACTCGAGCTTCGTTTTTCGTGGATTAGTGGTTATTGAATTTTTATGCCTCTAGCCCATGCTTGCAGGAACACAATTATTGAGTGGAACAATGGGTGTAAAAGAGTATGTGCAGAGTGAATTTGATAATGTAGAAGCTCAGATTAGAAGCACAAATACGGTCCTTTTTTCCAATTTTTGGAAGCAACGGTTTTACTGCTGCTCCTCCGATGACCGAGGGTAGGCTGCAACTCTAGATACAGAGAGAGCGAGTACATATATATAATCTTTCGATTCTTGTTTTTGTTTGTGATGCTGCTGCATTTTTCTTAAGCAGGGCTTGCCACTTTGTTGCAGTTGTGAGTTCTTTTAGTTTCCTTTTTATGGGCAACCTGGAGCTCAATTCTTAAATTCCAAGGCCATCGAGCAGGACATGGATCATATACTAGGAGTTTTAGTTATGTATGCATCTAATGTGGGCAAACCGCATGGGCACATTCTTTTATTTGGCTGGTGCAAAACCTATGAAGTTTTCCCTGTCAGCTAATTTAATGTGCTTACCTCTGCATTAGACAGCTAGCTATTATGATTATACACTACGTTTCCTATGTTATGTGCTTGGTTTTCCTCTTTTGCTCACTCCTTCCATTGTTGGTGAAGGACCGGTCAGTCCATAGTTCATCGTTTGGCTTGCTTCTCGCTAAGCTCTTTCTTCCTTGTCTCCTGTTCGGTAAAATGTCTGAGAGCTGACACAGTTTTGTTTCTCGTTTCCTTGCCTGTCCAGGTTCTTTGTTGGTTCGTTGGCAGTTCCTAATTTTTTTCCTGTAGCCGGTTGAGGTTTGTCTCTGACCATTCCTCTAAGATTTAATTTTTGTTTGGCATTTTTTTGTGAAAAGAGAGAGGTGGGAAAGGTACTACCATACTTGTTCCAATGGTTGAGAGATTAGAGGACAGAAGTCAAGAGATTTAGGCGACGTTCAATGTGTATGCGGCTGAAAAGTCAAAGAGAGTAGAACCGGAAGTTTTGCTAGCTATGCTAGCCCAGTATGAGTGCTGCTGCTACTTCTACTAATTTTTTGTTTCTGTTGAGACATATTTTGCTCCCTATTAGAATTGGCCGCCCTATGGGATTCTTATCATATTTGCTTGATCTGGGATGATTTTGTGTCCTTGTGACTGATGCATGCCTTGTGCTGGTTCTGCAGGGATTCCACCATTAGCATAAAGATCAAGGCGGCGAGCGGTGGCCGTGGAAAGCAGGGGTTCCACAATTGGCTACATCGTCTCAAGGAGAAGAATTCTTACATGATCTCTGTAACTGCTCGTTTTGTTAATGTCTTCGCCCTATGGGTCCAGGTTCTCAACTTCAGTCCTTCACAATGCAATGTGTCCAGGATCTAAGAATAGACATATAACACTTCTTATAATTCAGACCATGCTTGCCAATAAAGTTGAATGTGCTGGAGCAATAGTTCTAAAACTTCATTAAGTCGAAGTAGGCAACATTTTTTCTTAGTGGCCTTCTTTCTCCGTCGTATCTCAAATGCAAGCAAGCATGCCTTTGCTAAGGGTTAGAAGAAGCCAATGAGTATGTCTAGGATCTCTTTTATATTACTAAGGAATACCTCTTTATTTTTTCTAAATGCACATGATAGACTGTCTGATACTGAAAAAGTATATTGCAACTTCAGAAATTTATGCAAATGATGGCTCTAAGGGTTAGAAGAAGCCAAGGAGTATGTGATAGGCTTTTTTGATAGTTTATCAGAAGAAAGTGTAGAAGAAAATGGAGAGGATGATGAAGTGACTCAAATAGAAGTACGAAATATCTGCGTCAGCAAGCTAGGTATGTTCGAGGAAATAATACTATGCAAAATATTTTGTTTATATGCTTGTGTAGACTGACCAGCTAAGTTTATCCATGAAGGCCTTCGTAGATAGACATCATACATGATAACAATGTGTGGGTAACATCTCAACAAGGGTGTATTTATCTGAACTATCAGCTGCAATTCTTTTGGTTCCCAATTCTTCCAGTTGTCCAAATTAGCTGATTGTCCAGAAGCTTATTAGTGAATCTGATGGGTCATCTCATGCTTGCAAGCTTAATCTTTTCACATTGGATTTTCTTGTGCTTAGTTTTGTTCTGACCAGACTTATTTCTTAGTGCTCCTCCGTGTTCCTCTGCATAACTGGATGTGGGGAAGCACCTTACGTGATTATGTGATGATTCTTACAATCCTGCCAATTGTGTCACATATGGATAAGAGGATATATATTCTAGAATATCACAAAAACACACATTTTTACTCAGGTTGTCATTGGTTGGTTGATTCAACAACATTTTGGTGCCTTGCAATATGATTTTCACAATCGTATCAATGCAAGCTCATAGGTACCATCTGTATAAATTTCAGATTAACTATCTCAGTCTCGAAGTTTATAGATTTGGTGGTTCGTTTGCAAGTACGTGAACAACAAGTTAAGCAATAAGTACAAGGCGGCGAGGAGAGTTGCAAATCGATGACCGGCACTTCACATTACAAAATTTTCATTCTTTTTTTTTCCTGGCTCATGTTCGTATTTTGATTCGGAGACAAAGAATAATCGAGTTTTGATTGGGACCCTGTTGTGGGAGAAACGGCTATATTTGAAGGGTACAAAAACTATTTTGAGCAGCTAACTACACTTTTTTTTTATAACAGCAGCTAACTACACTTGGAATGAGTAGTTGCTTCTGCTTGAGGATGCCATGGACAAGTTGCTCTGGCCCTGGCGTCGCAGCCATGGATATACATGTCTAATTGTTGCTCTTATGTAATTTGGTTGCTTTTGAGTAGTTGGTCTCAAAGAATTTCATAGTTGCCTGGATGTTGTATTAGTTAAGTTATTTCTAGATCTGCCACAGGCTGAGTATTATAACTGTGATTTGGTCGTATTGGTAGCCTCCCGAGCTAATCTTTTGTAGGTTTTCTTAGCTTGTTTCTGTGAATAGGATTTGGTTTAGTTCTCAATTGTAGTTTGTTGTTAATGGTTGTTCGGATGGGTGTGGCCTCTTTGAAGTCGTGGTTATGTTTTCATGTGCACTAGGCTGGTCGTGTTGGTAGCCTCGCGTCGTAGTCTTGATTTGATACGTCCAATTATGATTTAGACTTTATTTTGCACATCTTATTGCTTATACTTCATAAGTTGACAAAGCTGCTCACATAAGGTCATTTTCTTTTTATGGTTTCTCAGTTTGTATAGTTTACTTGAATGTTGATATGCTTCTCTGCAGAATGCTTTTGCAGTTTCCTGTTCATGGGGTACTCTTAATTAGTGAGTTATTTTTTCTTTGAATGGTTAAGCAATCCACGATTCACTATGAATGAAGTGGGAGGTCTAAGGTAGTGCTTCACTCTTATGTTATTCTGTGTTCACTGTGTGTTCTGTGTGATGCTTAACAGTACTTATGTTCTGCAGGGAACAACTAAGGTTATATTGCAAGGTGTGATGATGCCCGCCTTTTGGAGAATGTTCAACTTTTATAGACCTATTAGCTTGCTATGCTTGACGACTAAACGCTTGCTGCTGCACTTCTGTTATTTATATTCTTTTTTGAACAACTAGCGCTCGTCTGTGTTGTGTATGAGTGAACACTGCAATGATCTATTTCAGTTAAGTGCACTTGTTTTTAACATATGGTGCTCATCTGGGCTGCAAAAGCACATGCATACGTACATCCACATGATTTCTGGGCACAGGACGGCAGAGGAGGCCTTGGCGCGCCCCAGCCACTAGTTCCACTTTAACTTGTGCCCTTGCGTGTACATAGTCATCGCCATGTCAACCTATTCAAACAAAAATGTTACCATAAAAAGTAGCATGTTGGAAGCAATAAGGATGTTATCACTTGCAAGAATACAAAGTCATGTGCAGTACAATTCACTGCGCTCCATAGAGAGCAACATGCAAAGTTTGAAGCAGAAAGATTGTTATCACTAGCAAGAATACAAAGAGACATGTTCATATTCATCATCATGTTTGCTCAAACCTACATAACTCGGTCCCACTTTATACTGATTACTCATGGCTAACTATAGGTAGCAAAGGCGTCAGGTTGCTAACAACAATTGCACATGTTTTCCCTGCCAACTCATTGATAGAGAATGACTAACACGCGCATCATACATATTACTCCGTATATAAATATACTATACCATGAATATTTCTTCCTCTTGTTTACTCTCGTGCATATTTTTTCTCATTGGTGGAGAATGACTAACAGATGCATCGTAGATGTACTTTGTATATAAATATACAATACTTCCTCCCATTGTTTGCTCTCGTGCATATTTCCTTCCCACTTAAATACCATGCTATCTTCCATTTAGTTGCTTTTTTTTGAAACAAGGCAAAAGACTTGCCATTTCATTGATTAAGGAAGAAGGTATTAGACAGGAGCCACAAGCGGCAAACTAAAGAAAACTACTCTCGCGGCATTACAATACCCAAATGCTTGGCACCTGCCAAAACCCAGAGCGACACCTCATGCTTGATCTTGTTAATGATGACCACCGAAGGGACCGCCACGTTGCGGAAGACTCTAGCGTTTCTCTCGTACCAAATCTCCCATGCGATGAGCATCATCAATGAGGCAAGGGCTTTGGGGGAGCCAGGTGAATCTGGAGGTTACCATTCCACCATCCTTTGACCGAAGCGCTCGTCGACCATGAAGTAGTGGAGATGTGGTGCATTCCAATCCACGGTAGGATGTCGTTCCAAATGCGTAATGTGAAGCGGCATTGGAAGAGAAGGTGAGCAGCGGACTCTTGTGCATGCTTACAGAGAGGGCACAATCCGCAGTTGGGCCATCCACGACGGATCAAGCGGTCAGATGTCCAGATCCTATTTTAAAGAACTAGCCAAGCAAAAAATTTACACCTCGGGGGAGCCCACGCCCTCCACACGGACTGCTCAAGATCAGAGCATGTCAGACCTTCAAACTGAGCCTTGTATGCGGAGGA
Source organism: Triticum urartu (assembly GCF_056163025.1). NCBI lineage: Eukaryota > Viridiplantae > Streptophyta > Magnoliopsida > Poales > Poaceae > Triticum > Triticum urartu. The sequence goes on from NC_141877.1 coordinate 17,498,852, forward strand.
AGCAGAATATGTCCCATCCTTAGTGAACTTCCAAATAATCAAGTCTTCCACCTCTTCCACTAGGGCCACTGATGATAATCTTTACCAAAGGTCAGCAAACTGCTCGATATGTGCGAGGGACAGACCGTTGGTGCCATCAATAGAAGTGATCCAAAGATTGTTGGTCATGGCTTGCTGGACCGAGGATTTCTTCTTGCGAGAGAGGGCAAAGAGGTCCGGCGCGATGTCACGGGGGCGTAAGCCGTTGAGCCACGACGAGTTCGAAAATTGTGCAGTTCGTCCATTTCCAACAGTGACCAAAGTGGCAGCCGCAAAGAAGTGGCGATCATCCTCCGTGCACGGCGTCCCCATCCCAATCCATGGCTTGCTCTTGTTAGTCCATTTGAACCATAGCCATCAGAGCCGCAAAGCCTTAGCAAACTTATCCAGATTAAGCACTCCGAGTCTGCCTTTGTCCTTAGCCTTGCAGACGAGCTCCCAGTTAACCTTACATTTTCCTCCGGATACCTTATCCGAGCCCGCCCAAAGATATGCACGGCGAATACTATCGATTTTCTTGAGGACCTCCACCGGGATGTCGAGAGGCGTGAGATGATAGATGGCAATGGCGGTAAGGACTGCTTTTACAAGGACCACACGGCCAGCAGAAGCCACATGTCTTCCCTGCCGGGGAGGGAGCTTGCCTGCAATTTTATCCTCAAGATACTGGAAGTGGATTCGCTTGAGGCGCTTGACGGTTAAGGGAAGTCCAAGGTAGCGCATCGGGAATGAGGTGCGCACTGCCGGAAAAGCATGAAGAACATCGTCAAGGTTGATGTTGTCGGACCGGATGGGAGCAACCAAACTTTTAGCATAATTAGTGACAAGGCCAGACACTGCTCCAAAAGAGGCCAGGGTAGCAGCATGGAATTGTACGTCTTCCTTAATGGGCTTCACAAAGATGGCGGCGTCAAGAGGTATCAGGAAGTTCAAGCACCACCTGTTCTGGAGATGACGATGACGTTTTGGTGATTGATAAGGAGAGGGAATATTTTCGTCAAAGAAAACAGAAACTGCAATTGTCACACTGACAAAAGTATATATTTTGAGGGAAATCAGAGAAAAAGTTTGACTCTTGTCTTCAAGTCCAGCAGACACAATAGAACATAATTTATGATTACCTCGACTAAATTTTGGACGTGCACGCATTAAAATTGCCAATTGGCTGCACCAGATGCATGTATGCATCGTTTGAAACGTAACAACTACCAGAGCTTCCACGAGGAGGCAGGATCTATGGATTAGTAGTTGAAGCTACATCGCATCTGTACGAATATTGAACCTTTTTTTCGACGTACATCGGATCCTTATGGTAGCAGCATTTGCTCACGTTTTCACTACCATATCTCAGTTAACCGAAGATCATGCAGTTGCCCGCTCGAAGTGTGTCACCAGTTCAGAGCACCCACCCATGCGAACTGGAGAAAGATGAGTGGCGCAGCTCCCACTGCCAACTGGCCATCATGGTTATCATCCTGAGCGCACATGTCGTAGACTAAGGATGCCTTTCACTGGCCAACGTGCCTTACTACAGACATAAAATGGACAGGTCGGATTGGCTTTAGGCGAACAGATCGCAGGTCGGCAAGTCGATGCACCGTATCAATCCTGAAATAAGCAGCGTATCAATCTGCAGACCACTAGTAGCTAACTAACAGAAATAAGCATTCCGTCTTGGTCATTCTACATGACGCCAAGTTTTTGTATAGCAAATTATGGTAAAAGTCTGAGCCAGAATATATTTGAAGTGCTGCAATATTCATCTAAGTAATATTACTATGTATTCTAACATGGTTTTCCACGAGCTTTGCTGTCTTGGCAACCTAATTGCTAAGCTAGTTTCAATCAACGTACCCTTCCACCATTATCAACTTAATCCACTTTATTTGAGTTGAAATCGTCTATAACCTGTCTGCCTCATGAACCTAATAGCGAGAAGCGAGTACATACCTCCTCCACCAATATCACTAGCTAGAGGAATTTCGTCATCCCACTTTCTGTCCTCGTTTGCTCCACATCTCATTTATTGCTCGTAGACACGACAAGTGTCATTAAGTTTCCAACTATATACCTTTTCCTATATCCGTAATTTGCAGGATAGGGCATCAAATTCTTAACTGGTTTGTGCACATCCGTGTTGGAGCTGCTCCTCAGCTTCTCTTCTCCTTCCTCACACTGCCTCGCACTGCTCACAAGAACACAAGTGTTTGGGTCAGCTGCCTCACGCAGCCTGACGTTTTCTCATTACCAAGGAAAAATGACTAACACCTCCTTAAGTAGCACACAGCACTACCTATGTAGCCACCGCTCTCGGCAACTAATCCTACAAACCCATGGATGCCCTACCCTAACACACGTACTAAATGACCTTATGTTACTCCTGGAACCTCTCCAGCAGACCAGGAGCCATGACTTGGCCTCAAACGCACACTGTATGCAGCTAACTAACTCACATGCATGCAAACTAACTCAACCTATTCACTCGGCTAACACATGTGCAGACGTTGGCTCCACGACCCTTTCACACAGGTTGTCATGCTCCACTTCCTCCTTTCACACAGGTTGTCACGCTCCACTTCCTCGTACGATGTCGCTTCACATGACGTTGTTGCATCGCACAACACCATGGCATCACACCTTGAACACCGGCCGCGTCGCACGACCAGCTCAGCATCTCGCCTCTTGTATGACACAACGTTAACCTTCACCTGCCTACGACTCCCTCGGCAATCTAAGTCACATGCATGCCGGAAACAAACTGAATATGCAGATACAAATCAAGATTAAAGCTTACATTTCCCCACCTAAACTTTATTCTTCAATCTCAGTTGCCGTGGACGAGAACATTGCAGCATCGATGATCACCGCCCACCATCTTTTTATGGAAGGCGTCGTCGCGGCATCGATAACCACACCATCTTGCCGCACGCAGCAACCACCTCCTGACATTGATGATGCCTGCCCATCTCCACGTTGTTATAGCGCCCCATCTTACAGATGGCATCAGACCAGCCGGGAGAACGCTGCTGAACAGCTTCACACTATCATGACAACTTCACACCGCCGTATCTCCCAACGGCCTCACACCGTTGTCTTATTATGGCAGGTTCATAGCGCCAACTCCATCTTGTGGCATGGCACTGCCACCGGCCGCTAGCGGCATCACCCCACCAACAATCCGTACCATATGTCCTATTACCAAAAGCATGCTCCTGCTTTGGCACTCATTTAATCCCCGTTACCTAATAATGAGAGATGTCATGTGAGTGTATAACACACAAACTTAAATCCATGTGTATGTCATATATTTTTCGACAAAGAGAAGATATTAATATCGCAAAGATACCAATTACACCCGGCCTCTATACCAACAAGATGTCCAAAGATATCAAGAATACACACAGCCAAAAAAGAAAATAAAAATAATAGAAGAAAAAAGACCCCACCATGGTGATTAATCACTAGCATCAACAACACTCTAACTACCACTGAAGACAACACCCGAATTACAAAAGAGGTTCTCCAAAAGAAACGCCTCCAAGAAGAAAACAATGCGCAAGCGTTGTCGTTGCCCGATCGCAGATCTTGGATTTTCACCAAAAAGTCTGAGTTCACCCAAAAACAATGCCTTCAACAAGGTCATTGCCAGGTACAAGCAATAAAGACCAAACCTTGGGTAACATGCATGAGATCAGTGTATCATTATATTAAAAACACCCCATGCATGCCACACTAATGCCCTTATGTTTTCACCCTAGGAATCGAGACTCGTTACGCAAGGTGCACCACCAAAAATGCAGTCCTTCATTGCTGCCACCCCCGCTCGACGAGGCCGCTATTACAAGTCACCACACACTTGCCACACAGTCTTGATCGCATCCAATACACCCTTCCCTATGTTTCCTCTGACATGACATACAACAATAAATTCATAAGTGATATATCTGGCATTTACCTGCTCTGCTTCTCGATTACTCACATATATAGGCATGAGAGGAGTTTGAAAGGTTCCAGCCGAGTATTGTTCCTAGGAACACACTTTTCTTTAGGGATGCTGATATGTTCGAATTTGATAGAGTGCCCCCATGGTATCATTAAGCTCCTTCATTGAGCAAGGTGGTCTGCTTCCCTCCAAGGTTCCCTTCTTTCTGTTGCTTCTTGTTTTTCTTGTCGATTGTGTCCTTCCAGTGATTATCACCCGGGAACTCAGTGTAGTTTCATCAGTGATTATCCGCCACACTTGTCTCGCAAGAAGTGCCAAGTTGAAAATCTCCAAATCTCGGAAGCCCAGGCATTGGCCCTTCCTGGTTTGTTCATGGGCCCACCCATGTGGCCATGTTTAGGTTGTTAATGGTGTGTGTTCCCGTGGGCTAGGCCTCTAGGATTTAGACCAGGTTTTTCAAATAGCAAATTGTGTAGAAGTCTTTGTCAGAATAAATATTTAGGTGATAATATTCATTGATGATTTTTTACGTAAAGGGTGAATTTTAATTTTCATCTTTCTAATTTTGTCCTATATTCTAACATGGCTTTCCATCGGCTTGAAAATCAAGGGCACCAAATTGCCAAGATAGTTTCAACCTGTGATACCCTCTGCTACCTGGCATTCATAGAGATGGTTTTGTGAAGTCATGAGCTAAAGCTGCTACTAAACTAATACAAGGATTCCTGTTGTAATAGGTCAATTCATGAGGATGCAACAACTTCAACTAATCTATTGAGATGTTCAATAATGTCCTTAAGACCATGAATCCATCCGGTGTGGAGAACTAACAAAGTAAGGCGTAAAATCCTAATTTATTTTGAGATGTTTAGAAAAATGAGTTCTGTGTGTATGGGCATCACCTGCGGAGCTAGGATTCTAAATTGAGGTGTACCGAACAAAGGGGGTGGGGGGGTGGTGGGGAGGGGGGGGGGGGGGGGGGGGGAGGGGGTCCACAAGCCAGGTATGTATGTTCGAGCTGTTGAACAGAAGTTGTCGCTCGCTCTGAAACTCATCGGTCGATCGGCCTGATGGGCTTTAACGTGCCAGGCCACCTGCATAGATAGTGTACTTGTGGGGGAAATATAAGAGGGAGTTAGATGATAGGAGACTGCCTGTACTGCTTGGCTAAAAGGAACTAAATTTTCACATTATTACAGCTAGCTACCTACACATACATGTATATACCAATGCACTAGCTAGTTTTTTTTTGTTTTGGCAAAAATAATGGATGTACAGATAAACACCCATGTACCTACTTGGCTCCGCCCATGATGGGCATGGAGTATAGGGTTAGTGTTTTGATCCCACCAGCAGGATTTAATTGTAGAAAAGAAACACTACCACTGCAGACGAAATTTTAAAAAGAAATCAACCGGGTTTGATTTCTTTACTAAGAAAACATAATGTCTTGTAATCTTTTTGCAATTTTTTTTTAAAAAAGAGAAAGACCCCCGGCCTCTGCATCTGGGCGATGCATGCAGTCACTTTATTAATTATTCTCAAAAGACCTTACAAAGAAATACAACAGTAAGTCTGAAGGCACCGTCGAGGCAACATCTGTCGCTACTCCTATCCATTTGATGAAGGGATGCTGATAGTCCGGACCTAATACCAAACAGACCTCGCAGCCAAGCCTAACATCTAAGACCTGAGACCCCAACCAAGCCACTTGCCGGGTATGGGGCACACACCGGTCCGGCGCGCTCTCAGAGGCCGCCGCCGCCAACTGCCACCATTCCATCTTCAGAACTGTACTGACTCATCAACCTTGCCCGATTTATCTGCCGTCGACGTCACCACGACGCCAGACAACGCCACCACCCTGCGCTCGTCCATCAACACACGCCCAGCAGCGAGACCCCGCTGCTCCATGCCGCTACGACCCACCGCTCTCGACGTGTCAGATGCAACGCCGCTCCTCCTTCGCGATCACCACCTGCTACCATTGGTCCCATCCCCTCCACATGTAGATCCTCTGCACTCCCAACCGAGCCCCAATGCCCATGACGACACCTCCAGGAAGGTCACGACACGAAAAGCGCTGCTGCCGTCAAATCCGAAAAGGATTGAAGGTTTTCACCCGGCCGGGGATCGGGGTGGATAGATTGGGCCCTCAGTTGCGCTTTCATGAAGGAAAGCGGCGCCCATGGGCGTCGCCGCCGCCGGGCCGGCCAGACTGGCCAGGGTTTCCCCCGGACCCAAAGTACACCACCAGGGCTCACCACCACCGGAGCCTGCAGCCGCAAACCACCGGAACGACAACAGAGGCAGCAGGAGAAAGGGGAACCTCCAGATCTGACGCAACGGAGAACCGCGCCATGGCCGGACTCCACCAGCGACCCGCCACCCGCGCGGCTAAGTACGTTGGCCAGCGTCGCCTGCAGACGTCGCTAGCCGACGGACGCCGCCGCCTCGCCGATAGGGCCGCCGCCCAAGGATCCGCAGGCCACCGATGCGATACTCCGGCCCGCAGGCCGACGGGATCGATCCGGGCGCCGAGATCCCTGCCGCCACCTTCGCCGGCGCCTGCGCGGGCTTTGCCGGCCGCCGTCTCCGGCGGCGGCGAGGGACGGAAGGGGGATGAGGGGAGGCGGGCGGCAAAAGATAGGATCGCCCCCGAGTCGCCAGGGGGCGACGCAAGGGCCGCGTCGGTTCTTGCAATCATCGTCCATTGCCTCATGTCAGGCGCTTCTTCTGATTGATGGGACCCGCTTGTCAGCGCATGGGGACACGGGTACCATGAAGCTGGATGCGCAGCTTGACGCTGTACACTCGGCGATGAAACGGCTTGGCTTCAGTGATGCCGATGTGAGTTTTCGGCATGGCCCAAAACACGGACTTCGTGTGTGCGATACCTCCGAGTTCATCACAAGCCTGCTCCACCAAAAGGGCTAAGTTAAGGGCCTGTTTGGGACTACTCTGCTTCACAAAAATCGGTTTCGTTTCACTAAATTCACTTTGGATCAGTTTCATCTAAAAGTTGTAGTACTACCAAAGAGAATGTTTGGCTGCCATCTAGCTCCTGCTTCAAGAATGAGAAATTTGATGGAAATGATCTATTTGATTGGTTGAGGGGAAAGAGACGAATGGGTATCCACTTACTGATGGCAGTGGTGGGTAATTTCCACCTAACTCCGGCTTCTAGAGTTTTTTGGAGCACCCCCTAAGGCCTTGTTTGGTGGAGGAAGTTTGGGGAGGTTTGGAGGGGAATATCCTCGCAGGGTTCAAAAATCCCCAGAAATCCTTGTCAGCCCATTTGATACGTAGGGATTGAGCAGGCCAATCCTCTTCGATCCCCACGAATCCCCCTCAATCCATGTGGTACAGAAAACCCCCAAGGCACCCAAGGAACTGGACGCTTGCTATGCTGCTGCTGTTGTAGGAGGTTTAACCAAATAGAGGGATTTATGAGGGGAAGGGGTTAGTGGGGAATTGAGGGTATTGGGTGGAAGAGAGGGATTAACCAAATCCTCTCAGATCCCCCTCCACTCCGGGGCTGCAAAAACCCCCCTGTGAAACGAGGCCTAAAGAGCTTCATAAAAACTAGGAGTTGTACCTCATATTCTAGTTTTTTTGCGGAGAGGCATATCATGGAGGTATCCTGTTTGACTTGTGTTTTCTGAAGCGAAGCTGAATTTTTAGGAGCAGAATAGTCCCAAACAGGCTCTAAATACTGATGGTTCCTTAATTTGTCCAGGCTACGGCTGTGTGGCTCGGTTCCAGTCCTGAGAACACTGTTGAACTTTGCAAGTCTTGGAGTAGCTATGCTACATTCGTGATACAAGTTATTTCCTGCAAAACAATAACGGTCCGAGTGGAAAGGCCCAGGTGAGCACAACGATCCATTGTTCCAGCGTGGAACTCGACGTAGCTGCAGGCGACAGACGGTGGTGCGATCAGGAACCTCACTGACGATGAGCTAAAGGAAGTAGTCCTCCTCGGCCGCCTCCGCCAGCGGAATATCGTCCAGTTCCTTAATTTTTTTTCTGAAAAGGGAAATACATTAATATCAAGCAGATATCAATTACACCAAGACTCTACATCAATAAGATGCCTAAAAACATTCAGGATGCACACAGCCAAAAAAAAGAGAAAAAAAAATCCCGCCACGGTGATCAATCACCCGTGGTAATAGCATTGTAACCATCACCAAAGACAACACCCAGACTGCAAAGAAGGTTCTCCAAAAGCAACGCCTCCAGAAAGGAAACAATGTGCAAGAGTTGTCGTTGCCCGATCAAAGATCTTAGGTTTTCACCCGGAAGAAATACCGCGTTCCCAAAACAATGCCTTTAACAAGACCACTGCCAGGCTCAACCAATAAAAGCCAGTTCCTCAACTACATACACAACGTCGCTGATGTCATGGTATTGTACGACTTCGCGCCCAATGGCTGCCCGTGGGAGGCGCTGCATGGCAGGCCGCTAGAGGCACGGACGATGCTGGTGGACTGGGTGTCCGTCCTGTACGATGCGGCTGCCGGTGTCGTGAAGGGGGGTCGACGACTGGGAGGTGGTAGTGGGCACACGGAGTGTCTGTGAGAATGCTTAACGTCTTGCCTGTGAACCATTTTTTTTACCCCGTGGCCGTAGAACAATAGTTCAAATACAAGTTTTAGGGTGGTTGGGCTTTTTTAGAACCGCTCGTTGATGTCGATCTAACGGCAGACAAATACGAAGTACTGGGTAGTACTCCGATGAAAGTACGCAAAAGTACTAAAACGAGTGGGGCCGGTACTCGTGACAAGGTGGGGACGCGTTTTAATCTAGGGGCAGTTTAGTCCTAGGAAAATTTGCACGCGCCGCCCCTCTCGTCAAATGCATAACCGCCGCCATGGTGCTACACATTCCACAATTACTCATCGGCGGCCATCTCCTCCCTCTCCTCCAAGTCCACCGCAGTCATCTCCTCCTTCCTGCCGCTGCAACTTCGCTCCACTCAGGTAACCCCCCCCCCCCCACCCACCCCCACCCCCTCTTCCACGGCAAATTTGACGAAGAAGGAGAGGGCAAAGCTTTCCCCCCCGCCCGCGCAACCGATTCAGAAGATCGAGATCCTCCTCTGGGCGATGGAGCAGGCCAATTCGTCCAACGAGTGGACCAGGCGGAGGTGGTGGACGTTCAGATCTAGGGTAGAGCATCCACTGGATCAGGAACCCACCGTGCACGAGGTGCCGTTGCAGATTGTGCAGCCTCCAACCGAGTCACCGGAGACTCCGAAGCGCAAGATGAGGAGGACAGTGGTCGCGACCACGCTTCCCCGCCGTTCTCCACGCTTGCCTCGCCGCTCTCCTCGTCTGAACGGCGGCGGTAGCTATGTTTAGAGTAAGCTTCCCCACTCCTCATCTTCCTACTGCTCGTGCTTACATCGTGGTGATACTGATCGTAATAGCTCAGAAAGGGAATGCTATATGGCATTTTAATTTCAATGAATTGCATGAACATTCAAGTACATGGATTTGGAGGATGGATTATGATGTATGTGAACCCTAGGCATCATATGAACCCTAGGAAAAATTAGTAATGTTCTAGTGGTAGACACTGAAATATTTCGGTACACACCGGTAGGCACTGAAATATTTCGGAACTGCCCTAGGCAAAATTTGTAATGTTGTAGTGGTGGACACTGAAATATTTCGGTACACACCGGTAGGCAGTAAAATATTTCGGTACTGCCCTAGGAAAAATTTGTAATGTTGTAGTGGTAGACACTGAAATATTTCGGTACACACCGGTAGGCACTGAAATATTTCGTTACTACAATTTCAGTACACACCGATGCACACTGAATTATTTCACTACTGCAGTTTCAGTACACACCGGTACACACTGAAATATTTCAGTACTGCAAATTCTATACAAAGTTGGCATTTTGTCATTTATGTGTGAATTAATCCATGCATCATATGGCCTAACTTTGTACATGAGTTTGGGTCAATTTCATGTCTATTTATTGTTAAAATTATTGTCATGCCATGAAACACAAGACAAGTCACTGACCCAAGCTTGCAAAGATGCTATATCAATGTTGCTGATATGAATATGCATGTTTTCACCAAGTCTTGTGTCTGAATTAAAACTGAGCATTTTTTCTTGATGGTATCCATGGATCTAGAACTTCTATGAATTTGCTCATGTTGGATGTTTTGTACTCCATCATTTGTACTAGCATTCCGTGCGATTAGATGCCATGACAAGACCCCTGGCATATTTATTTTCTTGCCTCCAACATCACATGTGTGTTTTGCAGGAAAAAACCTGGAGTTCACCAGGCTGGCTGAAGTTGTGAGGCTGGGAGGCTGATGGTGCTGCTACTGGCTGATCCTTCTTCTTTCAGTTTTTGTTCGTCATTTCTCAAGCCGTTGGACCAGGGCTACTTCCCTATGTGTTGTTAATGTATTAAGTAGTTCCTTCGAAATTGTAGTATTAGTTAGTTTGAATGTGGAAGTACCTTAATTTTTAGGAACGAAATGTTGCTATGTATGACCAAGGGTTTCATACTTTAATCTTTGGATAATTAATTATGTGAACTGTTGGATGTGGCGCATAACGAAACGCCTCTACCATTGATACTAGTTCAACATGTCGGTCCAATTAGAGACCAGCCACTACCATATAGAACAGTTAGCATTTCATACTACAACCTGGCACGTACAGAACATCACAAAGTGGAAGCACATCCCTAAGCACCTTGCATTGTACAAGATCTTAGAGACAAACCTCTACCATATATAACAGTTATCATGTCACACTACAGCCTATAAAACATCACACAGTGGAATAATCATAGCTAGTAGAGCATTAGTTATCAATTAATAATAGTTGCAATCCATCACAAGCAATAGTACCTAGATATGAGTAGATATAGGTACGGTAATACATGACAAGTACTCGCAAACAAGAGCTAACATAACAAGTTCATTTCACATTGATACATGGCCCACCCCAGTTCTAAATGAGGTGGATGGTGATCATCATCCTCAAGTCATGGCGACGGGTGTTCGCAACAGTGAGTAGGATGGCCTGTCCTACCCGAAGATTCTTGGCACGAAGGAACTTCTTCCACCCTGCCCTGCTCAAGACAGTGCGATCGTCCGTGTCCACTGCATAGGCACAGCTGGTGATGGAGCCCGTTTTGGTAAGGCGTAGTCCAGCAGCCATGCCTTCTTCGTCCGGGTCGATGCCACAGCTATCAAGTAACCTCTTAGGTAATTTTTGAAAACAGTTGACATGATATATGATCATGTCACGTGCAATTATCAACAAAGCATACACTTCAAGACACATATATCATTGGATTCAACACTGAGCATATATATCATCACATCACTACACTATACGCCAAGCATCAAATTACTACAGTAATTAGGCATATCATTAGATTACTGCGTACACTAAGCATATCATCGCATATTACTACACTACATGCATGTCATAAAATTCTTCACTAAATGAATTCTAAACTAGGCCTCTCATCACAGTACTACAACATGCATATCATATGAACTACTACACTAACTAAGCATGCATATCATGTAATTACCACACTAAGTAACATACCATGATATGTCGTTTAACATTCGTCCTTGTGAGGCGGGTCACGAATGGCTTCCCTAGGTAGTCTTCACGTAGCGGAAGCATGTCCCAGAGGCCGCCGATTTCCTCGTCGCCCAGTCTGAGTCCTTGGGCATACAGGTATTCAACAAGTGGGTTCTCATCATCATCTGAATCGTCATCATCTGAATCAGCACCATCTTCCTCCTCATGAACTTCATCCTCACTATCCGGAATCAAATTTAGATAGATAACAGAAATCCTAGGCCTATCTCTTCTCAAGGAGAAGCTGATCAATTCACCCCCACTAAGATGCATGCGGGCGATGAAACGATCCCAATCATCTCCTCCTATCTGGGTTATCTTTCGCCCCTTCTCGACCTGCATAGTGTATGGGCCCCCAAGAGCGTCGAAGGTCACGGTGTCTGCGACGAGCTCATTGAATGCCAATCTCACATTGCATGGTACGATCTGTGTAAGATAAAAACAAATAACAGACACAATACATTAGTGGAAATAGCAAAAAAACAAAAAGAATGTAATGTCAGAAGGTTCATATAAATTGTTACCGCTGCAAAAACAAAAGAAGGCTGGAAGTAGATGCCGAACAGCGTGGCAGTAGAAAGGCTGGTCCGGCACCGTGAGTTGAAGCGTCCACATTGTGCTTCCTCCATTCTACACAGAACATGTTGAACTCTAAGTTGAATTGTACATAGTACAATACAAAGGTCATACATATAATAAATCATAGTGATAACCTATACTGGCAATGGCCAATCAATCTATTTTCTATCATCTACGTAATAAAGCAATGCCAATGACAATGGCAATGCCCGTCTCATCTAAACCTGGGAATAGTTCGGCATCCAAACTAAAACCAGTCCAATCCACGGCACACATCAAAACCAAACCAATCCAGATATTTTCATTTAGAATCTAGACCAAACCGAACTATACATGCTCGTCATCCAACCCAGTCCAAACCGTTTTCAACTTTTGGATTGAATCCAAAGGTTCAAACCGTGGACAAAGCCATATGCGAGGGCATGTCATGAATCTAGATCAGACATGGCGTCAAAGCTCGAGAGAGCCGACGAGCTCCGGCCGGCAACAGCGGCTCTTGGATTTGAAGCAGTAGTAGGTGGTAGTGGTGGCTCAAACTAATTGATTGATTTGGTCTCAAACCATAGAAACCAAATCAATATCCAATCCAAAAACTACGTTTCAGTCCAAACCAATCGGCTCAGATCCGCCTCCGTAGGGAGACGCGGTTGGGGAAGGGAAGAAGAGGGGAGATCTCACGTACTTGCCGGAGTTGGCGGCGGCGGCGGCGCTGGTCAAGAAGGGGAGAAAGAAAGATGTGGAGTGGTCGAGATGGGGAGAAAGAAAAATGTGGTACATGTGGTGGCTCGGTTGTGTGGATGATAAGGGGACCCACTTGTGAGACCGATAGAAATTGATGGCAAACCGCAGGAGGTGCACGACCGCGTGCACGACCGCCACGTCCCCACGTGGAATGGGGACGACCGGGTGGGTGTGTCAAGTCAAATCGGCACCCGCGGCTTCTCGGTAACTCCAAGACGCAGGAGCAGTGCATTTCTTCCCCAAATCGGGTAGAAAACCCTCGTCCTCTCCCCACCCTCTCTTCCTTCCTCACCACCTCACCACCCTCTCCTCCTTCCTCACCACCTCCTCCCTTCCTACGCCTCCCTCCTCCTGTCTTCGACCGATGATGAAGCGCGGACGTGAAGAAGCGGTGGACGAGCCGGAGGCAACCATCGGAGCAGAGCAGTCTGCTGCCGTGGCTGCAGCTGTAGGTGGAGCGGCAGAGTCCGCTGTAGCGGCGGAAGCTGCCGGTGCAGCGACCGTTGTGCCTGCTCCCGCTGCCATCGCAGCCGTCGAGGCACCCATCGGCGAGCACAAGGTCGGGGAAGATCTGGAGGAGGAGGAGATGAGAAGGCGTAAGCGCAAGGTGCATGACGAAATCGAAGAGCTCTTCGAGGAGAATGCCATAAAGGAGTTCGACGTAGATTGCAGGAAGGGCAGCGACTTCGACGAGGATGCCATCGACGAGCTATCTGAGGTAGTACTCTGTTTTTTGCTCTGTTTTTTTCATGACATTGGGGTTTTTCTTGTTAACTAGATGAGCATCAAGTTCACTTGGGCGTGCTAGTTCTACGTATGTAGGATTGTAGGGATCTAGCATAGATCTTCATGTTGGATGTGGATTTTTAAATCTGATTCACATTCTGATTCCAGCAGATACTCTGGTTTTTTTTCATGGCATTGGGGTTTGTCTTGTTAACTAGATGAGCATAAGTTTCACAAGGGATACATTAATGAAAGAAGTGGGGTAATGAACCCAAATACAAGAAAATGTTCATGGCAGAGATACATTAATGAAAAAAGTGGGTTAAACAATGGATATATGGCAGGATTCTCCATTGGCTTCCCAAGGATAGTGACAAAATGCTGCAGTTCCTGATTCATTTTAGTTTATGTAGATGAATTAATTTGCACACATGTTCATAGATGATTAGTTTGCACACATGTTCATAGATGATCCATTTGCAAATTCTATACATATTTCCATTTTGCAAAGGAAGTGATCGCTCCCTTAATAATTATGGGCTTACAGTACATATCCACTGGATACCAAAAAATCAAAACATTTCATCTAGCCAATTTTCCACATTATGTTATCTAGATGATCACAGCCACATCTCTCATCAATATGAGCAGTGAGACACCCCATAGCTCCTTTACCAATTTCCTTCTGAAACTTATCAGGGTCTAACAATGTTGGAGAAGCAGTATTGCTGCTGTCAGAAAGAATAATGGTTTCTTCATTCCAGTAGATAGAACAAACCCCCCTTGTGTGAAACATGGAGGAATATAATGAAGCCATTTTTCTGATTCCAATAAGAATTACACCTGTAACAAGTATCAAATATCATTAAACCAAGCCACTTCATGAAGTCTTTCATGTGTTAATTATGTACTACTTGTGCACTAATCTATAAATGCAACTATTCCACCGTCCATATTTATGCATGTCAATTTCTTTGGCTCAATTATGTATGTGCACATACGCCTTGTTTTTAGCAAATAGATAGTTGTCATGTTACACATGTGTACTTTTAAAACATTGTAATTAAAGTCAATGTACTATAATAGATTAGCTGAGTTCTTCTATGTGTACTAATTCAGTAATTCACAGGAGGATGACGACGACGTGGACTACAACATGGACAGCAGGAACAGCAAGAGCCGGTACACCCTGAGGCATCTGATTGCCGGGAAGATCAAGTACCGTTTCTTTGGCAAGATTGCGTGCCCTTTCTGTTGCAAGGTGATCGGTGGCGGCATAGATGGCATGATCCAGCATGCCTTCAGCACTGGCAATGGACATGGTAAGAAGCATAAAGCCAGTACTCTGGCTAAACATGCTGCCTACGCACGCTTCCTCGAGATTGTCAAAGTCAATGAGCCCTACAACATGCATTGAAGAAGGGAGAGAAGTGATGTGCTGCTAGAGTGCTGCTGCTGCCCCAGGACCGTCGTGTCCTGTTATGTTATCTATGTTTGTTTGTTGTTGGAGTCTAAAACTGATGTCCTATGGTGTGTCTGAACCTATGCTGAGCGGTGGTTGATCTGCCGTTTATGTTAAGAGTTTGCTGCTACTCTGGTTTAGTGTTCCTAGTTGTTAATACTATTTTGATGATGCATGTTTAAGCCTTGTACAATGCTACATGCTTAGGGTGGTGCTTAGAAAAATAAACAGGGTTTTTCTGAAGCATCGGTGCCTATTTCTACAGGAGAGACGCCTAGTTATGCGTCTACCCTATACAAATAAGCACATGTGCTTAAGAAAAGCCTGGTTTATTTCTATAAGCAACCCCCCTAAGCACCTTGCATTGTACAAGGCCTTAGCAACTCAAGTATCGTACGGTGGGCTATGTTATGTTTGCTGTGTTATTCTGCCGTACGGTGATGCATGCTAGGAACTCTAATAATATGACTATGGTAGTTATAGCTTGGCATGACTATGTTTAGTGTATAACTCAGCATGTTCCTGCCATATCTATGAGCAGTTACAAATGAACTGTGCATTAATTTTTGACAAAATTAAAGCATGCAAATGATTGCCGATTCCACCTATTGCCAAATCAAGCTTTGTACTGATGATGCATTAGATATTGCAATAAGTAGAGGATGCTCATGATTGCCAAAAGTACCTATTTCCACTTTCTGATAAGAACTAAACGTGTATCAAATGATGGTAAAAGTAGAGCATAAGCATGAGAATGTATCAATGCATTAGATATTGCAATAAGTAGAGGATGCTCATGATTGCCAAAAGTACCTATTTCCACTTTCTGATAAGAACTAAACGTGTATCAAATGATGCTAAAAGTTGAGCATGAGCATGAGAATGTATCAATGCATTAGATATTGCAATAAGTAGAGGATGCTCATGATTGCCAAAAGTACCTATTTCCACTTTCTGATAAGAACTAAACGTGTATCAAATGATGCTAGAAGTAGAGCATGAGCATGAGCATGTATCAATTGATGATCAATTGATGCTACCTATTTGTGTTTGAATGGGATCAATAAAGTTGGTGCTGGTTTATGCTCTCTGCGTGACCGTGATGGTAACAAAGACACTTGGTTGGCTATGGTCTTGCTGTCAAATTTAAGTTTCAGTTCTTTAAGACTCTTTGTTTTTGCTGCTTGCTCGGGATCGACTAGTTTTCTCGGGCGTCCACGTGATCTCTTCCTTTTGGGGGAGTTGGGTGCACCATTTTTGGGGGAGTTGGGTGCACCGGTATCCTTCTGGGAGTTGGATGTGTCAGGTTCGTTGGAACCATCAGGATTGTTGACTAATTGTACGTCCTCTTCTGAAACATCAGGTAGAACTGCTTGCTGGGCATCGTACACCTCCTTCTGTATAAGAGAGAGTGCTGCGTTAGTTCTAATCATGAGACTTATGAAATAAATGATATATTCTTCATGTAGTGCTAACCGTTATGGGGAACTTATATGATTTGAGACGAAGCGCATTGCAATTTGAATGCAGTAAGGCTGTACATATTTTCCACCTGAAAATATCTATCCTTGCCTATATTGGATAACCGACACTGACGTCAGCATAGCTTTCAAGCTAAACAAAGTACAAATTTAAATTCGGCATTCAATTACCTGGTTAAAAATATCGGTCATTTCATCCCCGTTCCATGACAACATGTACTGCAATGTCCAAACCGCACAGGAAGTCCTGCGATGTTTAGTTAAAGATCAGTAATCTTATTCGTGTACGCAAATAATAATTTATGATGCCATGCGTACCCATCGGTTTGTTGTGGTATGTTCTCATAGCGTTTTTTGGTCCATTCAGCAAAATTGATGTTCTTCAGCAAAATTGATGTTCTTAGCTGGTGATATCAACCCTTTCTTGACAACTTCGTCAATGCAGAACTGAATCGAGTCCACCTAGGGTACGACGAGTTATACATAGGGTTGCGGTACTTTGGGAGCTCATGTTCCATGCGGATCAAAAGAGGCAGCAAGAGAACACTTACAAGAGAATCTTCCTTGGTCTTGTCGCAATGATAATTCATGGAGTTCAGAGTCTGAATTTTACATGTTACATGCATCTAGTTTATGACTATGTCTTTTTTGATTTCTTCCTAATACAATTCCTATGGTTTTCTACAGGAAGTGAGAATCCAAGAAATGGAGGGTCTTGCTAGAGAGTTGGCAGAGAAAGACCAAGAACAACTTAAGTTGTATGGTTACATTGATGTTAAAGAGAAAAAGATTGAAGCACATGGGTCGTCGCCAAGCCCGACGCAATCTCCAACGACGCAACGCAAGAGATCACTAAATTTTGGCAGTGCAGAAGACAATATGGAGTAGGCTCAACTGTTTTTCAACCAGTTTAAGCTTCAAACCAGGATTATTTTATTGCAAACAAACATTTTTTCTGTTTCACACTATGTTCGCAATTATGGTACAATTTATTCATGAGACATTGAACAACAATGCATGTGTTTTATGATCAATCATACAGTTGTTTCTGAGTTGTTTTTGAGATGGCATTGCATCTAAAGAAGTTTCCATCTATAAAACTTGGCACACAGTCGCATCGGAATCGTGTATCACGCGAGAGGCGTGCGTCGCACGGGAGCGCGTCGCACGCGAGCTTGTTTTCGGGTAGAAATCATAACATAGTTCAGATAGATAAAGTTCACGTCCGCCACCCGCGCATGCAAACCCACGTCGCCGCCATTCCCATGCATGCATGCCTCAGGCGCAGACAACGAGATGGCCCAACGGTCCATCCAGCGACCCATCGGGTGAGGTTGGCGTGGGACGGCCCATCCGAATTAGGCCCAAGCGAGCGTCGCACCGGGCACATCCCAGGGGTGCAGGGAGTTTAGTCCCACCTCGCCAAGCGAGCGGAGCTAGCACCGGTTTATATAGCGGGCTGAGCTTTCCCTCTCAAGTTCCTTTCTAAAGCGGGCAGCACATTGCCTAACCGTCTCCGTCCCTGTCCTGTGGGCCTACTTGCTACATGTTATCACAATCTGACGGGCCTCTGCATCCTGGCCCAGTAAATGATTGGGTTACTAGTCATATGCAGGCTGTTGAATTGTGAACTTTAAGCGGCAAGTAGGCGGGCTTTTTTTGTCATATTTCATTTTTTTTGCATTTGTCACCATTATTTCCATTGCAGCCAGTCCATCATGCTGCATTTTGCACTACTAGGAAAAAGGCTATAGATGGAATGGACACTAATGGCGCACCTGTCATGTGGTGCGCCACTACTATATAGCAGTAGCATCACATCACAACCATAAGTGTTCTGCACCAGCATCATAACAATCACATAACTACATAAAAAAAAGCAAACTTGTTCATCATTACAAAAGCAAACTTGTTCAACTTAACAAAAGCAAACTTGTTCATCATTACAAAAGCAAAGTTGTTCAACATAACAAAAGCAAACTTGTTCAACCACATAACTACAAACTGAGACACATAATACAACAAACAACTCAATATCCCCAGTAGTAGGGGTCATCCCAATGATCCTCCGCCTCTTGCCATTGCTCCAAACCTTCTTTGACGGTTTCGATTTTCTTCCATGCCTCGTAGGTGACGTACGCATCTTTCGCTGCGTACTCGATGAGGTTGTTTGGCAGTGGGCTGTCCCCCCATCGTTTGTGGTCCAATTTCTTGTTGATCTTCCCCTTCATTTCCTTGTAGGATGGGTGGATGAGGCTAGCTGCAAACTCAGCCAAAGACTGCCGCTTCTTTCCATTGTTTGGAACTCTCCATTTGCGCCGCATGTCAACGTACTTGTCGGGGTTGATCTCCAAACCAGACAACTTCAGCTTCTCCTTGTCACCTCCAATGGATAAGACAACAAAGGTGTACAGCTTCTTCTCTTGCAGGAGCGGACGGAGTTCCTTGGGCCTGCATCAAAATAATCTGGTGCATCAAATTCATCTACTTCAAAAACTTCAGAAACTACTAATTAGACAGAAACTTCAGAACTAGTATTGCATCTACTTCAGAACTTCAGAACTAGTATTGCATCTACTTCAGAATTTCAGAACTATTGCATCTACTTCAGAAACTTCAGAAACTACTAATTAGACAGAAACTTCAGAACTTCAGAACTAGTATTGCATCTACTTCAGAACTTCAGAACTATTGCATCTACTTCAGAAACTTCAGAAACTACTAATTAGACAGAAACTTCAGAACTTCAGAACTAGTATTGCATCTACTTCAGAACTTCAGAACTATTGCATCTACTTCAGAAACTTCTGAAACTACTAATTAGACAGAAACTTCAGAACTTCAGAAACTTTAGAACTTCAGAAATAGTATTGCATCTACTTCAGAACTTTAGAACTATTGCATCTACTTCAGAAACTTCAGAAACTACTAATTAGACAGAAACTTCAGAACTTCAGAAACATCAGAACTGGATGTTTTTACCATTTGGTTGCCGCGGTGATGTGGTATACCAGGACGAGATCCTCCACGCATAACTGCAGAACTGCAGCCATTTGCGGAGGTTCGTCTTCCCTGGTATACTCGACATCAACGCCGATCGACCGAGAAACCATGCCGCCGAGCCTCCTCCTCATGTCGCGGATCCTCTTGTCGGCTTCGTCTGGATTGCTAGTGCATACGACATCCAGCTTCTCCTTCAGGTGGATATCAACCATGAGCGGCACGGTGTAGTCCTGCTTCTGCCCGGGGACCGGAACGTCA
The DNA here is from genome assembly GCF_056163025.1 of Triticum urartu. Taxonomy (NCBI): domain Eukaryota; kingdom Viridiplantae; phylum Streptophyta; class Magnoliopsida; order Poales; family Poaceae; genus Triticum; species Triticum urartu. The sequence continues at coordinate 17,518,724 of NC_141877.1, forward strand.
TCGTCGACCACCAGCGGCTCCTTGCCAGACGCCTCACCACGGTGATGCTTGGCAGACGGAGGGGAGTTGCTCCATGATGCCTCCGCCATTCTCTTGGCAGACGGAGGGGAGTTGCTCCATGATTCCTCCGCCATTGCCCTCCTGGCCAGCGATGGTGGAGGCAGAGGGGAGTTGCTTGATGGTGGAGGCAGAGGGAGGCAGAGGGAGGAAGATGGAGCGGCAATGGAATGAGGAGGGAGGCAGAGGGAGGAATATGGAGCGGCAATGGAATAGGAGGGGAGTTACCTGCATCGTGGTCGTGGGGAGTTGCCAGTGGAGGGGAGACGTGGGGAGTTGCCAGTGGAGGGGAGACGTGGGGAGTTGTCTCCAAAACTCAAACGTTCTGCCCTTTGGCCCTCGAAAACTCTGGAGGGAAGACGTGGGCCCTTAGGTTTCTCCTGTTTTTGAAACAAAACAAAAAAATAACAGCCATATTTTGCGCTAAAATTAATGATCACTGCAACCATATTAGGAGATCAAAAATGGCACCAAAACAGTCACTGCAGCCATCCAAAATGGCACCAAAACAGCACCAAAACAACATCAGCCAAAACAACATCCAGTGGCGCACCAGTAGAAGGCAAAATCGGTGCGCCACTAGCATGCCTTTTCCTAGTAGTGTTGGCAAGAACAAGCTAGAGTTGTACACACCCTGATTTAATGCTGCATTTTCCAAGTTTTTGTATTTTTTTGAATTTTTTTGAATTTATAATGCCCTCTAGACTGACTGCTGAAAACATCGGTCTATGCTTCAAAGGGGCATTGTAAAATTAATTTTTTCAAAATTTTCTTTCATAGACATGTTTGGCACATGTGGGTCACCATGTACAAGAAAATTTGGGTGATTTGGAGGTGGTTGAAAAATTCACCTTTTTCCAAAAACTGGCTTAAGTTAAGACCAAATGGTCCCTCCGGAATGCGGGCATTTTTTTCGACCACCTCCAAATCACCTCAATTTTGGCACAGATGATCTCTTCCACAAACAAAACTAGGTTTCCAAGTTTTTGTATTTTTTTGAATTTATAATGCCCTCTAGACTGACTGCTGAAAACATCGGTCTATGCCTCAAGGGGGCATTGTAAAATTAATTTTTTCAAAATTTTCTTTCATAGACATGTTTGGCACATGTGGGTCACCATGTACAAGAAAATTTGGGTGATTTGGAGGTGGTGGAAAAATTCATCTTTTTTCAAAAACTGGCTTAAGTTAGACCAAATGGTCCCTCCGGAATGCGGGCATTTTTTCGACCACCTCCAAATCACCTTAATTTTGGCACAGATGATCTCTTCCACAAACAAAACTAGGTTTCCAAGTTTTTGTATTTTTTTGAATTTTTTTGAATTTATAATGCCCTCTAGACTGACTGCTGAAAATATCGGTCTATGCCTCAAGGGGGCATTGTAAAATAATTTTTTTCACAATTTTCTTTTATAGACATGTTTGGCACATGTGGGTCACCATGTAAAAGAAAATTTGGGTGATTTGGAGGTGGTGGAAAAATTCACCTTTTTTCAAAAACTGGCTTAAGTTAGACAAAATGGTCCCTCCGGAATGCCGGCATTTTTTCGACCACCTCCAAATCACCTCAATTTTGGCACACATGATCTCTTCCACAAACAATACTAGGTTTCCAAGTTTTTGTATTTTTTTGAATTTTTTTGAATTTTTTTAAATTTATAATGCCCTCTAGACTGACTGCTGAAAACATCGGTCCATGCCTCAAGGGGGCATTGTAAAATATTTTTTTTTAAAATTTTCTTTCATAGAAATGTTTGGCACATGTGGGTCACCATGTACAAGATAATTTGGGACCTGCATGCAAGAGTCGGGGACCTGCATGCAAGAGTCGGGGACCTGCATGTGAATAGTGATTCATCAAGGCCTTAACAGCTACTGGCACAGCGATATCAAAAGATAAAAATACCACATAAATCACTTCGAAAAAATGCACAAGGGCACAAAAAGGCCATGATCATGCCGCCAAGCAAGAATGCTGAAGGTCTAGAAGACAATGCCGGCCCCGACCTTAGAGCATCTCCAGCCGCGCCCCCAAGACGCCCCCCAGGCCGCTTTTTTTAGCGCCGGCGCTGAAAAAACGGCCCAGTCGCGCCCCCAAGATGCCGAAATCCACCGGATCGGCCCGTTTTCTGACCCGGCGCGCCCAGGCCGAACCCGGCGCACTGGGGGGCGCTTGGGGGCGCCGGTGGAAGGGAAAATCGCCCAGGTCCCCACTGTTAGGGAAATGTCACACTGATTCACCCTGTTTTCCCCTCTCCTTCCCCGACACCTTGCCGATCCCGGCGTCGCCAGCCACCTCTCCGCCGCCGCCGACGCTATCTCGCCATTCCTCGCCGTGAAACAAACAAAGATCCCCCCGACGCCCTCTCCTCCCACTTTCCCCGAGTTTCCCTCGCCGCTCTGGCGCCCGCCGAGGCACGATGCCCGCTACGTGTTCGGTGCTTTGCCTGCCCCGACCGCGATGGACTTCGGCGACGAGGAGGTGCTCACGGCGTTGCTCGAGGAGGAAGCCGACGCCGCAGCCCAGGATGAAGAACACCTCATGGTCCTCGCCGCCCTGGCCGGCTTGCTTCCCGGCGATGCAAAGTCGAGGCGAGGCAGCTCGGCGCCAGGGCGACGGAAAGCAAAGAACCGTCATCGGCTCGAAGGCTATTGCATGCTCTACTCCGACTACTTCGCCGACGCTCCACTGCACGGCGACAAAGTTTTCTGGCGCCGTTATCGGATGGGACGAAAGCTTTTCCTCAGGATAGTCAATGAACTCAGGGAGTACAACAACTACTTCAGGTGCAAGAAGGATTGCACCGGCACACTTGGATTCACCTCAATCCAGAAGTGCACGACAGCTATGAGAATGCTTGCATACGGGGCTCCAGGTGATTCACTCGACGACTATGGGCGCATGGCCGAGTCCACGATCATTGAGTGCACCTACAAGTTCTGCAGGGCTGTGGTGGCAGTGTTTGGACCGAGGTACTTGCGATCACCCAATGCTGAAGACACTGCTCGGATCCTGGCACGGAATGAAGCAAGAGGATTTCCTGGTATGCTTGGAAGCATCGACTGCATGCATTGGGCATGGAAGAACTGCCTGTTTGCTTGGCAGGGGATGTACAAAGGTGCCAAAGGAGCTTGCAGTGTGATACTTGAGGCAGTGGCCACATAGGACCTCTTGATTTGGCACACTTTCTTTGGTATGCCAGGAACTCACAATGACATCAACGTGCTGCAGTGATCCCCTGTTTTTGCCAAGCTCGTTGAGGGCCATTCTCCTCCGGTGAACTTCGAGATCAATGGGCACCAATACAACAAGGGGTACTACCTAGCAGATGGCATCTATCCAAGATGGTCAACATTTGTGAAGACTATCTCAAGCCATGTGCCAGGAGGCAAGAACTCCCACTCTTCGAAGGTTCGGGAGGCTTGCAGGAAGGATGTCGAGCGAGCATTTGGCGTGCTCCAATCTTGATTTGCTGTTGTCCGGTACCCCGCTAAGACTTGGTCGACAAGATCAAATGTGGGAGATCATGACTTGTTGTGTCATTTTGCACAACATGATCATTGAGAGCGAGCAGGCAGAGCTAGTGTTTGACACTGAACCATATTACAGGCAGGGTCCTCTTGCCCAAGTGGATCACCAGCTCCCTGCAACATGGATGGCCTTCCTCAACATGCTCCAGGAGATCCGAGACCCACAGGTGCATCATCAGCTGCAGCAGGATCTAGTGGAGCACCTATGGAGGCTCGAGGGCAACGCCTAGCTGGACGTGCAATGAAATATGAGTGTTTTTATTATTTGTGATGATTTTATTGATGATTTTATTTGAATGAGCGCCGAAACACGTCGAGCGTGGGCCGTTTTGCGCCGGAAAATGGGCCAATCCAGCGCCGAAAATGGGCTGAAAGCGTCGATACTGGGCCGATATCGGAGCCTGGGGGCGACCTGGGGGGCGGTGGTTGGGAACGCACTAGCAACCAAGCCTAAAATAGTGCCGGCTCGCCCCCAAGCGGCGGTTTTCGGCGCGTCTTGGGGGCGCAACGGCTGGAGATGCTCTTAGGTCACATGAGCTCCACAACACCGCCACCAAAAGTGTAACAGTACAAAGTGTGGCTACTGCCGAGTCTGAGACATACTAATGTTTTCACCCAGAGCCCTGGCATGATGAACACAACCGTGCTGAGGTCCTCAAGCGGAAAGTGGCACCCACAGGCTGAACCTGTTAGAGATACGACAGGCAAATGGAACGACGAAGAACAAAATCAACACTGGGAGACACAAGAATTTGACGTGGAAGACCCCTCCAACAAGAAGGGGGAAAATCCACAGGCGCCAGCATCCAAACTTCACTATATCGGGAGAGGTCACAACGCTAGGGATTTACAACTGATCAACGTATCCCGTGCGGCGGCATACAAGAGTTATATATAACATCGATGACCTAGGTCAATAATGATCCATACCACAGGGCTGACAAAGGTGAAATCCGGCAGTAAAATAAACACATTTAACTCTATAATTTACATACACATATCTATACATTAATCATTTTCCAAACAAAAAAGAAAGTTCCTAGTCTCTGCGTGCAACCCAAGGTATAAGGATACATACATTAATATATCAATTTTATAAACATCTTTGTTTCACTTTATATCTCAACTACTCATGAAGCTCCTAACAATGTGCATGTTTTCTCTACCAACACTTTGGAACACAAAGCGTGTCTAACTTGTATTGCACATGCACACCGCGAGTCCCCTTATCTAGTCGACCAACTTTACTCACTCATTTACCTCTTTTTACCTAACTATTTCAAATGACGGATGTCGGGACAACCCACCCACCTTACTATATATCAGACTCCGTCCAATGCCTTTGCTCTCATACAACATCTCTTTCACATCCACTAAAATTTTCAGACCTTGTTTTGTAGTTGCTTAGCTTCTCGGTCTCAAATAGGCATGGTAGGTGTTGGGAGGTTCCGAATAACATCCCGGCGGAGTTCGACAATGTTGTTTTCTGGTTAGATAAGAAGCCCCCATGACAATTCATTAAGTACATTTTCTTGGGCACATCTAGCTATTCTGTATCTTCCACACCAGGGGATACGACAACAGCGTCATCCATAAACAAGAACATGTCATTTGACTAACAATGAACCAAACCATCGACATTTGCCATGCAACCATCCTAAGAAGCCCAAGCCAGGAATGGAAGGGTCCCTCTGACGCTCTGCCAGTGCATCTGCGCGTGGTTACAGTACCGTTTTTAGGTAGCACGATAAGAAAAGATATAAATCTTCTCATGTGTAAAGTGGGAATTTTCCGCTCCTCTCTTGGCGTGTAATCCTTTTTTTATTAACAATGTATAGGGAAAGTTCTGGTTAAGAATTGGTAGGACAAATTGGTTTCAACGGTCTTGCTAATTCGTGATGTGCTACCACTGAATTGGTATGAAATGAGAAGAATCCTAGAGATTGAAAATATTTCAATAATCAAGTTTTTCTGACATAAAAAGATTGTGCTATTCACATTGCTCTCTCTCTCTCTCTCTGTGTGTCCCAGTAATTTTCTTCATGAACGATAGTGTTTCTCTCCTTTCCAATACGATTACGAGCTTGCAGTGCCTGTTTTTGTCCTTGCAAAATTTGTGTCATATCAATGTTTAGAACCAAAAGGTAGCTTCCGTAATTCAAATTTGAGAATGCTTCAAACAATTTAAGCTTATTAAATTGTCTTCAATGAGCTGAGATGTAGAGCCTTTTGTTTGAAATTATAAAAATAAAATAAAATTAGCTTCAGTGTATAAGGATAGAGAGAGAGATTGGTGGAATCGATATTCATTGCTTCAGCCTCGTAAGCATATATATAGGAGTACATAATTAACTTGGGAGTACAATACAAGGTAGAAATAAATCCAAGTCTGTCCTACTTCCTAATAATCATTCCTCAACATCCCCCGCGGTCACAACGGTAGCGACGCAAACGGTAAGACTAGAAAAGAATCACAAGGTAAGTCGATGGACATCCTCCACAGCTGCAATGATCGATGCATCGGGAAGTCGTGTTTGGAGTGAAAACCTATGGGGTTGCTCAAGCGAGGTGGTAGCTCTTTGTGGCGTAGTCGATGTAGCCGAAAGCGTAGGGTGGTGTAGCCATGCGAGTGACGCCGTGGTCACTCTGATACCATGGAGATGCATAGAGAGGGAGATTGGTGAAATCGATGTTTATTGCTTGAGCCTTGTGGATATATATATAGGAGTACGATCAACCTGGAGTACAGGACAAGTTGAAAATAAATTAGTCTATCCTATACTTCTTAATAATCACAATACGCAACATTCAACATTCAGTAACTGAATTTTGAGCACATTTTGAACACTTTGACCATATTTTTGGGAGCATCACATGTCCCCTGTTGGGTAGCTCTCCGCGCTTCGCCTCACTGTGCTCCTCCACCGCCTGATGCTTCACGCTCCCCTGAGGGAAGCCACGAAGGCCCCCGCCTCGTCTAGCGCCACATGGCTCCCTCTCCATGCGGCTGTGTCCATGAGCTCAGCTTGCCATCTCAGTCCGTTGCTACTGGGGTGCTCCTCCCCGCCATCAGGAGACTCAGCCGAGCTGGGGTTCGCTATGCTTCTCAAAGTTGTTCACGAAAAAGGGTCTCCCCCATTTTAGATTATAAAGCAATGATCAAATAAAACGAGCTTGCTGGAGGCACAGCATAAATGAGCCCAAAAGAAAAAGAAAAAAAAGAAACAAATGTTGACACCGGCAGCTTAACTAAGCGAAGATTTTTTTTTCGAGAAAGGGTGACTCCCCGGCAGCCCATAACAACGCACATACTCCTACGCGAATTTGTCTAGCTGTTTCGGACTCTATCTCAACAAGCCACGTTCCAAATAACGACCCGACCGAACTCGGAGGAGTTATGTTAAAGGCAATTTGCATCGAGCGCCACAGAACCCTCGCCAACGGGCAATCAAAGAAGAGGTGCTTGATATTTTCATCCCGATCACAGAAACTACACCTAGTAGAGCCTGTCTAGTTGCGCTTAACCAAATTATCTTTCGTTAAGATAACTTGTTTATGTACAAACCACATAAACACTTTGATTTTTAGCGGAACCTTAACTTTCCAAACATGTATGGAACTAGGAATAACACTAGAATTGATGATGTCAAGGTACATCGACTTGATTGTGAATTTCCCAGAAGTAGTAAGCTTCCAGCACAACTGATCGAACTGGTGAGTAAGCTGAACCTCCATCAGTCTACTCACCAGATGAAGCCAAGCTTCCCACCGTACTCCAACAAGCACCCTCCTAAACTGAATATTAAGGGGGGTGGACTGCAAACTCGTTGCAACCAGAGCATCGCGCCGCTGCACAATACGATATAACGAGGGATACTGAAGCGCCAGCGGCGCTTCCCCCAGCCAAGTATCCTCCCAGAAGCGAGTACTATTACCATCACCAACAATAAACCTTGATCTATTAAAGAAAGTAGCTTTGACTCTCATTAGCCCTTTCCAGAACAGCGAGTCAGTCGGCCTGACTGTCACCTACGACAAAGTCTTTGAGTGCAGATACTTATTGCGCAGAATCTGCGCCCAAGTTGCATCTGTCTCAGCTGCTAACTTATAAAGCCACTTACTGAGGAGGCATCTGTTCTTAACCTCAAGATTCTCAACACCCAGACCCCCTTGGTCTTTCGGTCGGCAGATGACGTCCCATTTGGCTAAACGGTACTTCCTGTTAAGTTCATCACTCTGCCAGAAGAAACGGGACCGATAGAAGTCCAGTCTTTTCCTGACTCCAACTGGAACTTCAAAAAAGGACAAAAGGAACATACGCGGACTCGTGAGCACCGAATTAATGAGAATCAGTCGGCCTCCATACGACATGAGTTTGCCCTTCCAGCAGCTCAGTTTCTTCTCAAACTGATCCTCAATACATTTCCATTCGCTGTTTGTCAGCTTACGATGATGAATGGGGATACCCAGGTAAGTGAACGGAAGTGATCCCACTTCGCAACCAAACAATTGCTTATAAGCATCTTGTTCCTCTTTGGCTCTCCCAAAACAGAACAACTCACTCTTATGGAAGTTAATCTTCAGGCCAGTCAATTGCTCGAAAAGGCACAACACCAGCTTCATATTTCTTGCTTTTGCCAAGTCATGCTCCATAAAGATAATTGTATCATCAGCGTACTGCGGGATGGACACGCCACCATCAACAAGATGCGGCACCAAGCCACCTACTTGACCGGCCTCCTTTGCCCTACCTATCAGGATTGCCAACATGTCTGCGACAATATTGAAGAGAATGGGAGACATTGGATCACCTTGTCTCAGGCCCTTGTGTGTCTGGAAATAATGGCCTATATCGTCATTCACTTTAATTTCAACACTCCCTTTTTGCGTGAAGGATTCCACTTGTCTTCTCCAAGCTTCATCAAAACCCTTCATTCGGAGTGCCTGTTGTAGGAAAGGCCATTTGACTTTGTCGTACGCTTTCTCGAAATCCACTTTGAAAACAACACCATCAAGTTTTTTCGTGTGGATCTCATGGAGCATTTCATGCAGGACCACAACTCCTTCGAGGATGTTCCTATCCGGCATGAAAGCAGACTGAGTAGGATGCACCACAGTATGCGCAATCTGTGTGAGCCTATTCGTCCCGACCTTGGTAAATTTTTTGAAACTAACATTAAGCAGACAGATAGGCCAGAATTGCTCAATCCACACAGCCTCTGTCTTCTTTGGAAGTAAGGTTATAGTTCCAAAATTCAGCTTAAAAAGATGAAGCTGGCCCAAGAATAAATCGTTGAACAAAGGCAAGAGATCTGCTTTAATAATATGCCAACACTTCTTATAGAACTCTGCTGGGAAACCATCCGGGCCAGGAGCCTTATTATTCTTCATCTGTGAAATGGCCTCAAATACCTCTTTCTCAGAAAAAGGAGCGACTAAAATATCATTCTCAACATCCGTAATTTGAGGCACATCCTCAATCCTAGACTCATCCAGCGACACATAGTTGTCCTCTGGAGGCCCAAACAGCTGCTTGTAGAACTCAGTGATTATTGCTTTAAGTTTTCCTGACCAAGAATCGTTTCCTCGTCTTGTTCAAGCTGAAAGATCCTCTTTTTTCTATGCTTACCATTGGCGATCAGGTGAAAAAATTGTGTGTTTGCATCCCCCTGAACAACTCTAGTGACCTTAGCCCAAAGCGCCCACTTTAGTTCTTCCTCACGAAGGAGCTCTTTCAGCCTCATTTCCGCCTCTAGCTTTGCATGAAGCTCCGAGGCTGGCAGAATCATGGTCTCGGCCTTTACATCAAGGGACTGAATAAGCAAAAGGAGCTGTTCCTTTTCGGCCTTATAAATCCCACTGAGATGCTTAGCCCACCCACGTAGGAAACTTCTCAAATGCCTAATTTTATTCTGCCAACGCTCAAGCGCAGACCGACCTCCTGCATCCTTAGCCCATTCTCTGGCTACGAGATCCAAGAAGCCTTCTCTCTCAAACCAAGCAAGCTCGAAGGAGAAAACATATTTATTTCCCAAATGGGTAGCCCCTCTAGAAATACCACGAGTAAGCGCCTGGACGGTAACATATGGAAATTTCTGCTCCCATTCGACGCTAGCCAGGACTTGATCCAGCTTTTCAAACGTCGGATTTGGCAAGGCGTTAGCCCAGGTAAACTTTCTGCCCGAAAGCTCTATCTCACGCAGATCTAGGCTTTCAATGATTGTGTTAAACATGAAGGACCATCGGCCGTCAAAATTGTCATTATTCTTCTCATCACTCCTTCTGATGATATTAAAATCACCCCCACCAGGATAGGAAGTTGTTCAGAACCGCAAATCCTAACCAGACCAGCCAAGAAATCCGGTTTATGCTTAGGTTGTGCGGCACCATAAACCGCTACCAAAGCCCAGTTAAACCCATCTGACTTCGACCGCACCCTAAACTTAACAGCGAAATCTCCCATGACCACGCTTCGGACTTCTACGAGTCACATCTAACCCCGAGTAAAATCCCACCCGATCATCCTCGCGGTGGTAGACAATGCCAATCAAAATCAATACCCCTCAAAAGAGTATTAAGAAATTGTGGCAAGAAGTTGGCTCTACCCGTTTCCGACAAAGCGATAAAGTCCAACTTATGCTCAATAGAAGCCTCAGCAAGAAACCTTCTTTTAGCCAAGTCTTTCAGACCTTTGCTATTCCAAAAGATTCCTTTCATATCTCGTCATGGAATTTTTTAGCTGTTCGGATCCGAGCGCTCCTACGCACTACGGAATCTGGGTAAATCTACCGCTTCCATTTGCGTTTAGGAGCATTAAAACTCTGCAGTTGGTCCTCACAACCAACCATAGAGGTGCGCATTTCCACATTATCTACCCGCTCAACCTCCTCCTCAGGCTCAGGAGACAGTTGAGTCAGATCCGCACAAAGATTATCGAGTGCCCTGACCCCTAGAGCGTCGATCTCAGAATCATTCATAGGTTTTACCACCGCTAAGTTACGAATCATCTCAAGCGCCCGTTCGGCCTCTAAATCCAGCATATCATTAACCGAGGTTGAGATATCACTATCATTACTACCTAGTGAAATACCTAGTTGATTTGCATTATTAATAATCTCATCATTGCTAAAATGCAGAATAGAATTAGAGGTATTGACAGACATACCAGTAGTGACCTCCACGTCACGAAGCTTGGCCGCCCTCATAGCGCACCACTGCTGAATGTCGTCCACTTCCGGATGGTCCTGGAGGCGGCTACTCAACCGCCGCCCCTCGGAGACCGGATCCGGAATGCCCCTGAACGCAATCACCTCCTCCCGAGTAGCAGCACTTGAGACCACCAAGCCGGAGGAAGGTTGAACCAGGGCCTCCTGCCCTAGCTCTCCATCCACCCCGGCCCACCGGCCAGGCAACGTGGCCGGCGCCGAAGGCAAGCAGGCCTCCGTAGGCGCTCCTGGAGAAGAAGGCCCCGGGACCATCTGCCCCGAGCCCTCTCCGGAAAGCGACGCCGGCGCCACCGAAACCGGCCTGGCAAAAGGGGAGGAAGGAGCCGTGCCTAGCAACCTCGGCCTCCCTCCCGAAGTATCAAGCTGCACCTCCCGAAACTCGTCATCCGCAAGGCCCGATGAGAGGGCCGAGGCCGCCTGCCCCACACCCCCATCGATAGAACGCACCGCCTGCTGAACCGGAGGTACGACGACCGCAGTGTAGGACTCCGAAATCACCATCTCTGAACCCCCGCCAGCGAGAGCAACCTCCTCCGCCCCAGCCCTAGCCGAGATCGGCGACGCACCCAGAAAAGGAACCACAGACTCCTCGTACTCCAGAGTCGGTAACATGTGCTCGAACACATCATTAGACTCCACCCGCTCACTCCAAAGTCTCGGAGGTGCAGATGCCAGCTCGGAAGACCCGAATCTAAGAGCAGTCATGGGTACCGCGGAAGTTGGTGCAACACCATCCGCAGATGTCTGAGAGTCAACACCCGGTGCTTTGGACAACTCTCGCCCACTGTCAGCTGCTGGTGCCTCCTTTAGAGCAGAACCATCATCCCCCTCGTGCATATCAGTGTCCGTCTCGGTGGCCACCTCAGCAAATAGACTCTCATCCTCGAACTCAATGACAAGGTTATAGATGTGACCTCGATATGCCCACTTTACCACCTCAGGCACATACTCGATGTTCAGCGCACTAACCAGAATACGGGCAATCCCGTGGGCCCTGGTGAAGTCCATATCCAATCTCTCCGGTCTGCCCACCATAATACCCAAGCTGGCCATGACCCGGGCATCCTGCAACGGCTTGGAGGGAGCCCCAGAAAACCGCAACCACACCTGAGTTAGAGGTATGCCCGTAGGCTCAATCCTCTTCCACTCGTGAAACTCAAGCACCCCCTCAGTACCCGGCACCTTGCACATCCCGAAGCTCAGAAGCCTCTGAAGATCGTCAATGGATGGGAACTCAACCCGAAATAGTTTATCCTCCATGGTAACCAACTCCCACTGGAAGTCCCCAGGAGCTAACTCTTTGAGCCTTTGAACAATCTGTGCCTCCGACACCTCACCTCTGGCAATTTTGACCAACCCAGTCGTCAAACTCAAAGACTCATCAGGAGCGTCCATCTCCGTTGGAGACTCAAAAAAAGTAAGCTCCGCACAGTACACTCCATACATCATGAGTGATGGTGCCTGATCCCTCAACATCGGGCAGTCCCCCAATTCGTGCGCCGGTTTACCACAAGTGCCACACAGCTCAGCCACACACTCCGCTATAAAATGTCCCTTGCCACCACATCTATAGCACAACATATGCTATTTCTTACGCGCCCACTTGGCCGCCCTCTTAGACTCAGTCTTGTCAGACCCCTCCACTATCTCTGTCGACCCGGACTCCTTTCCAGGAATTTCAGCCAAGGCAAGCGCCGAAACCACCTCCATAGCGTGCCCAGACAGAACCGGCTCCTCAACGACCTCGTCAACCACCATCTGGTCAGTAGCAGGCGGCGGTGGCCGTCTTGGACGGTATCGACCACCCCGGCCCCGTTGGCCACCTCGGTGGCCATGATATCCACCCTGCTGTTGGTGCCCCGGGCCAGATGCCCCCTCAACAAAGCCTCCTGGGGGCCCCAAGAACGGTCGCTCGACCGTGTCATTGCTCTGCCAAGCGTAGCCCCGACCACCGCCCGCGGACGAGGATCCACGGTGTTTACCAGCGCCATATGTATCGATACCATCATCACCCCACTGTCCCTTGGGCGCGGCAGAAGCTTGAGGTGGCGGAGGTTGTTGCGTTTGCACCAGCCCGACCCTATTCGGCGGTGGCTTCGCAATGACGTGAGGCGGCAGAACTGGCCTAGGTATCTGCCCGATTGATAGCCCGGTTGCAGGTGTCCTCGGCGCCGCACCGCCACGGCCAACAGCCCCCGGCGCGGGAGGCCGGAGACCCACAGGAACCGGGGTGGGCGGCCGAGGAACCTGACCGCCACGGCCCGCCATGGCCACCCCAGCCGCAGCCGGCGCCGGGGGCCGCGACCCTGCAGGGACCGGGATCGGTGGTCTGGGTCTGGTGCCCCCTCCACTCCGGCCCATAGCCGAGCCACTCGCAGGTACCCCTCTGCCAGCAGGAAGGTTGGGAGCAGGTGGCAGCCCCCGGCCAATCCCAACCCCGGAGGCTGGCGACGGCACGGCACCACGGCCAGCACCGGCCCCCTGCGGCGTCGCGGATTGGACCCGGCCGGCCCCAGCGTTCTTCCCTGGCGGCGGAGCACCCCCGTGACCCGTCATCAGCCCGAGCGGCGGAATGCGCCGCGCTCTCCCACTCCTTGCCGTACGCAGGTTCTGGCTACGTCGACGCAGAACCGTAGCCGGCGGAGTCGAGGGACGACGAAAGGATGGACCCGACGCCCCGTCGTCCACAGCCACAGTCAAAACCAGCTCCACCTGGCCCACATACCCAGGTGAGACTAGCCCGACCAGCCCAGCCGCGATGCCCAGATCCCCACCCAGCTCCTGCTGATTTGGCACCGGGTTAGCATGGGCCTCATACCTAGCTAACTCCGGCCCAACCGAACTCAGCCCAAGCTCGCACTCACTCGGCCCCTAAAGGCCTAAGATCGAGTTCAAACGCTGTTTACGGGATGCAGCGATCCCGAGACCCGGAGGAACCGGCGAGACGGCCGCACGCACCGCCGGCGCTGATCTGGCCGGATTCCGGCGACTTTTTTTCTTGCGATTAACCACGATCCAAGACTCCGGCCTAATAAGATCGAAAACAGTGAGATCAGGGAGACTAACCTTCGGCAAAGGACCCTTCCAAGGTTTGATCGCCGCCGTCGACAATCTTCGATGAACTATGCGTCGAACCATCTCCCGTTCGTCGCCCTCGAGAAGCCCGTTCCTTGCCGGATCATGAAGGGGCAAGACTCCGCGGATGGATGATGCGACCTCCTCTTCCGAATAACCGGCACTGAACCAGTCATTAACGTGGTCGGAGGGAGTTGGCGTCGGCGGCGATGGCTGATCGCCGTCCGCATCCCCGTCCGCATCCTCCTCCTCGGCGTCTGCCAATGCCCAGAACCTGCCTCCAACTTGCTGGCCATCGCCGGAGAGGAGAGGCGGCCCGCCCCTAGTCGCCAACATGTGATTTGAAATTTTTGAATGTCCACCCGGTCGTGCATGTATCGCTGGTTCCATCAGATCAATCACCGCCGGTGTCTTCGTTCGCAAATCCAGCTGCACACGCTCGCCAACAACGATGTCAAAAGCATCAAGTTTGAAATTCAAACCTACCTCAATCGTGTCGCCTTCCGGTAGATAGTCGCCGGCGAGGATATCGTTCTCCAAATCGAGAAGAACCAGCCATCGCGAGTGCGGTGTGAATCGAAGCCGTCCGTCGATCCAAACACTCGGATCCGTCTCGTCGGAGAAGATCACCTGCCATTGTACCCATCTTCCCTGTCCTAGACCAATCATGTCGTGCGGCCGATCTTCCCGCGCGCCGTCGGATCTCGTCAATCCTCCTTTTCTTTCCAAAGTCCCCGCCTCTAGGATGCCGGGGGATCGCGGATGCGCCAGATGCAACTCCCCTGCGCTTCCATCCGGTAAGGATCGAGGCAACGCCGGTGGGATTCCGGCTGCCTCGGGCGGCCTAGTCTCCGCCTCGCCCTCTCTCATAGCGGGCGGTCTCGACCAATTTTTAGAACTTAGCAATGCCCGATCATACCCTATCAGCAGACCTTGAATAACCTATCCAATAACGCTTTCCACTACGTTTTCATTTGAATTCCCCTCCTTTTGGGATGGCCGACACCCGCTGCACCCTCCGGAGAAGTACCACCACCCGCCGAGCACTCTGAAGCCTCACGTACTAAGCAACACCTTCATGAAGGATGCGACAACGCCGCCGCTGCTGCTCGGATAAGTCCTAGGGTTTCCCCCGGTACATGGATGGCAATGGGGAAGGGGTATCACTGATGCCCCTTAGGAGGGCCCACGGGCGCAGCCGTGCCAGTGGCGAATGAGCCAGCAGAGATTTCTCCCACCCTGAAACTATCACCGCCACCCCAAACAATCGGAAGCGTGTCGCCTAACATGCCGCCCACCAGCCTGTGCCACCACGGACACCACACCATCTTCACCGTCTCACTGAAGCCACCAACACGAGACCTGGAGGTAGGACGAGGAGACACCGGACTCAATGATAACCGCAACGCAGCCAACAGGAGGGAACCACCTCCACCGCCGCGCGAAGCGGACCAGATATAGCAACAGGGACCTGCCAGGCTGCCACTGGCCTGGCCGGACCCCAACGTGTCCGGACAGTCCCTGCAACCACGCTACAGCACGCCGGCCACCGGAGCCATCACCACCGCAATCACGGCAGCCAAGCCTCACCACCAGGGAGCAGCGCCATCGCGCCCCGACCCACAGGACCACCCCAGCCCAGATGGGACCCGAAAGGGCCCATATCTGGGCCGAGCGGGCGCCGCCGGCTAGCTGCCCACCGCGCCGCCCCGCAGCCAACGTCCACGCCGCCGCATCGAGAGCACCCGAGGCCTGCAGAGCTTCGCCGCCGGGCAGGAGGGAGCCACGACTCCCCTCCAAGCGTGCGGGGAAGGAACATCCGCCGCCGCCGGTGCCACCCGGGCATGCCGGAGGCCGCTGCTGGCGGCGGTGGAGGTAGAAGGAGAGGAGGGGGTCGAGACAGGTAGGAGGGCAGGAGCGCTCCGCCGCCTCGGGAGGGGGGCGACGGGGGCGCAGGGGAGGGGGAGAGGGAGGCGGGCCGGGGGACGCACGGGCCTAGGGACGCGCGCGCCGGTGGCCGGCGCCGGCGGTAGGGGCGAGGGAGGCCGTTGGCAGCGGAGGAACCCTAGCGCGGACTAGGCTGAATTCAGAGGTGCCCAAGAACGGCTGATCTTCAAGCAGAGTTGCATCGCTTCTCAAACTTGTTGTGTCAGGAGTTGAATAATCTCGCTTTTTTTTTGCAGAGATTGCTCTTGTATCCCCAACAATGTGATCTGCTCTGCTTCTGTCACACACAATTTCATATGGCTACAATTGCTATAGTTGCAGAGACTATTGTTACTAATCTAGGCATTATTGATAAAGTAGGCATCATGGGATAGAGCTTCTCTGTAACTAGTAATCGACTTGGTATCTGGTTACTGCGATTACGCTATTACATCGATTTAAACTGGGCCATGCTTTATTCTTTGTGCTAATACTAGCGATTGCTCGTAGCTTTATTTTGCTGACAAAATGTGTTCCCAACAGTGGATTGCACGTAGTTCGTAGCCTTATTCTTCTGAGAAAATCTGGCATCATTGGCGTGCAGTGCAGTATTTGCCTAGTCATCAAGCATGTAGGACTGGGCCGGGAGTTTAACGGAGGTGTTAGGAAGCTCTTAGTACTGTGGATGTTTTCCCTTCCAACATTTTGAAACATAAGGCAAGTGACTTGTATTGCACATGCGTGCCAGGAGTCCCGAATCGATCATCCACCTTATTTCAGCGGGAGTATTCACTCTTACCTCATTCCACCCAACGACAGGAGATGCTGAATGGACATCCTTAACCCCAGTTACAGTATCATACTTCGTCCAATGTATATGCTCTCGTGCAATATCTCCTCCAACCCAAATAGCATGTCATATATTTCCTCCTCTCCTCGGGTACTCATAGGCATGGGAGCTGTTGTGAAGTTCCCAGTAGCATCCTTTTCAAGTGTCTTAGCTTCTTTCACCCGAAAAAAAAAATAAGTGTCTTAGCTTCTTTGGATTCTATAACTGCTGACGGTTTGGCGTGCTGATATGCTCGGCAACTTGTTTTTCTCTGATTCACAAACGACTCACTGATTGTTTGGAATATCCACGTCGTCGTGTTCGGGAAGAATTCGTTGCAATTGTCTTTCAACATATCCTTCCCAGACACGACGAATAGGCTTAGGATCGCTAGCTTTGTACCAGCATAAATATAGCTAAACCCGATGGCTGTAATTACCGAAAAATCAACCCAGATGATAAGTGCCAATCAATCAATAGAAAATAACGGGAACCTCCCGTGGCCATCCTATCCGGTGCCCGGCGTGCTTGTGTTTCGCCGATGGCGAGATCAATCGATCTGCATCCAGGCGCGTACGTGCGTGTCTTGGACAAGTGCTAGCGTTACGTGCTAGCTTCAAGGGGATCGATCAAACAGCTAGCTAGCTAGCTTGCTACGGCCGTGTTGTCTTCTGTTCATGAGTTGATCACGGGTTGCTTGTATACTCACGCGTCTGGTTGGAAAGTAATCGGCAACCTACAAATTTCCTTCCACATCTGTCCACGAACATTTCAACCCGTATTTTAACAAACCAGACGAATTCATGCAAACGGGCCGATATTCATCAAAGTTCAGATAGAAAATAGCACAAATTATTCATATATACCATACAAACTTAGTCTAGTACAATAAGGTCTCAAATTCGACTAAATCCTGGATGTCCAACAAGTCTTTCATAAACGGATCATGTTGTCTGACATACTCCCCCTTCAGATTCATCCAACAATATGTGCACATAAATGGTTGTCCCTCTCTCCTATGATACAACATGACGGCGCGTTTGGGCTACATATAACATGTAGACCAACATTGACTTCGTGAATCAATCAACAAGTTGAGGAAGAGGAAAAAACGTACTATCTCATCCTCTAGTGCGTCCAATGGCCACCTTATCTCGAGCTGATCAACCACGTCGCAAAACTTGCCGACCCTGATCTGAATAGCATGTCAACGATACGACAACGACCTCGTGTTGTGTGCATTAATGATGTACATATCGTAGGGCGCAATGTGCTTTCGTGCATGAAATTTTTCATGCACTTGCTCCCAGAAGGTGCTCCCCTCTACTCCTGCCTACAAAATCTGCAGATACGGCCAGCCCCGCATCGCACAACAACTGATCCTCCCTGGTCGAGTAGCTGACCATCCTTCATATTCTGAAAAAAGACATGACATTTCAAAATAAGCTCAATAGCATTTCACGAACACCTACCGGGCGTGGTGTCCGCCATGGAGGTCGTCGACAAGCGGCAGGGTGTACCTGGCTACAAACGGCTCCAGGGTGGAAAGCTCGGTCGTAAAGGAGAGCAGGCACGTCCGTGCTGGTTGCGGACGTCCGGCAATGCTTCTGTGGCGGCCGGAGATGTACACCAGCGGCCGCGGAGGTGGAGAGTGCCGATGCAAAGGAAGGGGTAGAAGGGGCGGAGTTGAAGGAAATAAGACCGGGAGGGGATTGGGTGGCCGGAGGGTGCCGGAAAGAGACGTTTCGGGTGTCCGGACTCCGGCAAACCTCCCCCATTTTTGTCTCTAATTTATGAGAGAAATCGTGTCCGGACCATGCCGCGGACCGATAAAGATTGCGTTGTATGGCTTCCTCGGTTAGGACAGCATGGTCCGGACGAATGCGGGCGGTTTGTGGGTCCACTTTTGAGATGCCCTCAGAATCGGTTACATGTACAAAGAAGTCATGTGTGCAAGAGAGAGTAGGGTAACATAAGAGGGGAAGCTGGAGAGGAGTTGAACAGGCACTGTCGTTGATAAGGCTGCTCATATCTACTAAAGAATGTGGGGCGCTTCTTGGGAATGGAATGGTATGGCATGATAGAGGTGCATGTTCGGAAGAGTAAAATGTACAAAACTACCACTTTCGTGCTACAATTTACGGAAATCATTATTTTAGAAAATGTGACATTTGTGCCGCATCAAAAACTTAACAGTGGGAAAAAACACTAAACCATTTTCTGAGCTTGTTTTGACGTGGTCGATCACGTGTGGGCCGACCACGATGATGGTGTGCTGCTAACGGCCATTTTTTGCGCTCGAACAAAGCTGGCTGCAGGGTTGGGCCGGCGTGTTAGTACGTTTCTGTTTACTGGGCTGGGCTGGGCGTATTCGATCATTTCTATTTATACTGGCCTGCTTGGTCGGGCTCTGCTCGTTCGATTGTTATAAAGAAAATGAAGCGGCAGTTCTAGAAAACTAAGTATCCACACATATAGTGCATTCATTCACATTCATCATTTGCACAGATAACCACCACTCCACAGCCTCTCCATCACTCCTCTTCATCCAACTACGTCCCTCCCACAAGAAACCAAAGAAAACCTCCATCGCGCCATGGCATTTGGCCTCGAATGGGACCAGGCGCTGCAGGAGATCTTCGACGGCTACAACGCCAAGCTCTCTTATCCGCGCGAGGTGAGCACCTGGTACGCCAGCGTTGCAATCCTCAAGAATCATGCGCGCGCGCGTTGCAGGTAAAACTTTAGATTTTTCCTTGTTGTCTAGAATTTCTGGCAGCAGAAATTCTTTATGTGGCATTTGCTTTTTGTTATTTACATTATCTTCAAAAGAAAATAACTTTGTGGAAGAAGACGAGGAGTATTGTGAGTTTGTGACACTCCTCTAGACTAAGGCAAGCCATATTATCCACTTGCATGATGGCATGGCAATTGCCAGGGTTGCTACTTGAATATTTGAATAATAGTTAGTCATTAATCCTTTTTGCAAATGCTTTGTGAATCCATGTTCATCACTATGCCATGCTCATTTGCATCCAGTAGACAAATTCATTCATTGTTAATGCTAAGATTAATATGTTAAATCTTTGTATTACCCATACATGCTAGGATTGATATTATGCTCTCATATGCATTCCATCAAGTTATTTTGATATGGCTCCGATCATCATCATTCAAGTTAAACTTGCTAATAATTGAACTTGAACAAACCTGTTGATCGAGTCATAGTGCCACCAAATCGAGCTCACTAGTGCAGATTTGCCTGGATGGGGAGGCCCTAATTTGGTCTACTATCATGCCTCTTGCTGGTACCTCCAATGATGGAAGGTTATATGTGCGTTCTAGCCTGGCCCAATAGGCGGCTATAGCCTTGTGAGCCCAAGTTTTAGTGGTACCAAGGCCCCCGTTTGGGACAATTTCGTTTGGCCATGGCGGTGGCAGGTTGTCACGCAGTGACATCAGGGACACCCATGGCATGACCCAGGCGGGTGTATGTCGGAGTGGCCAGGAGAGTGTCATGCAATAGATTGGTTTTGTTGCAACATCGCTGGTCCACCCGAATGGGAATATGTACTAAAGTACGAGGTCAGGAGTTCCATGGTGTGGGTACAGTGCGCTACCTTTACAGAGTGTAAAAATCTATTTGAATAGCCACATACTCGAATATGGACACACTTCGTAGCAGGTCGCACTATGGGTCAACAGTAATAATAAAATGGTGCATACTAAAGAACCATGGCCTCACATGAGAAGTTGATTGATCTTTATGTGGTCATGTGATGATCACGGTTGTGACAAAGATCAATCCTCCAAGGTGGTTATGTGATAACCACTAACATGAGTAAGTTGGTCCATGAGACCTTAAACATCGAGCCCCCCTCATTCTAGTGATAGTAGCATCATGTTCATATCATGTCTTTAACCTATAAATGCCATGCTATTATTTGTCATGGTTGCTTTGGTTGTTGTGAGCTTGCGAGTACATTCAAAGTATTCACTTGGCATGTCAAGCTAGATGCAGGAGAAGCCGTGCATGGATTTGATGCTGATCCGTACTTCGCAATCTAGGTCGTGTCACAATAGTGTCCCTTTGGGATGGAATTCCACTATCACGTCGTCCGAGTAGTTTCTTCAGCTAGTATCAAGGCTCTTGAGATGTCTTCAATATAATGTGCAAAGTGTAGCCGCATTGAATGTGCCGCTTGGCCTCGCTATCTTATGTAACCACCGAACCTTTGTACCTATAGGATATTAATAAAGCGGTTGTTTTTGTTTCAAGTTGGTGTGTGTCGGCAAAAGACTTGATCTCTGAGCTGGCAACACAAGGTAAACCAGTTGCTCTGCACCGGGATGCCCCACTAGGTTAATCCAAGATGTCTACTTCTTAACCCTACCCATAGTAGGTGAACCCATCAGAGCTGAAATGTTTTTGCTGTAATGGAGATTGAATACAAACACTGCACCCTTCGGCTGCTGGATGTTCGTTTTATCTCCTATCTTTTCATTTCGTCTTTTATTGCTGCCAGTTCACCTCCTCCTCCTCCTATTCCAATCAAAAAGAGGTCGCTCCTCTTCAGAGAGACACACCAGACATCACTTGCTTCACGCCACTGAATCCCTAAGCACTAAGCTATTGCTACGATCTCCCCCATCCCGGCTTGTGGCATGCACCGCAGGTCGGGACAGTAGGCTGCCTAACCGCACCTTTTTGAGTTTTGTATGTGAGAAGGGTGATAAGGTTTTTGAGGAGCGCTCTGCGCGACTACTGGCCTCTTCATCACGAACGCCATGGACGCCAGGACGCTGACGACCACTTCCCCAACGATGACTTCTTTCCCGCCGTCGACAACCTCTTCGACGACATGGGCGACAACGTCAACACCAACGCCAATGCTACTGCCGCAGCTCAGTACGTGTTCATGTTCTTTCTGTTTGAGATCCTCCTACAGTTTCTTTTTCTAGTATCTGTTCTAGATATGTTTTGTTCTACCTCACATCTTCAGATGCTATTTGCCTTCTCTCTGTTAGATTGCATGACTTGTTTCATCTTTGCAGTTTTATCTAGTATTTCTGTGGATTAAATCATATGGTAAATTGCTCATATTTCCTATAGAAGCAGCCCGACCCCTCACAAGCAATGCTACGACATCCGACCATTAATCCGACGACCGCCCCCTCAATCCGGTGGTGGCCCGTCAAATGGCTGCCACGTGCCATCGTCTCCTTGCTTTTATGTGAGAAGGCTAGGCGTAGCCGCGTGAGCATCTGGGAGATGAGCCCCTTAATGTCCGCCGTCAACCGCCTCACCAATTGCCTCGTAATGGTGCCTGTGGCAGCCTATAAAAGGTTGACACCCTCCCCTCTCACGCTTATACCTCTCTAGCGCCTCCCTTTTCCCTCTCACCCATTGTCAATCCATCCCACACTTCCTCATCAATGGTACAGCCGGAGGAGCTCACCCTCATGTTCAAATTTGGGTCGGATCCCTTCGCCCAATTGTGTGGGTCAAGTACGATATGGGAAAAGAGGAGTTGTGGAAGTGGAAAGCGAAAAGGCAGTGTCGGATTTGGTACCGCGTGCCTAGGCCCGCCCTTGCTGTCGCTGCCGTTGTAGGGCTAGGCTGGAATGCGGTCGCTGGGAGCCTAATTTCCATGTCCTTGATGCCGCAATGCTGCATTCTACCTTGAATCCACCCCCGTCGGCCGTGGTGTGGTTGTGGCCACGACTAGGCAATCCCCGCATCTCGCCGGCACAGCCGTCGCTCTGCCTCGTCTTCCATGGCCTTAAGGTCATGGAGGCACGGTGGATCCCAACGGCTCATGCTGCCATGATATTTTTTTTCGGGGAAAAGCATATCATTTAATCAACCAGGGCCTTACAATCGTTTGAAATAATAATACTAATCTCCTTTTGGGGAGTTTGCTAACCAACAAGCAGTGCGTTGGTGACTACGACCTAGAGCAGCCATAGCATGAGCAGCATTATTTTGTGATCTACAAATTTTCCGGAAATGTACAGGTCGTTCCTTCGCCATCTCAGCGATCTCAATCACCTGATACATGTTACTAGAGCGATCTGTAGGACTAGAGTTAAGCAGCTTGATGATTTCGGAGCAATCCGTTTCCACCTGAAGCGGTAGTTGAGTCCAGTGTAGTGCCAGTCGTAGGCCCTCGTCACACGCTGCAAGCTCAGCCTCAAGAGCACCCGAGCAGTTCAAGAGCGACCTGCAAGCTGCATAAATTACCATACCTTTGTGGTCTCTGAGTATCATACTAGCGCCCGCCGTTCCGTCCGCTTGGACGAAGGATCCGTCGATGTTTAGCTTGGCAACACCACATGATGGGGGAATCCAGTTTACAATCTCCACTGGTGTCGTCCTAGCTCCCTTATGACTTGCCTGGCCTGAGAAAATAACAGCCTATTTACCCTTCAACACATCCACCTCCTGGTATTGTTTAATCAGTAGCAACGATTCCATATGGCTGCATAGGAATTTCTTCGAGGCCTCAACCGGGATGATTGGCTTGTTATGGGTAAGTTCATTACGGACATGCCATATACGCCATAATAACATGAGGAACAACATCCTTTGTGTCTCATTGAGCTGCTGAATACACAATAGCAATCATTCTGGTTCTGTACCTTTGAGAAGATCATCAGCTGGAAGGTATACCGATCTCATGGCAGTCCATAAGTTACGGGCATGTGGGCATCGAACTAGCGCATGAAAATTTGACTCTGTTTCCTGACCGCATATGGTACAAATCCCATCATGCTCCTATTGTCTAGGTCGTTTATTTTCCTTTGTAGCCAACGCTCCCCTTGCTGCCTTCCATGCAAACACACACACCTTTGGAGGAGCGCCACAACTCCATAACATTTTCCACGCCGGTCTTGACCCATCTGGTCGAACACTTGATTCACCTACACCCTGCACATCCATAACTCTATCACGAGCCATGTTATAAGCCGACTTGACTGAGAAAAATCCATGCTTATCCGGGTACCAGGCAATACAGTCATCATTCATTCTTCTCGAGGCCTTGACTTTCAGAATCTCATCTACGTCAACCTGAAAAAAATGTTGCCTGAGTAATGGAACATTCCATGCCCCATCAGCCACCAAAAAAATCTGCAACCCATTTAAGTCTGCATCTACGCTTGGGAGTGATCGGCCTACAGGTCGGTCCTCTAGGGATCCAGATCTCTCTCCAAACACGGATACTTGCCCCGTTCCCTACTCGCCATATGTACCCTTGTTTGACCAGCTCGAGTTCATGCTCAATAGCCTGCCAAGTTGTTGATCCGTTACCTGTAAACACGGTATCAGTAATGACACCCTCAGGGTAATACTTGGCTCGTAAGACTTGTGCGCATAAACTGTCTGGGTATTGGATCAAACGCCAGGCTTGACGCGCAAGAAGCGCTTGGTTGAATAGTCTAAGATCCTTGAAACCCATACCACCTCTCGCCTTGGGACGCAGCATGATATCCCATCCAATCCAGTGTGTTTTTCGTTTCCCTTTTTCAGCACCCCACCAGAACCGACGTATCATTTTAGTGAGGTCATCACACAGTCGGGCAGGGACTTTAAAGACACTCATTATGTAAACTGGAAGAGCTTGAGCAATGGCTTTTATCTTACTTTCCTTTCCACCCATTGACAAGTGATTCTCGCCCCACTCCATAAGTGCTTTTGCAAGTTTCTCTTCCAAAGTTTTCAGTTTACCGAGCGACCTTCTGGAGTTGGGTGGCCCAAATATCTTGCCTCAAATGTAACTTGGGATATGTGTAAAATTTGCTTAATATTCTCTTGTACCGCTACTGGACATGCCGGGCTAAAAAGGATTGAGCACTTTTATGGATTGATAAACTGCCCGGTACCCATTGCATAAATTTCCAAAACCTGCTTAACTCTAGTTGCTTGGCCAGGCTCAGCTTTGAAAAACAACAATGAGTCATCAGGGAATAGTAAATGTGATATACCAGGCGCCCTTCTACAGACCTTGATTGGTGTAACAGTTCCATGGCGAGCTTCTCGTTGCAGGGGGAAGAAAGACCGTCAACAACAAATAAAAAAAGGAACGGAGATAATGGATCACCTTGGCGAAGACCTCTGGTTGGGGTGAACGAATCAAGTAGGGTTCCATTGAATTTCACGGAATAGCTCACCGAGATGACACAAGACATTATCCAGTCTATCCACCGTTGAGCGAAACCCAAACTCTGCATCGTACTTCTGAGAAAATCCCAGTCAACCCTGTCATATGCCTTTGAAAGGTCTAGCTTGTAAGCACAGAAGGTCTCCGTCTCCTTCTTACTATGTTCAATAGTATGGAAGCATTCAAATGCCACGAGTGCATTATCCGTAATCATACGTCCAGGAACAAACGCACTTTGGTTCGGCGATATGATATCCCCAAGAATTGGCCGCAATCTATTCACTAGACATTTAGCTACGATTTTGTAAAGCACTGAACACAAACTTATGGGTCTAAAGTCTTTCAGGGACTCCGGCTGATCAGACTTTGGAATCAGAACAATTGAAGTAGAATTTGTTTCAGCAGGCATATTTCCGGTAGCAAAGAATAACCTTACCACTGCCACAACTTTCTCCTTCAAAACTGCCCAATTTCTTTGATAAAAGGGCGTCGGAAAACCATCCGGTCCCGGGGCCTTTAAGGCTGCCATGATATTTAATGAATAGATAAAAATAATCGCACAGGAAAAGAAGAGAAAAACCGTGTGCACTGAGAAGGAAGGGGGAAAGGGAAGGAAACTAGAAGGAACCTTGGAAGCAAGCAGCACGGCTAGCTACTACTACTAGAAGGTGGGATGTTCCTGCTTGGTCCGTGGATTGACCAGCACTGCCGTGGAAGAGAAGATAGAAGACTAGTCCTGCGTCTGCATGTTGGCGGCTCTGAAAGAAGAATCGATCGATGAATCCAATCCTACTCCGTGGGTCGTTTCGTTAGGCAGATTAATAATAGTTTAATACTATCTTAGTTCCCGGTCTCCTTCTAGGTGCCCGATGGCTGGAAATAAGTCGTTTGACCTGCCAAACTCATGCTTAACTGATGATCAATGCTGAATAATACTACGTTTGGGAGCAGTGCTATTCTCTGCATCACATGCACATGTGCTGACTAGTCGTAGCCATCGTCGGAAGTTTCTTCCATTTCATTTCATTTCATGTGGAAACCAAACGAAACCAGCAAGCAGTGCTCGATGATGCAGCTTCCTTCCCTTCCCTATATATGCTTTGCTTTGCTTCCTACTGCTAGAAAATTAAAGGTCACGGACAGACAGACAGACACAGAAAGAGAGAGACCGTCTGCATCTCCATGGAGCTGGCCTCGGGCAGGGGCAGCCGCCGCAGTGCCAGCGCGGCCTCCTGGGGCTCCCGCCGCTCCTTCTCCATCCACAGCCAGGCGGCGGACCCCTTCGGCCGCGCCGCCTCGCAGCAGGGCCACCACGATGACGAGGAGAACCTGCGCTGGGCCGCGCTCGAGAAGCTGCCCACCTACGACCGCATGCGCCGCGCCGTCGTCCATGGCGGTGCCGCCGTCGACGGCCACGAGAATACGGAGATGGAGGGCTTGGTGGACATCAACCGCCTGGCCAGCGGCGAGGCCGGCAGGGCGCTGCTGGAGCGCGTCTTCCAGGACGACAGCGAGCGCTTCCTTAGGAGACTGAGGGACCGCGTGGACCGGGTGGGCATCGACCTGCCGGCGATCGAGGTCCGGTACCAGGGGCTCTCCGTCCAGGTGGACGCCTTCGTCGGCAGCCGGGCGCTGCCCACGCTCTGGAACTCGGCCACAAACTTCCTCCAGGTTTCAACTTAATTCCTCCTTCTTTTGGTGTCACCGCACCCCCACTGCTAAAATACTGTTGGGAATATAAGTACTTATTTTATTTATTGTGTATATATGTCAATTTGATTGAGGTCATAGTCTCAAATTTCTATTTTTGTTTGTTTTCAAAAAGTTTATTTAACCCTCACAGAAAATATGTTTGTTTAAACGCATACACGCATGAGTTAAACTTGAAACTTTTCATCTGAAAAAAAGAAAGAAAGAAAGAAGAAAAAACACTTGGTTTTCACCTTCTCTCTTGGACACCCATGGTCCATGGATGATTATGATCCGAGAGATGCTACACAATACACGGAGGATTTACTTGGTTTTACAGGATGGTTAGGATATGATTGGCTTAGATTTGATAGAGTGAGGCGGGCCCACCATTTAAAATCGGGGGGAGGGGATTAGTGAAGGACAGGCGATAGCGTCCGTGCCCGTCAGTTTTGCGCATGTGTGTAGTATTAACGGTTGTGATCCTCTGCACTATTGTATCGTGTTGTAGTGTAAATGACGCATGAGAGGGTCCACACGACAATGACCATACTGCATGATGCGCTAGAGCAGAGGAACCTAACCCCACCGTGGATTGTTGTGACCATAATACATGCCACGTCACCAGATTCGTACCAATAGATAGAGAGAACGTGTGCTGGCGTGGCCAGTGAACCTGCCACGTCACCCAGATTCGCACGACTTCATCCTGCCACGTCATCTTTCTTCTTCCTCCCTCTCTCTGTTCCCCTCCCCTCTACCCAAGAAGAGAGAGAGAGAGAGAGACCATGGAGAACTCCCTCGTGGCGGCGGCGGTGGGTACAGCAGCATCATCTCCCACTCCTCGACGGCGTCCTGTCCTGGTGACAAGGGGCGGCCAACTCTGGCCCTCCCCGCGCGGCGGCGGCGGCGGCGGCAGGGGAGACCAAAATCCAGCCTGGCCTGGCATGTCTAGCCACAGATCGATCATGGCATTAGCGTCCATCCATCGCTTCTACTCTACTCCAGAGGGCAGCGCCGAGTCTCGTCTCAACAAGGCTCCAATTGCTGCCTTCTCCAGTGGTGCCCCTGAAAGTGTTCGACGAAATGTCTGTGAGCTCGCGGCCAAGCCAATGGCGTCCTTGAGGTGTCCCACCAAATGTCTGTGACCTTGCAACCGGAGTTGACGATTTCTTCCTTATAATACTCCTATCCATCATGGCTTGCCCTGCAGTATCATCGATCATTCGCATTTGGTCTCATTCATCTACTCCTACTTCTCTACTATAATAAGCATCGTGCATGCATGGATATGGATTTAGTTACTAGTACTACTAGTAGTAGAATGATGATTTGCATTTGCTTAGTGCTTACACAAACACGATATATATGATTGATGCCTGCAGGGTCTTGTCGGCCGCCTTGCTTCCTCCAACAAGAAGACCATCCACATACTCCAAAACGTCAATGGCATCATCAAACCATCAAGGTATATGCTATAATTAATCCTCACACCGTTACTCTTCCTATGCACTGCTACTGTTTCTCTATCACAAAAGCACTTTACTCAAAATCACTTTGCAGTATATAGTCCGAATCAGCAACAAAATCAGCTCATCATTCT
The DNA here is from genome assembly GCF_056163025.1 of Triticum urartu. Lineage (NCBI taxonomy): Eukaryota > Viridiplantae > Streptophyta > Magnoliopsida > Poales > Poaceae > Triticum > Triticum urartu. Next base: position 17,546,822 of record NC_141877.1, read on the forward strand.
TGTCGCTTTTCAGGATGACCCTTCTTCTCGGACCTCCATCCTCGGGAAAGAGCACACTTATGCGTGCCCTCACTGGCAAGCTTGACAAAAGCCTCAAGGTTTCAACTCATCTTGTTTTATTTATTTATTTATTCTGCTTATGCATTCTGTCCTCGTACAAAAATAAATAACCACCATCATATGGATTCTGCAACACACCCAGGTATCTGGCAACATCACTTACTGTGGTCATACATTTGAGGAGTTCTACCCTGAGAGGACCAGTGTGTATGTTAGTCAGTACGATCTCCACAATGCAGAGATGACCGTAAGAGAGACGCTCGATTTCTCCAGGCGCTGCTTAGGCGTCGGTGCCAGATATGACATGCTCTCTGAGCTCGCTGCCAGGGAGCGTGAAGCTGGCATAAAGCCAGATCCCGAGATCGATGCTTATATGAAAGCTACTGCCGTGCAAGGACAGGAGAGTAATATTGTTACCGATCTTACTCTCAAGGTGACTATCCTATACTGTCAATTACATGCAATTCTCTAGCAAAATTTCGCCCATTTAAGTCTCACAACAACCACGCTCTCAGGTGCTTGGGCTTGATATTTGTGCCGATATGCCCATTGGTGACGACATGATCAGAGGAATTTCAGGCGGCCAAAAGAAGCGAGTAACAACTGGTATGCTTGCATACCTAGATTCAGCCCTTCCATTCATTGTTGAAAGGATTTTCTTACTTAATTCCTATTACGCTTGTGTGATTTGTTACTTGTATCGATTGCAGGGGAGATGTTAACAGGACCTGCAAGAGCTTTGTTCATGGATGAAATTTCCACTGGTTTGGACAGCTCTAGCACATTTCAGATTGTGAAATACATAGGGCAATTGGTCCATGTGATGAATGAGACCGTGATGATCTCCCTCCTGCAACCACCGCCAGAGACCTACAACCTGTTTGATGACATTATTCTGCTATCAGAAGGGTACATAGTGTACCATGGGCCACGCGACAACATCTTGGAATTCTTCGAAGCTGCTGGTTTTAGGTGCCCTGAAAGGAAAGGAGTTGCTGACTTCCTTCAAGAGGTCACTTCCAAGAAAGACCAGCAACAGTACTGGTACCTTGACCAGGAGCAGTATCGTCACGTGTCTGTCCCAGAGTTTGCCGAACGATTCAAGTCATTCCACATAGGCCAGCAGATGCTCAAGGAGCTGCAAATTCCTTTCGACAAGTCCAAAACTCATCCTGCTGCGCTGACCACCAGTAAGTATGGGCAATCCAGCTGGGAGTCATTCAAGACAGTGATGTCGAGAGAGCTGTTGTTGATGAAGCGCAACTCCTTCATCTACATCTTCAAGGTTACCCAGTTGCTCATCCTTGGGCTCGTGGCCATGACTGTGTTCTTCAGAACAAAGATGCCATATGGGCAGATTTCTGACAGCGCCAAATTCTTTGGTGCTCTGACTTTCAGTCTAATCATCGTCTTGTTCAATGGGTTTGCTGAGCTACAGTTTACTATTAAAATGCTTCCTACGTTCTACAAACAGAGAGATTTCTTGTTCTTTCCTCCATGGACCTTTGGACTGGTAAACATCATCTCGAAAGTTCCCGTTTCGCTTGTGGAGTCCTCGGTATGGGTCATACTCACGTACTACGTAATGGGCTTTGCACCTGCTGCAGGAAGGTATACATCCATATATTAACTTTTGCATTTAAGCTTTGATTTCGTTAGTCCATTATTCATCTATGTGCTCATTGCAGGTTCTTTCGTCAGCTTTTAGCTTTCTTCCTTACTCACCAAATGGCAATGGGTTTATTCCGATTTCTTGGTGCTGTTTTGAAATCAATGGTTGTGGCCAATACCTTGGGGATGTTTGTGATCCTTATTATTTTTCTATTTGGAGGATTTGTCATACCTAGAGGTAAGCACCCTGTCATGAAAAGCTTGGCACGATAAATCTCATTTGCATGGATGAAAGTAAACCTTCTCCATCCTGATTTTTAACGTGAACAGGTGACATCCAACCATGGTGGATCTGGGCTTACTGGTCATCTCCTATGATGTACAGTCAGAACGCGATATCAGTCAATGAATTCCTTTCCAGTAGGTGGGCCAATGTAAGTTTTTCTTAGAACCCTGTTTTTCTTTTAGTTTCTTCTAAGCTGGATGGCAAGGGATCATTATATCCTAGTGGTGTCAAGGTGACGACATATCAACTAATGCTGGACCTTTTCATTTTTACTACAGCCAAACAATGATACATCTATCACTGCACGAACAGTAGGCGAGGCTATTCTTAAATCCAGAGGATTGTTTACTGGAGACTCGGGATTTTGGGTTTCCATCGGAGCCATTGTAGGATTCGCTATTCTGTTCAACATATTGTACCTTCTGGCACTTACGTATTTGAGCTGTGAGTAGCATTCTTTTCTTTTCTTCTGGTTTGTTTACTTATTGTTTGATGCCTTAGTGAGCAAGGTACTTACTGATTTGTTCTTATCCAGTTGGCAGCAGCTCAAATACAGTTTCAGACGAGGAGAATGAGAATGAGACAAACACTTCAATGCCTATAGGTGAGTTCTTAAGTCTTTGTACTATTTATCAAGCCACTTGAAGCTGTTAACAATAATGCTAATTAGTTAACAATTTGTGCAGATGAAGCCACAAATCGGCCAACTCGGTCACAAATCACCTTGCCTTTCCAGCCTCTTTCACTTTCTTTCAACCATGTTAACTATTACGTGGACATGCCTGCAGTAAGCCTACCTATCTTTCTACTCACACATATCGTTTTAGGAGGGCATAAACTCATCATGTAAATAACATTATCTGCAGATGTGGTCTAACAAAAAATTTCTCAACTTGTGTTTCAGGAAATGAGAGAACAAGGATTCGCCGAAAGTCGTCTCCAGTTGCTCTCCGATATCAGTGGTGCTTTTAGGCCAGGTGTTCTGACAGCATTAGTTGGTGTGAGTGGAGCTGGGAAAACCACTCTAATGGATGTCCTGGCAGGAAGGAAAACTAGTGGGTCTATTGAAGGAAGTATCACCCTCTCTGGTTACCCTAAAAAACAAGAAACTTTTGCCCGCATCAGTGGCTATTGTGAACAGACTGATATCCATTCACCAAATGTTACTGTCTATGAATCCATTCTCTACTCTGCCTGGCTGCGTCTTTCCTCAGATGTTGACGAGAAAACGAGAAAGGTATATATATATATATATATATATAGTCCAGCCATGTTTCAGATTCAAGTAAAGATGCGGTGTTCTTTATGTTTGAACTTTAAACAGTAATTGTTTCGGACTAATCTTCGCCCTTGCAGATATTTGTGGAGGAAGTCATGACTCTTGTAGAGCTTGATGTGTTGCGTAATGCTATGGTTGGTCTTCCTGGAGTGGACGGGTTATCCACTGAACAAAGAAAGAGACTGACAATTGCCGTGGAGCTGGTAGCAAATCCTTCAATCATATTCATGGATGAGCCAACTTCTGGTCTTGATGCTAGAGCCGCGGCGATTGTAATGCGGGCGGTGAGAAATACAGTTAACACTGGGCGAACTGTGGTTTGCACAATTCATCAACCCAGCATCGATATATTCGAGTCTTTTGATGAGGTACTCTCTCTCTCTACACACACACACACACATGCATTATATTTTTACAACTTTTAGAAATGCAAATAACTCACTGTTGGTTCCTTCTATAGCTTCTGCTTATGAAAAGAGGCGGACGGGTTATTTATGCTGGTGAACTTGGTCACCACTCTCATAAAATAGTTGAATATTTTGAGGTTAGTTTCCTTAGTTTACATCTTGACGTGTGGCAGCAAGATTTTACAGGCTTAGAAAAAGTGATTGAAGATTTAACTTGGAAAAGTGAAAGACCTAACTGAAAAGGTTGTCATTGCATTGCAGGCAATTCCAGGTGTTGAAAAGATCACAGAAGGATATAATCCTGCAACATGGATGCTGGAAGTTAGCTCCCCTTCAGCCGAAGCTCGCCTGAACATAAATTTTGCTGACATTTATGCTAATTCTGACCTTTATAGGTAAGTAGCCTCATTTGTTGAATCTTGAGGCAGCCTTTCACTAATTTTATCCATTGGCTGTTGATTCCTTTAAAACAAGTACACATTATCTTGAAATGGAGTGCCAGAATTGCAGTTGTTTTCATTTCTTATGTCAACATTGAGTTCCTATTTCTCAAATATGAGCAGGAAAAACCAAGAACTTATTAAGGAATTAAGCGTTCCCCCGCCAGGTTACGAGGATCTCTCATTTCCTACAAAGTATTCTCAGAATTTCTACAACCAATGTGTTGCAAACTTCTGGAAGCAATACAAATCTTATTGGAAGAATCCAGCTCACAACGCCATGCGCTTCCTTATGACGTTGATCTATGCCCTTGTATTTGGCACGGTGTTTTGGCAGAAGGGGACAAAAATGTATGGTCCTATCCTTTTTCTGTAGTTGGGATTGTTGAATGATTATGTATTAGCTTCTGTGGAGGCACTAATGCTTTTCTTTCTTGTGTGCAGAAACTCGCAAAAAGATTTAGCCAATCTACTTGGAGCCACTTATGCTGCGGTCTTTTTCCTTGGGTCTGCCAACTGTATCACAGTTCAGCCTGTTGTGGCAATTGAGCGAACAGTTTTCTACCGTGAAAAGGCGGCAGGGATGTACTCTCCATTAGCCTATGCATTCGCTCAGGTAATTTGTTGATATTAACTTCATGCCCATTTTCATTGAAAATTCATTCATTGTTTAGATTCATTGAGCTTGTCTAGATGAAAGGGCAAAAATTCCAAAGTTGGTATGATTCTCAAGATTGTGCAATTTTTTTTGATTCATGCAGACATGCGTGGAGGTGATGTACAACATCGTGCAGGGGATTGAATACACGTTGATCATCTATTCGATGATTGGATATGAATGGAAAGCTGCAAAGTTCTTCTATTTCCTCTTCTTCATAATTTCCTGCTTCAACTACTTCACATTGTTTGGCATGATGCTGGTGGCGTTGAGCTCATCTGCCATGCTCGCAAACATAATCATAGCCTTTGTACTCCCCCTGTGGAACCTTTTTTCTGGATTCCTCGTTATGAGACCGGTAAGTGAGCCATCTGTGTCACGTGTCAATTAACTAACTGGATTCGTTGACCGAGGTGAGGTCGTGATGTTGGTTGTTGTTGCATGCAGTTAATACCAATTTGGTGGAGGTGGTACTACTGGGCAAACCCCGTGTCCTGGACCATATATGGCGTCATCGGGTCGCAGTTTGGCGATAACACCAGCCCAGTGTCGGTCACCGGTGGGAGCCTCGTGGTGGTGAAGCAATTCTTGGAGGACGGTATGGGCATTAAGCATGATTTCCTTGGGTATGTCGTGCTCGCGCATTTCGCGTACGTCATCGGCTTCTTCTTGGTGTTTGCCTACTCCATCAAGGTGTTGAACTTCCAGAAACGTTAGGAATGCAGGCGTCCCAATCCATAGTTTGTGTGTATATCTGTATAGTAGGATACATACGTAGGCATTGTTGCATAAACTCTGCTATTTAGAGTTTGTAGTGATATGCCGGCCCTATTTTTTAACGTTCATTTTTGGTCTGTCGGTTGTTGTCAAAGTGTAATTTGGTTCATTTTTTGTCTAATAAATATACTGTGACCCTTGTGTAAAAACTTTTCATCTCACTGGAAGCGGATTTATCATTGGTCTCTGTTAATTCCTTCACGGGATTCAGAGATTTATTCATGTGGGTCAATTCAATTCAATCACATGATTTGATTTGATTGTTTTCAAAGGCAGGCAGGTACATGTGTCTCATCTTAGGGGTAATATCCCGCCAACTAGGAATGTAATGTAGAGTATAATCGATCAAGCGAACCATTCATTCAGCTCGATCTTTGCTAAAACAACAAGTGGCAAGAAGAGTCGTTTTGCATCCCAGATAACTACCCTCTCACAAAGATGGGATTACGATGATAGAAAAAAGACTTCAAGAACTGATACAAAAATACTACTCCCTCCGTCCCATAATATAAAAACGTTTTTATCATTCTCTGTCCCATAATATAAAAAGCGTTTCCGCCGGAGCTTACACATAGTCATTGGCCTGGTCCTGGTGCATTACCATTCGAGGCCTTCTTCCAAATAGATCGACCCCCATCCTCAAAAAAAATAAAAAAAAATAGATCGACCCCCACATTAAACCCTTTTTTAACAGTCGCTACAAGGGCGAGTAACCTTTTCTTTACTGTGCCAGCGATGAAAAAAAAACACGAGACGGGTACGTAATCGAAAGCACTTGGCAAGACCTAGCCCCGGGTCTCCGCACGACCCCATCTCTCGACGATACCGCCGCCGCCGCTTCCTCTCCTCTCCTTTCCTCGATTCTTCTCCCTCGTTCTGCCTCTGCATCTGCTCCGACCCCTCCTTTTCCCCGAGCTGCCGGCCTCCTCCTCTGCGTCTCTCCTCGCCGGTCGTCGCAGATCTCATCGCCGCGGTTGTAGTGGCCGGACAAGACGAAGAGAAGCTGCAGCGGCCGGCTGCAGTGTGGCCTCGCCGGAGGAGAGCGCCGATCGCCGTGGACGACACAGAGCCCTCTTCGGCGGCGCTGTTCGGCAGCCGCCGCGGCGGCGACGGCGGCGGCGCCGGTGGAGGAGCTGGTAGAGAGCGCGGACGGGTTCCCGGAGCACAAGCATGAGATAGTGCGGCTCCTGCAGGCGAACGGCCACGTGTGCGGGACGATGGGCGACGGCGTGAACGACGCGCCGGCGCTGAAGAAGGCCCACATTGGCATCGCGGTGTCGGACGCGACGGACGCCGCCCGGGCCGCCACCGACATCGTGCTGACGGAGCCCGGCCTCGGCGTCATCGTCTGCGCCGTCCTCACCAGCTGCGCCATCTTCCAGCGCATGAAGAACTACACGGTGAGTCTGGGTCCTCGACGCCATTGCCAACGCTACAAATATTCAGTTCAGTTACTGGGATTTGCTTGTGATGATTTCTACTACCTTGCCGGTGCAGATTTATGCCGTGTGCATCACCATACGGATAGTTGTAAGAATGCAGCAGCAAATCAATTTAACCTGGTAGTAGAAATTCCAGTGATCTTCTTTCCTCTCTGACTCGAATGGATGCAGGTTGGGTTTGTTCTTCTGGTGTCGATATGGGAGTACGACTTTCCGCCATTCATGGTGCTCATCATAGCCATACTCAACGATGGTAATTAATGTAGTAGCACCTCTGAACTTTGGTGCCAAGTTTCAGACCATACTGAAACACATAGCCTGACCGAAATGCTTTGATCAGGGACGATCATGGCGATATCCAAGGACCGGGTGACGCCGTCGCGGAGCCCGGACAGCCATACTCAACGATGGTAATTAATGTAGTAGCACCTCTGAACTTTGGTGCCAAGTTTCAGACCATACTGAAACACATAGCCTGACCGAAATGCTTTGATCAGGGACGATCATGGCGATATCCAAGGACCGGGTGACGCCGTCGCGGAGCCCGGACAGCCATACTCAACGATGGTAATTAATGTAGTAGCACCTCTGAACTTTGGTGCCAAGTTTCAGACCATACTGAAACACATAGCCTGACCGAAATGCTTTGATCAGGGACGATCATGGCGATATCCAAGGACCGGGTGACGCCGTCGCGGAGCCCGGACAGCCATACTCAACGATGGTAATTAATGTAGTAGCACCTCTGAACTTTGGTGCCAAGTTTCAGACCATACTGAAACACATAGCCTGACCGAAATGCTTTGATCAGGGACGATCATGGCGATATCCAAGGACCGGGTGACGCCGTCGCGGAGCCCGGACAGCCATACTCAACGATGGTAATTAATGTAGTAGCACCTCTGAACTTTGGTGCCAAGTTTCAGACCATACTGAAACACATAGCCTGACCGAAATGCTTTGATCAGGGACGATCATGGCGATATCCAAGGACCGGGTGACGCCGTCGCGGAGCCCGGACAGCCATACTCAACGATGGTAATTAATGTAGTAGCACCTCTGAACTTTGGTGCCAAGTTTCAGACCATACTGAAACACATAGCCTGACCGAAATGCTTTGATCAGGGACGATCATGGCGATATCCAAGGACCGGGTGACGCCGTCGCGGAGCCCGGACAGTTGGAAGCTGAACGAGATATTCGCCACCGGGGTCGTCATCGGCGCCTACCTCGCGCTGGCCACGGTGCTCTTCTACTGGGCAGTCACCAGAACCACATTCTTTGAGGTTAGCACATCCAAGGCTGAACCGATGAACATCTCTGTTGATCTGTACTTCGGGAGAAAGAGAGAAATTTTGCTTTCAGACTGAGAGACACACACATTGTTATTTCAGCCAATCATTTATATATGTATTATTGGTCGATTGCACCGTGAATAAAAACCTGATGGTCATGTTCGACATCAATCAAGAATTTAATTGAAGGCAGGGTACGCACATTGATGGAAATGGATGCCTTTTTTCATTTTCTTTCAGCTGTAACATATTTCCATCCGATGGATTTGGTTTTACTTCACTTGCACATAAAGCCAGTAATTTGTTTTCAGAGAGATACCCAGCGAGTCAGTTTTACCTGTGACTACACAAGGGCTCTGTTCTGTTCTACTACTCCCTCCATACCAAAATACAAGACGTGAAATACAGTTTTAATTCAACTGTAAAAATGTCTTATATTTTGGTATAGAGGTAGTACTATGTCTTATATTTTGGTATAGAGGTACGGTTCATTGTGTATTTATGTGTATGCATGGGTGTTTGTGTGTTGTTCTTGGATTCCTACCTGTATCGGTTCATTCACACTCATCAGGTGTTTTTATGTCTCCTTCATATGATGACTTAGATTTTTGTTTCTTTTCTCAGAAATTGCACCGGAAATTGAATCAAATAGTAAAGCTATTGCCCAAATTGTCCTAATAAGAATTTAAACACTGAAACCTTCTAATATTCTGAAATTGTGCTTTCTCTTTCCTCTTCTTTTTTGAAAGTAATTAGCTGGACGTTTTATACCATGAATTCTGTAGTACAATCAGATCTATCTTTATCACATTGTAATGACACAAGGTCATCAATTTAACTGGATGAGCCTATGTGATTTTGTATGTTGAAGAACTACTCCCCGCAGTTCCCATTCTCGTGATCGTCCCGTTCCAGCCAACTGCTATAATGAAGTAGTTAAGAACATGCACTGAGTAAGAGCGATCTGTTTTGATACTTTGTGAGCAATAATGCCTGATCTTCTGTTGCAGTTGTTGGGATAGTAATGCCTGCAAGAACGGGATTTGATATCTATGGATTATCGCAATTATTCGACGTGCTGGCGTCTTGCTTATTTGGTAAGGTAATTGATATGTTTCCTCCCTTTGCTGTGCTAGGAATTCATTTAAGTATTTTGTGGTATAGTTAAATGCTTAAACTGAGTGGAAGTTTTTGATGGTATGATTCCTTTCAGAACATAAGGTCTGAACAAATGGAATGACAACCAATCTTATTACTGGGAACTTCGGAAGGATGGATTTCGCGGTGAAACGATGGACATGAGCACCCCTGTTATAACAGGAAGGCACATTCTATATGACTTCCTCAGGAGCCATTCTTTTGATTTGTCTCTATTTGCTTGATAAGCATTCGATGTGCTTACGAGTTAGTAGCACATATTAAATTTAATTTTAATTCATGTGTCGTCACCTGCAGTCAGCCGATGAAAATGAGTGGAAGATGTATTTGTGATGCCATCAAAATATGGTCCAGACTTGCCTCGGGAAAAGACCCATCTGTGACCATGTAGGAGGTGCCCAGCAAAATTGTAGCAGTGACGGCCTTTCCAGGTCCATCTGTTAACCTTTGATGTTTCGACATCGACTTCCTCAGCGAGTTGCTTGGGTGCTAAGCATCTCTTTGAATATCAGTACAAACGTGTGGAATTTTTTAGACTGATGTTATAAGTTGCTTTACCTCTGTCTATGGTTCTTCACTTGATGGAAACCAAGTCTTATGAAGTATATTTATTAAGTATTGCCTTATTTGCTGTTTTTGGATTTGTCACCTGAATAATGTGAGTTGATAGACATGTGTTATAGTTTCCTCTGCCAAACCTGAGGATGAGTTACCATTTCTTACTAATAGCATTGCTTTTTTCCTCATGCAGAGTAGCTTTTAGAGTGGTCAAAGAGACTGAAAGTTTTCCACTGCTATTATTTGGCTCTTCTTTGAAGGGGAGCGATACAACCTGAAGCTTTCATGTTATTCCTCTAGCTTTTACTCTAGATGGTACTACAAATGGATCCCATGGAGGTGAGGGCGAGCCATGTCAATTATTTACTGACTAACTCTGTTTTTCCAATTGAATTGGGTCTCATGAAGAATCTGCACACATTGGATCAATTTGATCGCCAATCATTGGACAACAGATTGACAAATGCTTTCCGTGGCTGGAACCATTGGCATAAAACTCAAATAAGGTATCTTATCCTAATTGTTTGGCTATATGTGTCAGCAAATGAAATTCAGGGAACTAGGCCAACAAAATGGAGTTTCAATAGGGTAATTTAACTCTACCATTGATTACCTTGACAATTCAATGGTGCTGTTTTTTGGTATGCCGAGTGCTGTAAAGCTGAATTATCGATGCCATTTTTCTATCTCTTAGAGGTGCACTCAGCTTCTCAGTTTGTTTCTGTTCCTTCCCATGGTACAGGTAGCATGATTTATGTGGGCAGATTATCGATGCCATTTTCCGATCTCTTAGACATGATTCATGCTTCCTCGCTAATCTGTTTTTTCTACAGTTAATTAATTCTGAATAGGTTTAGTTGAAACTTTAACTTGCTAGAGCTTCAACGATGTCATTGATCCCTTTTTACATATATCATAAATATTACTATTAAGTTTGATGGTTACTAAATGATGGGTTACATATCTACACCAGGGCCATGGGTTTTTAAGATTTAGGAGCAATCGGGGAAGATGTAGATAATGCAAGAGAGTGGCACTTCAGTTTATTTAGGTTGTTCAGGTATGTTCTCGCCTACAGAAAAACGTAGTATTGGTTTTGAGGCAGATTCTCTTGCTTAGGGGTTTCCTGCCCGAGTTAGGCTTGTTGTTTGTTTCAAATATTCAATGTAAGGTCTAAATTTCACCAATAATTTTGTTGTTGTTGACCACAGTGTGGGCAACCGTTTTGATTGCAGCCGAATTTTCCAATGGCTGCCAATTTTTTAGCCAACCTTTGTGATTCTATACTAGCACACGACAGGCGACAGTTTTCTTCACCAAAATTCTTACACGCCATCGTTTTTGTAGGGCTGGTCTGGGTTCAATCCAAACAGCCCCTAAACCCCGCCTATATTGTTATATAACTGTAATTTCTTTTCCCAAACAAACTATGACATTTACGGCTGTTGCAAGCGATACTTGCTTCTCACCTACATTGAATTGAATGCGGGAGCACCTGGTGGCATCCAGTACTTTGGTGAGCTTGAAGACCACTGTTACTGGGTAATGGCGTGAAGCTCTCTGAACGCCACATAGACGCTCTCTTTGCTATGTTCTGGCACAAAGAGCCAGACATCAAGTACTACGTGTGCACAATCAACAAAACATTTGACATCAAGTACTATGTGTGCACAATCAACAAAACATTTACCAAGCCAGGCCAGCGCATGGTAACCTCAAAAACACACTCTTATCTTCCATATCACACAACAATCTGTGTCCATGTAAATCACTTTTTCTTGTATCAGTATTTTCAGGTACACTACTAAAGAGAACCTGCTGGACTACATTGATCCAAACAATGATACACTCATGGTCAGACTTGCAAATGGCCGTCTGTGCACCGAATGTCGCGTTATGGTAGGAACTGACAAGAGGGCCACTATAACCACCAACTGGTCTGAGTTTCGTCGCCGTGCCAACATTCGCGAAGGAGACATCTGCGCTTTTCGTTTCAGGGTCACTTCAAAGTACCGCCTGGTTCTCACCGTCCAGCTCCTCTAATGCACCATTGAATACACCGCAAATCTTGTGTCACTATAATCTAGCACTAAGTACTCCTAATTATGACCTATCCCGTGATGAACCTATAATTTACTTTTCGACCCTGCTATCCAATGCTTATGAAGATGTCAAACCTATGCCTTTGTTTATGTAAACTGCACTGTTCTCAGTCAGATTATTCATGTTAAGGTCCATAATGGAGCTTCTATGCATATATGTATTTATTTCTGCTGTTATTCTCTGCTTGAAATCTCAATTTCTTAATTAACACAATCATCACACATGCTAATCAAAACATAAAAGTGTGTTAAAGGGTCGACCACTAGCTGGCACTGCCCAGCTCCCTCTCAAGAGGCGCGCCCGCCCAGCTCTCTCTCAAGAGGCGCGCCACGGGCGCGCCCCAACACCTAGTTTATAACAACGGTAGGGGGGAGGGTGTCGTTTGAGGGAGAGGACCATGGCGTCGGGGTTGTGCTATTGAAGTGAGAGTGCAACGGTTCAGGTAGGGACTTCAACGCAGAGGGAGAGAGCCTGCCTACTCATCCTAAGATGGTGCAACCTAGGCGAGGCGACCACGTTGGTGCATGCGAAAACGATGACACAATCGACACTTAGTTGTTACGTCGTGCCACTAACATCAGAGAGTGGCCGGACATCACCGCCGCTAACTGAAAAGTGAGACACATGGGAGATGTAAGTTTTTTTCCTTTTTTTGAAAGGTGGAAATGAGAGTGATAGAGAGAACTTTGAGAGAGTGATCGAGAACTTTTTTTTTTGAAAGATCCAGCAAATTGCTGGCTTGATTCAGATTTAGCAGAAAGCAGCGGAAGAACAACATGGTGAAGATCCGAGGATCAAAAGAGAAAGGAAAAATTGTGGCCCTAATAGCTGCATAGAGCTACACCCACCACAAACAACATGACTACACAACCGAAGCACCTGTCCGAAGCTAAGCATCACCACCGCGTCTCGAACAACGCCGACCACCTCCGAAGACAGCAGCAGCTCCCACTGCAACTTCCCTCACCAATGCACCATCCACCCTGGAAGCAGGGGTAGATGGCGGGACTTGGTCGATCCCAGGAAGAGCTTCGTCTTGGACTCATCGATGATTTCGTACATTGCGCCTGGAGCTTCACCTTGAACATCGGCGAGCACCGGAGGAGCGCCGCAAAGAGCTTCCAGGAAATGTCTCCAAATGTGATGCTCCCAACAGAGGAACGACGTCAAACACGCCGCCATCACGCCGATCCAACACCGGACCTAGGATTTCGCCCGGAGACAAACCACCATCCGAGCACGAGGAAGATGTCGACACACCTCAGGTGACGCCTCCAAGGAGGAAAATGACACCCAGAGGCGCCATCGCCACCGGCCTCTGGTCGTGCATGACTTTCGTCCATATCGCCGCACACCTTCACTCATGCCCATAGAAGCTCGTCCATGCAGTCTCGCACCGCCACCGCCGCAGAACCTAGTCGTAGAAGCCATGGAGTCGTGGTCCACCCCGCCCACGGCGAGCCTACAGTGACCAGATCAGCCCCTTTATCCCGCATCTATCATGGACGGAGGCGCCTGCTCCAGCATCACAGGACCAATGCGCAGGGCCGGCGTGCGTCCAACACACCACGGATCTGGCCAGGCTCGTCCAGATCGGCCGCCACACGCCGGAGGGGCGCCGCCTCGCTGATGTCAACTACACAACCTTCTTCTTGTAGACGTTGTTGGGCCTCCAAGTGCAGAGGTTTGTAGGACAGTAGCAAATTTCCCTCAAGTGGATGACCTAAGGTTTATCAATCCGTAGGAGGCGTAGGATGAAGATGGTCTTTCTCAAGCAACCCTGCAACCAAATAACAAAGAGTCTCTTGTGTCCCCAACACACCCAATACAATGGTAAATTGTGTAGGTGCACTAGTTTGGCGAAGAGATGGTGATACAAGTGGTATATAGATGGTAGATAAAGATTTTTGTAATCTGTAAATATAAAAACAGCAAGGTAACTAATGATAAAAGTGAGCACAAACGGTATTGCAATGTGTTGAAACAAGGCCCAGGGTTCATATTTTCACTAGTGCAAATTCTCTCAACAATAATAACATAATTGGATCACATAACTATCCCTCAACATGCAACAAAGAGTCACTCCAAAGTCACTAATAGCGGAGAACGAACGAAGAGATTATGGTACTGTACGAAACCACCTCAAAGTTATTCTTTCCAATCAATCCATTGGGCTATTCCTATAAGTGTCACAAACAACCCTAGAGTTCGTACTAGAATAACACCTTAAGACACAAATCAACCAAAACCCTAATGTCACCTAGATACTCCAATGTCACCTCAAGTATCTGTGGGTATGATTATACGATATGCATCACACAATCTCATATTCATCTATTCAAACCAACACAAAGTACTTCAAAGAGTGCCCCAAAGATTCTACCGGAGAGTCAAGACGAAAACGTGTGCCAACCCCTATGCATAGGTTCATGGGCGGAACCCGCAAGTTGATCACCAAAACATACATCAAGTGGATCAATAGAATACCACATTGTCACCACGGGTATCCCACGCAAGACATACATCAAGATAAGATAACTTCAAAGGGAAAACTCAATCCATTACAAGAGAGTAGAGGAGGAGAAACATCATAAGATCCAACTATAATAGCAAAGCTCGCGATACATCAAGATCGTACCACCTCAAGAACACGAGAGAGAGAGAGATCAAACACATAGCTACTGATACATACCCTCAGCCCCGAGGGAGAACTACTCCCTCCTTGTCATGGAGAGCACCGGGATGATGAAGATGGCCACCGGAGAGGGATTCCCCCTCCGGTAGGGTGCCAGAACGGGTCTAGATTGGTTTTCGGTGGCTACGGAGGCTTCTGGCGGCGGAACTCCCGATCTATTGTGCTCCCCGAAGTTTTTAGGGTATATGGGTATATATGGGAGGAAGAAGTACGTCGGTGGACCTCCGGCTGTCCACGAGGCAGAGGGGCGCGCCCTCCACCCTCGTGGGCAGCCCGGGACTCTCCTGGTCCAACTCCGATACTCCGTGGGCTTCTTCTGGTCCAAAAATAAGTTCCGTGAAGTTTCAGGTCAATTGGACTCCGTTTGATTTTCCTTTTCTGCGATACTCTAAAACAAGGAAAAAACAGAAACTGGCACTAGGCTCTGGGTTAATAGGTTAGTCCCAAAAAAATATATAAAAGTATATAATAAAGCCCATAAACATCCAAAACAGATAATATAATAGCATGGAACAATAAAAAATTATAGATACGTTGGAGACGTATCAGAATCCCCAAGATTAATTCCTGCTCGTCCTCGAGTAGGTAAATGATAAAAACAGAATTTTTGATGTGGAATGCTACCTAACATATTTATCCATGTAGTTCTGTTTATTGTGGCAAGAATATTCAGATCCATAAGATTCAAGACAAAAGTTTAATATTGACATAATAATACTTCAAGCATACTAACAAAGCAATCATGTCTTCTCAAAATAACATGGCCAAAGAAAGCTATCCCTACAAAATCATATAGTCTGGCTATGCTCCATCTTCACCACACAACATATTTAAATCATGCACAACCCCGATGACAAGCCAAGCAATTGTTTCATACTTTTGGTGTTCTCAAACTTTTTCAATCTTCACGCAATACATGAGCGTGAGCCATGGATATAGCACTATGGTGGAATAGAATGGTGGTTGTGGAGAAGACAAAAAGGGGAAGATAGTCTCACATCAACTAGGCGTATCAACGGGCTATGGAGATGCCCATCAATAGATATCAATGTGAGTGAGTAGGGATTGACATGCAATGGATGCACTAGAGCTATAAATGTATGAAAGCTCAACAAAAGAAACTAGTGGGTGTGCATCCAACTCGCTTGCTCATGAAGACCTAGGGCATTTTGAGGAAGCCCATCATTGGAATATACAATCCAAGTTCTATAATGAAAGATTCCCACTAGCTAGTATATGAAAGTGACAGTATAGGAGACTCTCTATCATGAAGATCATGGTATTACTTTGAAGCACAAGTGTGGTAAAATGATAGTAGCATTGCCCCTTTATCTCTTTTTCTCTCTTTTTTTATTTTTTTATTTCGGCCTTTTCTCCTTTTTTATGGCCTCTTTTTTTTTCTCTTTTTTTCGTCCGGAGTCTCATCCCGACTTATGGGGGAATCATAGTCTCCATCATCCTTTCCTCATTGGGACAATGCTCTAATAATGATGATCATCACACTTTTATTTACTTACAACCACTAGTAGAAAAAGGGTCAATCGTGAAGCACATTAGTGCCGGTTTGTATTTGAGCCGGCACTAATGTATACATTAGTGCCGGTTCCAACGGCTAGCCGGGCCGCTTTCATTAGTACCGGTTCGTGGTGAACCTTTAGCACCGGTTCGTGCCACGAACCGGTACTAATGAGAGTGGTGGCAGGATGTTATCAGAGTGGGGCCCCTCCAGCACCTTTAGTACCGGTTCGTGCCACGAACCGGTACTAAAGGTCGTCCTATATAAACCCTTCGTCCACCAGCACTCTGTTCTTCCCCCTTTCCCCTCTCCGGCCCTCTCCTATGTTCTTCCCTTCTTCCTCTCGAGTTCATCACAAAATTTGCCCAAAATTTGTCAAGATTTGAAGGCCCTCATCCATTCAAATGATCACAAAGGTTAGCAACTTTGGCCTTTCATCTCTCATTGCTAGATTAGCTCTTGCATTGGTTTATATAGTGATTAATTTGTGAGTTTAGTAATTTGGGAGGATATATATATATATGTGCTAGTATTTGATTTATATGCAATTTGAGGTCAAAAATAACACTTAGTTTGCATATGTAGGTGTGGTTTACTTAGTGCCTTCTAAATCTCCATCGTAGCCACCGTCGATCGCCCGCACCGTCCCGTCGCCGGCACCACCTTGTGGTGAGCCTCTTGTTCATGAAATTTTATATAAAAATTGATGTGTGTGATTTGGATATATAGTTACTCGTATAATTATCTTACCCGTACGTTGTTTGTTATACATATAGTGCCATGGTTTTGATATCCGTCCCCGTCGGCCCTAGTCCTTGTTATGATTCGGATGTGGTATGTATATTCTCTTTTAAAACTAGTTGCATTTCGTGTTTATGACAAATTATGCCCATCAAGTTGACATAGAAAATTTTTCTAGGAGGTATCTGAACCTGAAATTCCAACCGACCCTATTGCCGAGAGGTTAAATTTAGTTGAAAGAGAAAACGAGTACTTGAAAGAAAAATTGAAAAGAATTGAGGGGGAGAAGATGGAATTGGAGTTGCATGTTGCCGATGTCGTCGATGATCACAAGATCAAGATGGAGAAAATGCGCTTGAAGATTAGAAAGATTAGAAAATATGCCATCGATACTGAGGCTTGGTATCATTATGCTGTTGGATCCATTATTACCTTAGTTGCGATCTTGATCGTATTTGTTGTTGCATTTAAATGCTTTAGCTAGAGAGTTATTTGTTTGTTGCATTTAAGTGTTGTATGAACTTGTATTAATTTGGTCTATTCGGTGTTGTGTAATGAAGATGAGCCGGCAATGGATGTACGATGACCGATGCTCTCCCCAGTTCGTTGAGGGCGTGCGTACTTTTCTGCTTGCGGCTGAGGTAAACAAGCGGGCGGATGGTTTTATGCCTTGTCCATGTGCTCGCTGTAAGAATGGTCACAATTACTCTACGTCAAGAACCATTCACGTCCACCTGTTTAAGACCGGTTTCATGCCCCATTATAATGTTTGGACCAAGCACGGAGAAAGAGGGGTTATGATGGAAGACAATGAAGAAGAAGAGGACGACGACAGCTATCCTGGCCATGGGTTCCCTGAATACGATGATACAACAATGGGGGAAGAAGCTGAGCCGGTAATGCGGGAAGAAGCTGAGCCGGCAATGCGGGAAGAAGCTGAAGAAGAGGCATCAGATGAGCCCGTTGATGATCTAGGTCGGGCCATTGCCGATGCAAAGAGAAACTGCGCAAGTGATTTGGAGAAGAAGAAGTTGCAGCGCATGTTAGAGGATCACAAAAAATTGTTGTACCCGAATTGCGTAGGTGACAAGAAAAAGCTGGGCACCACACTAGAATTGCTGCAATGGAAGGCAGAGAATGGTATATCTGACAAGGGATTTGGAAAGTTGCTGGTAATGATAAAGGATATGCTTCCAAAGGACAACGAATTGTCCGAGAGTATGTACGAAGCAAAGAAGGTTGTCTGCCCTCTAGGGTTAGAGGTGCAGAAGATACATGCATGCCCTAATGATTGCATCCTCTACCGCGGTGAGTACGAGGATTTGAACGCTTGCCCGGTATGTGGTGCATTGCGCTATAAGATCTGCCGCGATGACCCTGGTGATGTCGAGGGCCGGCGCCCCAGGAAGAAGATTCCTGCCAAGGTGATGTGGTATGCTCCTATAATACCACAGTTGAAACGTTTGTTCCAAAACAAAGAGCATGCCAAGGCGATGCGATGGCACAGAGAAGACCGTAAGAAAGACGGAAAGTTGAGAGTACCCGCTGACGGGTCGCAGTGGAGAAAAATCGAAAGAAAGTACGGGAAGGAGTTTGCAGATGACGCAAGGAGCGTATGGTTTGGTCTAAGCGCAGATGGCATTAATCCTTTTGGGGAGCAGAGCAGCAACCATAGCACCTGGCCTGTGACTCTATGTTTGTATAACCTTCCTCCTTGGTTGTGCATGAAGCGGAAGTTCATTATGATGCCAGTGCTCATCCAAGGCCCTAAGCAACCTGGCAACGACATTGATGTGTACCTAAGGCCATTAGTTGAAGAACTCTTACAACTGCGGAATGGAACAGGTGTACGTGAGTGGGATGAGCACATGGGGGAAGAATTTGACCTAAAGGCGTTGTTGTTCGTGACCATCAATGATTGGCCTGCTCTCAGTAACCTTTCAGGACAGACAAACAAGGGATACCGCGCATGCACGCACTATTTGGACGATACCGACAGTATATATTTGGCTAATTGTAAGAAGAATGTGTACCTGGGACATCGTCGATTTCTTTCGAGCAGGCATCCCGTAAGAAAGAAAGGCAAGCATTTCAAAGGTGAGGCAGATCACCGGACGAAGCCTCGCCACCATACTGGTGCTGATGTACATGATATGGTCAAGGATTTAAAGGTGGTCTTTGGAAAGGGTCCTGGTGGACAACCTATTCCGAATGACGCTGACGGACGCGCACCCATGTGGAAGAAGAAATCTATATTTTGGGACCTGCCCTATTGGAAAGACCTCGAGGTCCGCTCTGCAATCGACGTGATGCACGTGATGAAGAATCTTTGTGTGACCCTGCTTGGCTTCTTGGGCGTGTATGGGAAGACAAAAGATACACCTGAGGCACGGGAGGACCAGCAACGTATGCACGGAAAAGATGGCATACATCAGGGTCATGCAAGCTACGCTCTTACCAAAGAAGAGAAGGAAATCTTCTTTGAATGCCTGCTCAGTATTAAGGTACCGTCTGGCTTCTCGTCGAATATAAAGGGAATAATAAACATGGCAGAGAAAAAGTTCCAGAACCTAAAGTCTCATGACTGCCACGTGATTATGACGCAACTGCTTCCGGTTGCATTGAGGGGGCTTCTACCGGAAAACGTTCGATTAGCCATTGTGAAGCTATGTGCATTTCTCAATGCAATCTCTCAGAAGGTAATCGATCCAGAAATCATACCAAGGTTACAGAATGATTTGGTGCAATGTCTTGTCAGTTTCGAGTTGGTGTTCCCACCATCCTTCTTCAACATCATGACGCACGTCCTAGTTCACCTATGCGAAGAGATTAACGTTTTGGGTCCTGTATTTCTACACAATATGTTCCCCTTTGAGAGGTTCATGGGAGTCTTAAAGAAATATGTTCATAACCGTGCTAGGCCAGAAGGAAGCATCTCCAAGGGCCGTCAAAATGAGGAGGTCATTGAGTTTTGTATTGACTTTATTCCTGACCTTAAGCCGATTGGTGTTCCTGAATCGCGGCATAAGGGCAGACTGGATGGAAAAGGCACGCTAGGAGGGGAACAAATAATATGTATGGACGGACATTCTCTCACTGAAGCACACTACACAGTTCTACAGAATTCCGCCTTGGTGGCTCCGTATATGGATGAACACAAGAATTTGCTACGCTCCAAACACCCGGAGCGGTCTGATGACTGGATTACACGTGAACAAACCAGGAGTTTCGCCAGCTGGTTGCAAGCACGTACCATGCATGACACCTCTATTGAAGATGACATGTACTTGCTGTCCCATTTACCATCTTCGAATATAATGACTTTCAAAGGGTACGAGATAAATGGTAATACATTTTACACGATCGCCCAAGATAAGAAGAGCACCAACCAAAATAGTGGTGTCCGCTTTGATGCAGAAACCAAGACGGGAAAGGAAACATATTATGGTTATATACAGGACATATGGGAACTTGACTATCGACGTGGTTTGAAGGTCCCTTTGTTTCGGTGCAAATGGGTCAATATGACACGAGGCGGGGTAACGGAAGACCCGTAGTACGGAATGACAACAGTGGATCTCAACAATCTTGCGTATGCAGACGAACCATTCGTCCTAGCCAATGATGTGGCACAGGTTTTCTATGCGAAGGACATGTCTACCAAGCCAAGAAAAAGAAAAGATAAGGAAGCGAATGCATCGTACGATGAGTCAAAGCGGCACATAGTTCTTTCTGGGAAGAGAAACATCGTGGGAGTGGATGACAAGACAGACAAGTCAGAAGATTATGAAAAGTTTAATGAAATTGCTCCATTCACAGTGAATATTGACCCGAGCATCCCGTTAAATGATGAAGATTTTCCATGGCTACGACGCAAAGGGACACACGCGAAGAAAAAGTTTCACACCCAAAGATCTGGGATGTGATCGGCTTAGCTATCATCACTTTCTTCTGTGTTTCACACCCAGGAGGGAATCTCTGTAATAGTTAGGGTAGCTAGTTATGTGTTTTGGCATTTGAAACGCGAAGAAATTTTATGTGCAAGCAAATTCTTTCATGCATTTATTGATTTTTTCAGCTAAATGACCCTGAAATTGAAAAGCATTTCAAATGAACTCAGAAAAGGATGAAAGTTGGCATGGTATCATAATTGCACCCACATAGCATGTGCAAAAAAGTAGAGAGGGTTACCGCAAAAACTGGATACACTTCGTGTACAAAATGGACAATCTGTTTCGAAGTATCAGGGTTTCGGACGAAAACTCATCCGTTACAAAGGCATTTCATTTTTAAATAACTTAAGCATTACCAAATTGAATATAATGATAAAACACACTAATACTAAACATAAGAAAAAAGAATCACTGGAAAATGTATTTTTAAAGTTAAGTTATTCACAAACTAGTGATTCACACAAATTTCAAATAATTCAAAATTTAAACTATTCAAATTTAAAAACTACCGGCACTAACTGAAAGTTTCTAAAAACTATCAAAAATATTCACAAAGAAACTCTAAATACAGCAAAAAACAACTAAAAATAAATAAAACAAAATAAATAAAGCAGAAAAGAAAAAACTAAATGAAAAAAGTCCACCTACCGGGCCACAGCGGCCTGCATACGACTAGAAACCCAACCTGTTGTTGGGCCAGGATGCAGGCTCGCAAGCCCAATAGGCCCCACAGGGCAGAGTAGCAGAGGTAGGCCCAGAAGGCCTGCTTTAGAGAGGAGCTCGAGACAGCAGCGGCGGCGGGGCTTATAAGCAGGTGTGAGCGCCCTTCGGCTAGCGAGGTGGGACTAAACTTCTGCGCCCCTCGCCTGGCAGCGCACCCCCTTTAGTACCGGGTCGTGGCACCAACCGGTACTAAAGGGGGGGCCTTTAGCACTGGTTGGAGCCAGGAAACGGTACTAAAGGGGGGTGCTCCCCCCCCCCCCCCCCCCGCTTGGCCTGGCCAAAACAGGCCTTTAGTACCGGTTGGTGGCTCCAACCGGTACTAAAGGTGTCCCCTATATAAGAAACACTTCGAAAATTTTCAGTTTCTCATCTCCCACTTCTCTCTATCGCCGCCCCGTCCCGCGCCGTCGCCGCCCCCGTCGCGCCGCCCCGTCGACTCCGCAACGCCCCCGTCCTCGTCGCGTCGTCCCCGTCGACTCCGCGGCACCCCCGTCGCCGTCCCGGTCGCCGATCCCCTCGCTTCGCCGTCGCCGTCGCCTTTGGATCGACCTCGCCCTCGCCCTCGCCGTCGCCTCGACCTTGCCCGCGCGCGCTGTGAGCCCCTCCCCCGGCCCCTCTCCTCCCTCCAATCGATCATAGTGCACACCGGCGCCGGCACCGGCGCCGACCGTAGCGCACACACACGCGCGCGCGCACACACACACTACATGCACACACACACACACACACTACACACACACTAGACGCGCACACACACACAATTTTTCTGTTTTTAGCTTTTAGTTTTTTCTGTTTTTCTATTTTTCATACAAAGTTTTAGATGAATTAATTAATTAGATTAGATTAATGTCAAATAGTATGTAGAAATGTTAGTTATAATATATATAATGTCAAATGTTATAGAAATGTTAGTTATATAGAAATGTTAGAAATTTTGGAAATGTTAGTTTTAGCTAGCTAGATGAATCAGATTAATTTCAAATTGTTAGACGATGATCGATGTTTTTTTAGTTTCTTATATTTTTAGTTATAAAATTTAGAATTTGCATATATGAAATCATCACAATCCATCATTTAAAAAATGTTACTTTACTTTTGCGGCATATAGTATTTTGTTGTCGACGATGCCCGGCCCGCATCCTCGCCGTCGACACGTCCGCGACGACGTCCTGCTTCAGAGGACCCATGTCCGGGACTGGGCTCCGCCGGGCTGGCACTGGGAGGTGCTACCTTCAGGGGCGCGACGCTTGGTGAGGAACCCGGCCCCGGGTCCCGTCGTCGACCCTCATCTCCTTTGGTGGCATTCACGTGGGCCACTTTCGGTGCGGAGGGAGCCGGCCCCGCCGGAGGTGGTACGTCGCCGTGTCACGGAGGAGGACGATCACGTCCATCGCTACATGGCTGCTATGGACGTCAGGTTCTCCAATACCTGGTAGGTTCTTTGGGGAGATCACCCGAGCTATGATCCAGTGATGGTTCCTTCTCTTTGGGTGTCCACCGCCCGCACCTCAGGAACCGCGAGTGGCCTAGATTACTATGTACTATTTGATCTTTATTAGCTTGCTAGCTAGCTAGCTAGTGATGTATTCAATATTATATCTATTATTCAAGATGATGTATTCGAGATTATATCTATTATTCGAGACGATGTATTCGATATTATATCTATTATTCGAGATTATACTAAATTGTTTTATATTTCTTTTGGCATAGTTAAATAAAAGCTATGGCGGACAATACCGACAGAGAGAGAGAACAGACCATGCTCGATATCATACGCGGGCCAGATGATGATCAGAATGAAGAAGATTTTGACGGCTCCGAATTTCTAAACAACACCGGAGAGGGTGATATGATATTCGATCGCGACGACCGAGAAGATGAAGTCATGAACTACGACGAAGAACATGTTGATCCTGAAACAACAAACACCGGCGAGGTATATATATTTATATAAGCAGGAATCTGGTGATCATCGCATGTTTTAAATGAGTTGAAGATATATTAACGAATCGATCTTTCTTCTTTCAGCCATCCGGATCGAGCAAATCTTCAGGCAAAAGGACGAAACGAGGCCCGAACAAAAAGTTGAAGGAGGGCGTAAAGTACAATATCGAGGCAATCAGACCTAATGGCGAACCATTAGCGCCTAAGAAGATTGCGGACAAGTTTGTTCGTCAGTGCGGAGTTATTGTGAAGGACCAGCTCCCGATCTCCCTTCAAGAATGGAGAAAGCCAGCAAATCCACGTCCAGATGTTACTTTTGTCGACGAGAATCAAAAAAATCTGCTTTGGGATACTCTCATGGAACATTTCACCTTACCAGATAATTTCACAGAAGCAGACGTGCGGAAAGTCAAGGACGCTGCTTTTAGGAAGATGGCGGTTGCATTCAAGAACCACAAGAGAATGACGTGGGAGAAGTACGTCAAGGGAGGAAGGAAGACTCCAGTGTTCGAGGGGATACTAGAGAATCAAAGTGCTCATTGGGACGATTTCGTGAAATTCAAGGATTCAGAATTAGCTAAGGAACGGTCGAGAATAAATAAGAAGAATGCCGAAAAAAAGGATAAGTTCCATAAGCTGGGGCCAGGTGGCTACGCGGTGGCAATGCCTAAGTGGGATAAGTCTGAGAAAGAGATGGAGGATGCAGGTGTCACTCCGGTTAGTAAGAGCTGGCCCCCCAGGTGCAGGACTTGGTTCTATGCGCATGAGGGGGAGTTGGACCCGAAGACAGGCAATGTTTCGACGAAGGCATGTCTGAACGGAGCCGACGATGCGCTACTTGTTGCAATAGAAGAGGCTCGATCGGGGGTGTTCCAGCCCAACAGAGAGAACGACGAGCTTACGCGTGCCCTGGGAAATCCTGAACACCTGGGAAGAACACGAGGCAAGGGCGCTATTCCGTGGTATGAGGGGTTTTCGGACTGGAACGCCGACTACAGAACCCGTGCGAGAAAGAAGATTGCGGAGGAGAAGAAGAGGAAGATGGAGGAGGAGCAAAGGAAGGTTGACTATGAACGCCTTCAAGGCCTAGAAGCAAGTCAAGCGGAATTGGCAGCTAAATTCCAGCGGCAGCAGGAGCAGATCGACTCACTTAGCCAGCAAAGGGGGTCTCAGTAGCTGCAGCAGCTAGCGGATGATCTCGCATTGGATACCACCGCCCCATCCATGCCGAGAAGCAGCGTGGGTTCCGCCCCGGGCGACGCAGTAGTGCTGGATAGATACCCCGTGGATGACATCACGGAGAACACTAACTGCGAGCTACACTTCAAAATGAAGAACATATCCATGAAGGTGGCGGACACCGTTGCTTTTTCAAATTCCCCCGAGGCAACCTTCCATTGCAACCCGATTCCAGCGGGCTATGCTCGTGTCTTGGTTGATGAGGTGGTGGACCAATATTCGGGGCTAGAGCTTGAAATTCCTGGAGGTGATGAGGAGCACACACTCGGAGATGCCAAACATCGTATCATCCTATGGAGAAAGGATTGCATCATTTTTCGAAGGCCACCGACACCGCGTCACCCGACTCCTCGTCGAAGTCCGCCACCGAGTCAGCAGACTCCCGCTCCTCCAAGTCCACCAACGCGTGAGGCCACTCCTCCTCCTCCAAGTCCGGCAAAGTGTCAAGCCACTCCTCCTCCAAGTCCGACACAGCGTCAGACGTCCACTCCTCCTCCAAGTCCGGCACAGCTTCAGGCCACTCCTCCTCGTCCAACTCAGCCCCGTCAGCCGTCTCCGCCGCCTCAGCAATCGCAGAAGAGACACCCCGCAGCTATGGTGCGTAGCGGTACCAGTCAAGGTCATAGTACAGGAAGTACAGGCGGAGGCAAGCGATATAAATATGGTCCAAACCTCACTACTCCTCTTCCTGTGAGGGCTTACGACAGGACCGAGGAGCAAACCAATGCCATAGTGCGGGCAGAAGTCGACGCCCATTTTGGACCGAAACCGCCACCGCCGCCAAGGGAGAAAGTGCCTCTGAAAGTAGTTGACCACTTCATTCGTATGGCTCAACCACCAGCTCCTAAGCCTGTTGACACAGACTATGAGCGCCACATCAGGAAGTTACATCGACAACGTCTACAGAAGGAGGCGAGCTCGAGCTCGAGCAAACAACAAGCAACTGTCGAAAAATGCGGGAAAACCGTTGCCCAGCTGGGAGAACAGGCGGCGCAATCGACCCCCCCGCTTGTTGTGCCGACAACACGTGACAGTACACGCGCCCAATATTATTGTGGCCAAACAGTTTACGTTCCCGAGGTGGGCGATGTGGTAATAACCCAGGAGCATATAATGCAGGCTGAAGAACTCAAGATCACTGTTGGACAACTCCTCGAGATCGAGGACATGCCTGTGATTACAGAGGAGGAAATAAAATGGAAATATGTCCGAGGCCAACCTTTAGTCAAGCCAGAAGATGTCAAGAAGCTCCCAACGAGAATGTATGAATTGCATCAATGGTACATGGACATTACCAAGAGATCCGATCGAGAGTCCCTCATGGTGTATGTCAAGAAGGATCATTACTACCATGAGAAAGCTGTGGCCGTTGAGTATTCTGAACTGTTTCAGTTATACAATCAAGACGCACTCGACAAATCTATCGTCAGTTGCTATTGTCTGTAAGTGATTTCTTTCTGTAATTTAAGTCTCAAGCTAGCTGTAGTGATCCTTTTGATCAATCATTACCTGTAATTATCCTCACTATATTCTTTTTTGTGGTATTATGCAGGATGAAGATGTATGAAATGAGAAAAGGTGGACGCTATGGCATTGGGTTCATTGACCCAAACACGGTTAATCAATACACATGGAAAATGAGCAAGTATTATGAAAAGCAGGTAGAGGACAACATGCTAGAGTTTTTGAAGTGCCTCAAATACAATGAAGATATACTACTTCCTTACAACTTCGAGTGAGTCACACTTTCTTGTACTACAAATTCTCTGTTTTGCCTACTAGCTAGCTACATGTTTTTGCTTACATATGCCCGCTTAATTAAGACATGCAAACGTGTGTGCATGCAGATTTCACTGGATCTTGTGTATCATTAAAGTTGACGCCGGAACAGTTGAAATACTGGACTCGCTACTCAAAGCAAATAGTGACTACAACATCTTGTATGGGATAGTCAACAGGTAATTTCAATCATTATTAACTATATATCTCGGCCTATTTAGTTCGTCATTTCATGATATGAACTATTTAATAACCCCTTTATTCATTTTCTTTGTCGGCGGGCAGGGCTTGGGCAAGGTTCATCAGCGTCACGGAAGGCGAATGGAAACCACAGCTGAAATGGTTTCGATCCAAGGTAAGTAATTAAGTAGTACTAGCTAGCTAGCTAGCTGCCATCTCTTTAATTATCATGCTTGATTAATTATTATCTGATCAAATTAAATTCCATTCTCGTAATAAAGGCCCTGAAGCAGGCGCAGGGGACTAATCTGTGTGCATACTGCGTTTGCGAGAACATTCGCATGATGGCGTCCGAAAGGAGCAGATCTCAAAGACAGGAATGGGTACGCTTGTCAGAACACTATTCACAATTTTTACACCATTATCAATATCTAGTCACACAACTAATACACATGCATATTGATCTCCTTCTTAACAGTTCAAAGAGGTGCGGGACAAGCTCCTAGAAACGGAGCGCGTAGAAGCACTTCAAGAGGAAATAGCGGGATTTTTGCTCGACCAGGTCATAAATCCGAAGGGAGAATACTATTACCCGCTACCGCCCCCATCGAACATGTCATGAACCACTTCCAATTGTCATCGTGCTCCGAAGGCACCAATTAGGCTAATGCCACTGGCTCCGAAGGCAACATGCATATGTAGGAGAAATTGTATATAGCTATACATGTGTGTATGTGTAAATTAATATGGTGGTTTGTGAGACATTGATGATATATATATATATGATTGGTTCTACTAGAAATTCTATTTATATATATATATATGCATAACGTGTACAATGTGTAGTACCGTAAAATACCAGCAAACGAAAAAGAATTAAAATGGAAAACACAAAATTAAATGAAAAAGAAATCATAAAACCAAAAATCCCCCAAACATTTTAGTACCGGTTGGTGTTACCAACCGGTACTAAAGGTCTCCCGGCCCCCGGAGCTGGCTCGTGCCACGTGGTTGCCGTTTAGCACCGGTTCGTGCTGAACCGGTACTAAAGGGGGGGCCTTTAGTGCCGAAATGTTAGTGCCGGTTCCGAAACCGGCACTAAAGGGCCTTACGAACCGGTGCTATTGCCCTGTTCTGCACTAGTGAACTCAAGAATTACAACTCGATAGTTAGAACAAAATATGACTCTATATGAATGCCTCCGGCGGTGTACTGGGATGTGCAATGACTCAAGAGTGACATGTATGGAAGAATTATGAATGGTGGCTTTGCCACAAATACGATGTCACTGCATGATCATGCAAAGCAATATGACAATGATGGAGCGTGTCATAGTAAATGGAACGGTGAAAAGTTGCATGGCAATATATCTCGAAATGGCTATGGAAATGCCATAATAGGTAGGTATGGTGACTGTTTTGAGGAAGGTATATGGTGGTTTTATGGTACCGGCGAAAGTTGCGCGGTACTAGAGAGGCTAGCAATGATGGAAGGGTGAGAGTGCATATAATCCATGGACTCAACATTAGTCATAAAGAACTCACATACTTATTGCAAAAATCTATTAGTTATTAAAACAAAGTACTACGCGCATGCTCCTAGGGGGATAGATTGGTAGGAAAAGACCATCGCTCGTCCTCGACCGCCACTCATAAGGAAGGCAATCAATAAATAAATCATGCTCCGACTTCATCACATAACGGTTCACCATACGTGCATGCTATGGGAATCACAAACTTCAACACATGTATTTCTCAAATTCACAACTACTCACCTAGCATGACTCTAATATCACCAGTTTCATATCTCAAAACAATTATCAAGTATCAAACTTCTCTTAGTATTCAATGCACTTTATATGCAAGTTTTTATTATATCCCTCTTGGATGCCCATCATATTAGGATTAAATTCATAACCAAAGCAAATTACCATGCTGTTCTAAAGACTCTCAAAATAATATAAGTGAAGCATGAGAGTTCATCTATTTCTTCAAAATAAAACCACCGTCGTGCTCTAAAAGATATAAGTGAAGCACTAGAGCAAACGACAAACTACTCCGAAAGATATAAGTGAAGATCAATGAGTAGTTGAATAATCATGCAACTATATGAAGACTCTCTAACATTTACGAATTTCAGATCTTGGTATTTTATTCAAGCAGCAAGAAAAACTAAATAAAATAAAATGACGCTCCAAGAAAAACACATATCATGTGGTAAATAAAAATATAGCTACAAGTAAAGTTACCGATGAACGAAGACGAAAGAGGGGATGCCTTCCGGGGCATCCCCAAGCTTAGGCTCTTGGTTGTCCTTGAATATTACCTTGGGGTGCCTTGGGCATCCCCAAGCTTAGGCTTTTGCCACTCCTTATTCCATAGTCCATCAAATCTTTACCCAAAACTTGAAAACTTCACAACACAAAACTTAACAGAAAACTCGTAAGCTACGTTAGCGAAAGAAAACAAAACACCACTTCAAGGTACTGTAATGAACTCATTCTTTATTTATATTGGTGTTAAACCTACCGTATTCCAACTTCTGGTTTATAAACTCTTTTACTATCCATAGATTCATCAAAATAAGTAAACAACACATGAAAAACAGAATCTGTCAAAAACAGAACAGTCTGTAGTAATCTGTAACTAACGCAAACTTCTGGAACCTTAAAAATTCTAAAATAAATTGCTGGACGTGAGGAATTTATCTATTAATCATCTTCAAAAAGAATTAACTAAATAGCACTCTCCAATAAAAAATGGTAACAAATCTCATGAGCGCTAAAGTTTCTGTTTTTACAGCATGATCAAAAAGACTTTCCCCAAGTCTTCCCAACGGTTCTACTTGGCACAAACACTAATTGAAACATAAAAACTCAATCATAACAGAGGCTAGATAAACTATTTATTACTAAATAGGAACAAAAATCAAGAAACAAAAATAAAATTGGGTTGCCTCCCAACAAGCACTATCATTTAACGCCCCTAGCTAGGCATGATGATTTCAATGATGCTCACATAAAAGATAAGAATTGAAACATAAACAGAGCGTCATGAAGAATATGACTAGAAAATTTAAGTCTAACCCATTTCCTATTCATAGGGATTTTGTGAGCAAACAACTTATGGGAACAATAATCAACTTGCATAGGAAGGTAAAACAAGCATAACTTCAAAACTTTAAGCACACAGAGAGGAAACTTGATATTATTGCAATTCCTACAAGCATATATTCTTTCCTCATAATAATTTTCAGTAGCATCATGAATGAATTCAACAATATAACTATCACATAAAGCATTCTTTTCATGATCTACAAGCATAGAAATTTTATTACTCTCCACATAAGCAAAATTCTTCTCATGAATAATAGTGGGAGCAAACTCAACAAAATAATTATCATGCGAGGCATAATCCAACTGAAAACTAAAATCATGATGACAAGTTTCATGGATATCATTATTCTTTATAGCATACAAGTCATCACAATAATTATCATAGATAGCAACTTTGTTCTCATAATCAATTGGAACCTCTTCCGGAATAGTGGATTCATCCCAAAATAAAGTCGTGACCTCTCCAAATCCACTTTCATCAATATAATCATCATAAATAGGAGGCATGTTTTCATCATAATAAATTTTCTCATCAAAACTTGGGGACAAAAAATATCATCTTCATCAAACATAGCTTCCCCAAGCTTGTGGCCTTGCATATCATTAGTATCACGGATATTCAAGAAATTCATACTAACAACATTGCAATCATGCTCATTATTCAAATATTTAGTGCCAAAAAATTTAATGCATTCTTCTTCTAACACTTTGGCACAATTTTCCTTTCCATCATATGCACGAAAGAAATTAAAAAGATGAAGCATATGAGGCAAACTCAATTCCATATTTTTTTAGTTTTCTTTTTATAAACTAAACTAGTGCTAAAACAAGAAACAAAAAGATTCGATTGCAAGATCTAAAGATATACCTTCAAGCGCTAACCTCCCCGGCAACGGCGCCAGAAAAGAGCTTGATGTCTACTACACAACCTTCTTCTTGTAGACGTTGTTGGGCCTCCAAGTGCAGAGGTTTGTAGGACAGTAGCAAATTTCCCTCAAGTGGACGACCTAAGGTTTATCAATCCGTAGGAGGCGTAGGATGAAGATGGTCTCTCTCAAGCAACCCTGCAACCAAATAACAAAGAGTCTCTTGTGTCCCCAACACACCCAATACAATGGTAAATTGTATATGTGCACTAGTTCGGCGAAGAGATGGTGATACAAGTGGTATATGGATGGTAGATAAAGATTTTTGTAATCTGAAAATATAAAAACAGCAAGGTAACTAATGATAAAAGTGAACACAAACGGTATTGCAATGTGTTGAAACAAGGCCCGGGGTTCATACTTTCACTAGTGCAAGTTCTCTCAACAATAATAACAAAATTGGATCACATAACTATCCCTCAACATGCAACAAAGAGTCACTCCAAAGTCACTAATAGCGGAGAACGGACGAAGAGATTATGGTAGGGTACGAAACCACCTCAAAGTTATTCTTTCCAATCAATCCGTTGGGATATTCCTATAAGTGTCACAAACAGCCCTAGAGTTCGTACTAGAATAACACCTTAAGACACAAATCAACCAAAACCCTAATGTCACCTAGATACTCCAATGTCACCTCAAGTATCTGTGGGTATGATTATACGATATGCATCACACAATCTCAGATTCATCTATTCAAACCAACACAAAGTACTTCAAAGAGTGCCCCAAAGATTCTACCGGAGAGTCAAGACGAAAACGTGTGCCAACCCCTATGCATAGGTTCATGGGCGGAACCCGCAAGTTGATCACCAAAACAGACATCAAGTTGATCACCAAAACAGACATCAAGTTGATCAATAGAATACCCCATTGTCACCACGGGTATCCCATGCAAGACATACATCAAGTCTTCTCAAATCCTTAAAGACTCAATCCGATAAGATAACTTCAAAGGGAAAACTCAATCCATTACAAGAGAGTAGAGGGGGATAAACATCATAAGATCCAACTATAATAGCAAAGCTCGCGATACATCAAGATCGTACCACCTCAAGAACACGAGAGAGAGAGAGAGAGATCAAACACATAGCTACTGGTACATACCCTTAGCCCCGAGGGAGAACTACTCCCTCCTCATCATGGAGAGCACCGGGATGATGAAGATGGCCACCGGAAAGGGATTCCCCCTCCGGCAGGGTGCTAGAACGGGTTTAGATTGGTTTTCGGTGGCTACGAAGGCTTCTGGCGGTGGAACTCCCGATCTATTGTGCTCCCCGAAGTTTTTAGGGTATATGGGTATATATGGGAGGAAGAACTACGTCGGTGGACCTCTGGGCTGTCCACGAGGCAGGGGGGCGCGCCTAGGGGGGTGGGCGCTGCTACATCTTGAGCTTGCGTTGGTTTTCCCCGAAGAGGAAGGGATGATGCAGCAGAGTAGCGTAAGTATTTCCCTCAGTTTTTGAGAACCAAGGTATCAATCCAGTAGGAGCCCACACTCAAGTCCCTCGTACATGCACAAAGCGATAGCTACTCGCAACCAACGCGATTAGGGGTTGTCAAGCCCTTCACGGTCACTTACGAGAGTGAGATCTGATAGATATAATATTTTCGGTATTTTTGGTATAAAGATGCAAAGTAAAAAGTAAAATCAAAGTAAAAAAGCAAAGCAAGATTAAAGTAATGGAGATTGATATGATGAGAATAGACACGGGGGCCATAGGTTTCACTAGTGGCTTCTCTCAAGAGCATAAGTATTCTACGGTGGGTGAACAAATTACTGTTGAGCAATTGACAGAATTGAGCATAGTTATGATAATATCTAGGCATGATCATGTATATAGGCATCATGTCCGTGACAAGTAGATCGAAACGATTCTGCATCTACTACTATTACTCCACTCATCGACCGCTATCCAGCATGCATCTAGAGTATTAAGTTAAAAACAGAGTAACGCCTTAAGCAAGATGACATGATGTAGAGAGATAAATTCATGCAATATGAAATAAACCCCATCTTGTTATCCTCGATGGCAACGATACAATACGTGCCTTGCTGCCCCTTCTGTCACTGGGTAAGGATACCGCAAGATCGAACCCAAAGCTAAGCAGTTCTCCCATGGCAAGAACTACCAATCTAGTTGGCCAAACCAAACGGATAATTTGAAGAGACTTGCAAAGATAACCAATCATACATAAAAGAATTCAGAGAAGATTCAAATATTATTCATAGATAGACTTGATCATAAACCCACAATTCATCGGTCTCAACAAACACACCGCAAAAAGAAGATTACATCGAATAGATCTCCACAAGAGAAGGGGAGAACTTTGTATTGAGATTCAAAGAGAGAGAAGAAGCCATCTAGCTACTAACTATGGACCCGAAGGTCTGAGGTAAACTACTCACACTTCATCGGAGAGGCTATGATGATGTAGAAGCCCTCCGTGATGACGGCCCTCTTCCGGTGGAGCTCCGGAACAGGCCCCAAGATGGGATCTCATGGATACAGAAAGTTGCGGCGGTGGAATTAGGTTTTTGGCTCTTGTTCTGATCGTTTGGGGGTACGTGTGTATATATAGGAGGAAGAAGTACGCCGGAGGAGCAACGAGGGGCCCACGAGGTAGGGGGCGCGCCCTAGGGGGGCGCCCCCACCCTTGTGACCGCCTCTTTTGTTCCTTGGAGCAGGGTCCAAGTCCCCTGGATCACATTCGGTGAGAAAATCACATTCCCGAAGATTTTATTCCGTTTGGACTCCGTTTGATATTCCGTTTATCCGAAACACTGAAATAGGCAAAAAAACAGCAATTCTGGGCTGGACCTCCGGTTAATAGGTTAGTCCCAAAAATAATATAAAAGTGGAAAATAAAGCCCAATATAGTCCAAAACAGTAGATAATATAGCATGGAGCAATCAAAAATTATAGATACGTTGGAGACGTATCAGGCATCCCCAAGCTTAATTCCTGCTCGTCCTCGAGTAGGTAAATGATAAAAAGAGAATTTTTTATGCGGAGTGCTACTTGGCATAATTTCAATGTAAATCTTCTTAATTGTGGTATGAATATTCAGATTAGAAAGATTCAATAAAAAAGTTTATATTGACATAAAAAATAATAATACTTCAAGCATACTAATAAAGCAATTATGTCTTCTCTCAAAATAACATGTCCAAAGAAAGTTATCCCTACAAAATCATATAGTCTGGCTATGCTCCATCTTCACCACACAAAGTATTTAAATCATGCACAACCCCGATGACAAGCCAAGCAATTGTTTCATACTCTAACTTTTTCAAAACTTTTTCAATCTTCAAGCAATACATGAGCGTGAGCCATGGATATAGCACTATAAGTGGAATAGAATGGTGGTTGTGGAGAAGACAAAAAGGAGAAGATGGTCTCACATCAACTAGGCGTATCAACGGGCTATGGAGATGCCCATCAATAGATATCAATGTGAGTGAGTAGGGATTGCCATGCAACGGATGCACTAGAGCTATAAGTATATGAAAGCTCAAAAAGAAACTAAGTGGGTGTGCATCCAACTTGCTTGCTCATGAAGACCTAGGGCAAGTTTTGAGGAAGCCCATCATTGGAATATACAAGCCAAGTTCTATAATGAAAAATTCCCACTAGTATATGAAAGTGATAACATGAGAGACTCTCTACTATGAAGATCATGGTGCTACTTTGAAGCACAAGTGTGGTAAAAGGATAGTAACATTGTCCCTTCTCTCTTTTTCTCTCATTTTTTTATTTTTATTTGGGCCTTTTCTCTTTTTTATGGCCTCTTTTTTATATATATTTGGGCTTCTTTGGCCTCTTTTTTTTCGTCCGGTGTCTCATCCCGACTTATGGGGGAATCATAGTCTTCATCATTCTTTCCTCACTGGGACAATGCTTTAATAATGATGATCATCACAATTTTATTTTTCTTATAACTCAACAATTACAACTCGATACTTAGAACAAAATATGACTCTATGTGAATGCATCCGGCGGTGTACCGGGATATGCAATATGACAATGATGGAGTGTGTCATGAACGGAACAGTGGAAAGTTGCATGGCAATATATCTCGGAATGGCTATGGAAATGCCATAATAGGTAGGTATGGTGGCTGTTTTGAGGAAGGTATATGGTAGGTGTATGATACCGGCGAAAGGTGTGCGGTATTAGAGAGGCTAGCAAAGGTGGAAGGGTGAGAGTGCATATAATCCATGGACTCAACATTAGTCATAAAGAACTCATATACTTATTGCAAAAATCTAGAATTTATCAAAGCAAAGTATTACGCGCATGCTCCTAGGGGGATAGATTGGTAGGAAAAGATCATCGCTCGTCCCCGACCGCCACTCATAAGGAAGACAATCAATAAATAAATCATGCTCCGACTTCATCACATAACGGTTCACCATACGTGCATGCTACGGGAATCACAAACCTTAACACAAGTATTCTTTAAATTCACAACTACTCAACTAGATGACTTTAATATTATCACCTCCATATCTCAAAACAATTATCATGCTTCAATCTTTTCTTAGTATTCAACACACTCAAAAGAAAGTTTCACAAATCTTGAATACCAAGCATATTATTATTAAGCAAATTACCATGCTATTAAGAGACTCTCAAACTAATTTAAGTGAAGCATGAGAGATCAATAGTTTCTTTAAAACGAATCCACCACCGTGCTCTAAAAGATCTAAGTGAAGCACATAGATCAAAATTATAACGCTCAAAAGATATAAGTGAAGCACATAAAGTATTCTATCAAATTTTAATTCATGTATGGCTCTCTCAAAAGATGTGTACAGCAAGGATGATTGTGGCATACTAAGACACAAAGACACAAATAATACAAGATGCTCCAAGAAAAACACATATCATGTTGGTGAATAAAAATATAGTTCCAAGTAAATTACCAATGGAAGTGGACGAAAGAGGGGATGCCTTCCGGGGCATCCCCAAGCTTTGACTTCTTGGTGTCCTTGGATTATCTTGGGGGTGCCATGGGCATCCCCAAGCTTAGGCTCTTACCACTCCTTGTTCCATGATTCATCAAAAGAACTCACCCAAAACTTGAAAATTTCACAACACAAAACTCAAAATAGAAAACTCGTGAGCTCCGTTAGCGAAAGAAAACAAAAGACCACTTCAAGGTACTGTAATGAACTCATTCTTTATTTATATTGGTGTTAAACCTACTGTATTCCAACTTCTCTATGGATTATAAACTACTTTACTAGCCATAGATTCATCAA
Organism: Triticum urartu; assembly: GCF_056163025.1. Taxonomy (NCBI): domain Eukaryota; kingdom Viridiplantae; phylum Streptophyta; class Magnoliopsida; order Poales; family Poaceae; genus Triticum; species Triticum urartu. The sequence continues at coordinate 17,582,979 of NC_141877.1, forward strand.
AATAAGCAAACAACACACGAAAAACAGAATCTGTCAAAAACAGAACAGTCTGTAATAATCTGTAGCTAGCGCAAGATCTGGAACCCAAAAAATTCTAAAATAAATTTCTGGACGTGAGGAATTTATCTATTAATCATCTGCAAAAATAATTAACTAAATAGCACTCTTCATATAAAAATGACAGCAGTTCTCGTGAGCGCTAAAGTTTCTGTTTTTTACAGCAAATTCAACAAGACTTTCCCCAAGTCTTCCCAACGGTTCTACTTGGCACAAACACTAACTAAACACACAAAAACACAAACAAAACAGAGGCTAAATAATTTATTTATTACTAAACAGGAGCAAAAGGCAAGGAATAAAAATAAAATTGGGTTGCCTCCCAACAAGCGCTATCGTTTAACGCCCCTAGCTAGGCATAAAAACGAGGATAGATCTAGGTATTTCCATCTTTGGTTTTGGGGAAAAAGAGAGCAAACTTGTTATCTATGGAATTAATCTTCCTATTTTGACAGAGCACATGTCCATTAATGGTAGAAGAAAGATTAAGAATGTTGCGGAAATTGGCATCTAGGCTAGCTTTTATCTCTTTAATAGATTCGTTTTGGTAAGAAAGCAAGAGAGATGTAATTTCAGTTTTCTCATTAATGGGATGCCCAAATATAGTTTTCATCCTCTCATAGGTATCTATGGGGTCCCCTTCAAGGAAACCCCCCTCGAAAGTAGAATCTAAGACTTGTTTGAACGAAGCGGGTAGCCCAACATAAAAGCTTTTCAAGTAAACCTCAATTTGATATTGGGGTACATAGCTAGCCCGGATCCTTAACAACCTATCCCAAGCATCTTTCAAAGATTCATCAAGTAAATAACGAAAAATTCCAGAATCATCTTCATCAAAATTGCTGAGGTTCTCATTGATAACTCCGGAAAGTTGTTCTATAGCATTCCGATTTATGAGTTTAGATAAGATAGCAGGATTGTCTAAAGCACTAGAACTTGGGAGAGAACCCCCAACTCTTTTTGGTTCTGACATGGCGAGGGAAAAGAGGCAAATAGAGAGGGAGGATAGAGAGAGAGGGCGAATAAAACGGCAAGGGTGAATTGGGGGGAGAGGAAAACGAGATGCAAATGGCAAATAATGTAATGCGAGAGATAGGGATTGTGATGGGTACTTGGTATGTTGACTTTTGCATAGACTCCCTGGCAACGGCGCCAGAAATCCTTCTTGCTACGTCTTGAGCTTGCGTTGGTTTTCCCCGAAGAGGAAGGGATGATGCAGCAGAGTAGCGTAAGTATTTCCCTCAGTTTTTGAGAACCAAGGTATCAATCCAATAGGAGCCCACGCTCAAGTCCCTCGTACCTGCACAAAGCGATAGCTACTCGCAACCAACGCGATTAGGGGTTGTCAAGCCCTTCACGGTCACTTACGGGAGTGAGATCTGATAGATATAATATTTTTGGTATTTTTGGTATAAAGATGCAAAGTAAAAAGTAAAAGCAAAGTAAAAAGCAAAGCAAGATTAAAGTAATGGAGATTGATATGATGAGAATAGACCCGGGGGCCATAGGTTTCACTAATGGCTTCTCTCAAGAGCATAAGTATTCTACGGTGGTTGAACAAATTACTGTTGAGCAATTGACAGAATTAAGCATAGTTATGATAATATCTAGGCATGATCATGTATATAGGCATCACGTCCGTGACAAGTAGATCGAAACGATTCTGCATCTACTACTATTACTCCACTCATCGACCGCTATCCAGCATGCATCTAGAGTATTAAGTTAAAAACAGAGTAACGCCTTAAGCAAGATGACATGATGTAGAGAGATAAATTTATGCAATATGAAATAAACCCCATATTGTTATCCTCGATGGCAACGATACAATACGTGCCTTGCTGCCCCTTCTGTCACTGGGTAAGGACACCGCAAGATCGAACCCAAAGCTAAGCACTTCTCCCATGGCAAGAACTACCAATCTAGTTGGTCAAACCAAACGGATAATTCGAAAAGACTTGCAAAGATAACCAATCATACATAAAACAATTCAGAGAAGATTCAAATATTATTCATAGATAGACTTGATCATAAACCCACAATTCATCGGTCTCAACAAACACACCGCAAAAAGAAGATTACATCGAATAGATCTCCACAAGAGAGGGGGAGAACTTTGTATTGAGATTCAAAGATAGAGAAGAAGCCATCTAGCTACTAACTATGGACCCGAAGGTCTGAGGTAAACTACTCACACTTCATCGGAGAGGCTATGATGATGTAGAAGCCCTCCGTGATGACGGCCCTCTTCCGGCGGAGCTCCGGAACAGGCCTCAAGATGGGATCTCATGGATACAAAAAGTTGCGGCGGTGGAATTAGGTTTTTGGCTCCTGTTCTGATCGTTTGGGGGTACGTGTGTATATATAGGAGGAAGAAGTACGCCGAAGGAGCAACGAGGGGCCCACGAGGCAGGGGGCGCGCCCTAGGGAGGGGGGCGCCCCCCACCCTCGTAACCGCCTCTTTTGTTCCTTGGAGAAGGGTCCAAGTCTCCTGGATCATGTTCGGTGAGAAAATCACGTTCCCGAAGATTTTATTCCGTTTGGACTCCGTTTGATATTCCGTTTATCCGAAACACTGAAATAGGCAAAAAAACAGCAATTCTGGGCTGGGCCTCCGGTTAATAGGTTAGTCCCAAAAATAATATAAAAGTGGAAAATAAAGCCCAATATAGTCCAAAACAGTAGATAATATAGCATGGAGCAATCAAAAATTATAGATACGTTGGAGACGTATCAGGCACGCCCTCCACCCTCGTGGGCAACCCGGGACTCTCCTGGTCCAACTCCGATACTCCGTGGGCTTCTTCTGGTCCAAAAATAAGTTCCGTGAAGTTTCAGGTCAATTGGACTCCGTTTGATTTTCCTTTTCTGCGATACTCTAAAATAAGGAAAAATAGAAACTGACACTGGGCTCTGGGTTAATAGGTTAGTCCCAAAAATAATATATAAAAGTGTATAATAAAGCCCATAAACATCCAAAACAGATAATATAATAGCATGAAACAATAAAAAATTATAGATACGTTGGAGACGTATCACCCGCCAGCCCGCGCTGAATCTGAGGCAACCACCAGCACGCCACCCTCGGATCTGGCCAGGCCCGGCCGCCACTCACCCGGAGGGGCAAGCCACACTAGCCCCGCGACCACGCGCGCTCCCTAGCCCTCCGCGATGAGCGACCCACACCTGGACCGCGGACCTCCACGCTCCTCGCCTGGCCGCCACCGCGACAGGTCACGCCCATCCCGGGCCGCGTCCACGCACGCCCTCGCCTGGCCGCCACCGGGCCAGGCCACGCAGCACGCCCGCTCGCCCCTGGACGCGCGCTCTCGTCAGTGACAGATCCGCTCGCCTGGCCGCCTCCACGGCAGGCCGCGCCACGCCCTCACCGGCGCCAGATCCTCCCTCTCCTGGCCGCCCCCACACCAGATTCACTCGACTGCACGCCGTTCTTGGCCACACGCGCCACCACGGAAGCCGGACGTCCCGCGCCGCCCGCGCCTCGTGGGGAGGGAAGGACCCTGCCGCCACCGACGCACGCATGGGCTTTGCCCGGCGCCGTCCCCTGGCGACGGCGAGGGAGGGGGAGGCGAAGGTGTGGGAGGCGGTGGCGATGGACTAGGGTTTCGCCCGGCCGCTCGCGGGAGCGGCGCAAGCGAGCGAGTGATCGTGATCGAGAACTTTGATTAAGCAACACCCCCTCCCCCCTACTCCCCCGTGTCGCCCCGCTCAGGCGACTCGAGCAGCAAAATGCCAGCACCAACGCCTCCCTTCTGATGAATGATATTTTTTGCGCTGATCACCCCATTGTTTAAAACGGATAATCTTGGGATTTTTGAGAAAATCACTCTGATATTACCACTAATGAGTAATGAATGTGAGAGATCGTGAAATTCTTTGTTTAATTTGTTTCCATGGGGAAGTAGCCTAAACATGGATGAAAATCATCACCTAGAAGGAAACAAGGCTTAAGAAAGAAGGAACAAAAGAAGGAATTGGAGGCGCAAGAAAGCAACCAGAGTGCAAGACAACATCTAGTACGTGCCAGCGGCTCCGTAAGGCCCAACCAAGCAACAAATATAAAGGAACGCCGACCAACTATGAGAAAGAAAATAAGGTGGCAACATCATCAATGGGAGAGGTGCTTTGTAATGTGTTCAATCCTGTGGTGCTCTATATCCCAGTGACAAAGTCTTATTGTTGCCATTAAGAGGAAAACAACGGGGTTTATTCATATTGGTTATATTTACTTTGCCTACATCATGTCATCTTGCTTAAGGCGTTACTCCGTTTTTATTAACTTAATACTTTAAATGCATGCTGGATAGCAGTCGATGGATGGAGTAACATTAGTAGATGCAGATAGGAGTCGGTCTACTTGTGTCGGACATGATTCCTATATACATAATCATTGCCTTGAATATCGTCATAACTATACGCTTTTCTATCAATTGCCCATCAGTAATTTGTTTACAAACCATATGATTGTTGTCGAGAGAAGCCTATACTGAAAACTATGGCCCCCGGGTCTACTTTTATCATATATAAAATTCAAAAATCCCTTACTGCATTTTATTTATCATTGTTTTATTTTGTATTTTATTTTATCTATCTATCACTATGAGTTTTGATCCTTACAAATAACTGCCGAGGGGATTGACAACCCCCTTTATCGCGTTGGGTGCAAGTATCTGCTTTATGTGTAGGTGCTGCTAACGAGGTTTCATCGTGGTTCTCCTATTATATTGATAACCTTGGTTCTTAACTGTGGGCAATACTTATCTCTAGTGTATTGCATCATCCTCTCTTCTTCGAGAAAATCCCAATGCAGCACTCATGCACCACGTCCCTCTTTCATCCTCACTCTCCTCTACTGCTGGGATTCGGTGACCCGTGCTATCTCCTTCCTCGTGCAGGCCTTCGTGTATACCGACCTCCCTTCCTCACGCAACATTCACCCCTCTCCCTCCCTCTGCAACGAACCGTTTCTAGAGAAACCTAGAAAATAATCACGGGGAGCTAGCACCAAGGTGAGCGTCGATTGAGGACAAATTTTGGCCTTCCCTAACCGCCGGTAGCCTCCCACACCTCCCTCCCGTACGCTGGAAGCCTCCCGCCTCTCCACCCCTTCCTTCCCGCCAATAGCCTCCCCGTCCCCTCATGCAAGTGCGTGCAAGCCTGCCCTCCTTATTTTTCCTCCTCCTCCATGCTCGTGCCTTCCCGCTGGATGTCGCTCCCCTGCATGGTGCCGCACCGATGTTGTTACTCTCCCACACGGTTGCCGGCGAGCCACCCAATTCTAATGGAGGCGGCGGTGGATCACGCGTTGTGAGGAAGCAGACGAGCTGGAGAAATGTGATACAAACAGAAGGGGACAAAAACCACCGTCTCACCTCTATCCTCACCTGTTGGCGCTTCCCTCCATTTGACACAATTTCATAGTCTGATCGACAGCTGGAGCGCTAGCATTTGGGATATGTTTTTCATGGATGATGATGTTTCTCTTTCTGCCAATACGAAGTTGCAGTGCCCCTTTTTTTCCTCGCAAAAATTTGCACCATATTAGCGTTTAGAACCCCCCAAAAAAGTAGCTCGAGTAATTGAAATTTGACCGCATTTGAAACAATTTAACCATATGAGATTGTCTTCAGTTAGCTGTGATGTAGGAAATCTAGAAACAAAAATAAAATTAGGTTATGCATTCAAATTTGTGCACATTTCAAACTATTTGACCATATCTCTAAGATAAGAAGAAGAAAAAAAGGAAATGGAATTCAGTTGGAGCATATGTTCCACTTGACGTTGGGTCCACAAGTCCAGTGGCCGACCGAACACATATCTCCACGTCTGGTAGCTCGCCTCGCCTCACCGCGCACCCTCCGCCGCCATGGCCGCCGCCGCCGCCGCCGCACGATGCCTCATGCTCCGGCCATCGCCCCCGACTGAGGCCACGAAGACCCCTTCCTCCGTCCACGCCTCCTCCAGCGCCACCCCGCTCCCTCTCCGCGCGGCCGCCTCCCCGAGTTCAGCCCGCCGTCTCCGGCCGATGCCGCTCCGGTGCTCCTCCCCGCCATCAGGAGGCTCCGCCGAGCCGGGGCTCGCCGTGCTCCTCGAAGTGGAAGGGTCAGGACCCCCAAAAATCCTGTATTTTTGCTGATTGGCTGTTGGATTCTAACACTACTTGGATCCCCCAAAAGTGTGACCTGCTCTGTTTCTGTATCACAGATTAGTAGTAGTTTGCTACATATTGATTCAGTTGCTGTAGCTGCAGATATTGCTGTTGCTCATCTAGTCATCTGGCTACAGGGATAGAGCAGGAGTTATGGGATAGAACTGCTCTGTAAATGCAGAAAAATGCAGGAATTATCCCGAGTCAAGACTAGTTTCTGGACACATGACTAGTTTCTGGTATTGCTGTAGCTGTAGAGATTGCTGTTACCCATCTAGTCAGCTGGCTGCAGGGATAGAGTAGGAATCACCGTATAGAGCTGCTCTGTAAGTGTTGAGAAATGCAGGAGTTACCAGTTCTCCTGAGGCTAGAAGTCGATGACATATCTTGTACCATGATTGCGCTATCACATCGATTTAATATGCACCATGTTTCATTCTTTGTGCAAATACTACTAAGAATTTCTCATTAGCTTTATTCTGCTGAGGAAATGTGTTGCCTGTAGGGTTCACCTATTCAAGGCAGCTAAACAGTTTGTGGTATTCCGGTACTAACTTTGGCTGTATTCCAGTACTGACTTTGGCTATTATCGTGCCATGTAGTAGTAACTTGTTTGTTGTTAAGTGACGTGTACTGATAACTCTGTATGTCCCTTTTGTGCTTTTTGATTGAATATTGTGTTTCTATCTTCTTCCAGAGTTCTTGCAGATGTCTACCGCTTCGGCTACCGCCAAGCTTTCAATGTAGGTGCGGACAATGTAAATATACATCTTTGCTTAACGCCCTTACCAAGTACTATTCAATTTGTTTGATACTTCATTTTCTTAGTCTATGACATGCCAACATTTAAGTGGAAAACATGAAATGAGTAGACAATGTGGCAGCACTAGTGTGCAGTATTTGCCTACTCAATAACTGTTCTCTGTAGAATCAAACCTGTATGACTAGGAGTTTAACACAATAGAGATCTTGCAAGTGTAAATTTGTGTCGTTCTTACTCGTCATCTTGTTTTAACGCTATCCAACATTTTCTTCCATCAGCATTTCAAAATCTTGGCTTGGATTGTGCGAATTGGACAGAGCCAATATATGCTGATTTAGTGAGGTGCGTATTGAATTCTTCAGCCACATAGACCTGAGTATCACAGGTTGACCATTGACATCACTAATTTTAATATTTCCCTCTTCTATTTCTTCCATCCTGTGGCTTCGAGTGATTATTATCTGCTCCTAGCTCCTTTATAAACATGTTTGGACTAGGCTGCACGTGAATTTGTTCCCATTTTATCCATATTTTTATTTATTTTCCTAAACCATCATAGTTTTCTAGGAAATCTAGTGGCGACGAGGAAAGGATGCTGGTGCTGTTCTTTGATAGGGTACCCTCTGTTTCTTCTCCCAACTTTCCTACTTGGTTAAATAGGACTACTTATTTATTTCTCCTGTACAACATAACTGCTCATATTTTAACATAGTGTTGTGGACCTGACTAATTACATTTTCTGATGGATGGAAACATTGGAAATAAATGCATACTCATCTCCACCCTTTCACCCAATTTGATGCAGATTGGCTGGCCTACATCTCTGCCAACTAGTGAGAAAGGGTCATTTACAAAACGTGTTCTTAGTGAGAAGGTAGATATATATTTTACCAACCATTCTTTAGCAGCTTTACTCTAATGCATGTACCTAAAATATTATCTAGAAATATCACCAGCCTGCTATTAAAATTTTGATCATAGGCACCTATCTTGATTCCAACTAAAATTTGCAAATGTGATTCACCTCATTTCACGTTTAGAACTAACTGTATTCAATCAATATCCTCATTCTCATGGGTATATCATCCTTTGTTCTGCTAAGGAAGGTGGGTAGCAAACTGATATTTACAAGTTACAACTGGGACTCCGGAAGGCACCGGATTTGAATAATACCCTTGAAACAGGGTTAAATTGCTTATTTCCTGTTCAATGCACTCAGTTTTATGTTTGCTTTGTAATTTACGGTTGATCTTGAATATATATGAGTTTAATTTTACACCCGAGTCCAAAATGACTAAGGGTTTCTGTCCTTACGTGATCTAATTTACAGTTTGATTTTGAACCAATTGACGAGTTTATTCTTCTCATAGACTAAAAGGCTAATAGGTTTATTCTTCTCATAGTTGAAAGCTTTGGAAAAGCTCTCTGCTTCTGATGACTTACCACTGCGTCCTGGAGTTGAGAAGTATGTTTACTGTTTCCTGCGTATCTATATTTGTTGCAAACCTTTCTAGAGAAAGAGTTCCAAGAGAGTTTGAGTTATGATTGATGAGCACTTTCAGGATATCACAAATTAACTGTAAGAAGCCATGAGCTATTCTTCCGCCCTGCGAAATTTCAACGAATTATAGGTCTTTGGATAAATAGATTGCCTCGTATGTGAGGAGTTTGCTGTTATATGCAATAAGGGATTGTAGTCATAACACATACTCAAAAATTTCTTCATGTTCTTACCCATTCAGCATGCTTTAGTGTCAATAAATAATCATTTTTTCGTTATTGTCTCTTTTATGTGCCCTGTGTTTGCTCTATGAACGACTCTTTCCTTGACATTATGTTACCTCATGTCTGATATTGTGTATGAAAATAATTTGAAGGTTCATCGATGATGCACTTAGTGAGGGTGTGCCTGTAGCCATATTGGCAACATATGGCAGAAATGGAGAGAAGATTTCAAGGTTTGGTTTAATGTTTAGTTGCTCCTATTTGTTATCTCCCTTTCTGGGGAGAATTTTTTTCCATGTCAACACTTGCATTTGTTTCAAAGTTTCAAAATAAGCCTGGCACCTGTGTTCATGGTAATGACATCGAGTAAACACTGTAATGTACATTTTTTCCCCACTGCAGATCAATAGTTGAGAAGTTAGGCCCTGAGAGAACGTCGAAAATAAACATTGTTGGAAAAGACGAGGTTGAAAGAAGTCTTTATGGGCAGCTTGTTCTTGGTGAAGGAGTTGCCTCCAGTTTGGATGAACAACTTACCAAGGAAGTACAAAAGGCCGGTGAGCATTACTAATTAGAGCAATTGCATTCTTGCTAATATTTAATATTCCTAGTGCCGTCTGAGCTTATTTCCATATGCTTGGTTGTGACAGCTTCTGCAGAGAAACAGAGGATAGCAGAAGAGGTTGCATCACTTCTAAAACTCAGCGTTGACATTAACACAGCATCTAAAAGGTTATTACTATCTGCGGATTAAGCATTATTTTCTTGCATTGGAGTAATATATCTGGAATTCACTGTTCAATCACGACTCAGTTCCGAGAAGATAATAGCCACGCTGCGAGCTGGGGCCGAATATGTGGGATGCAATGTGCAAAACTGCATCCTTGTAGCGGGTAGCCAACCCAGTGTCATCGCAGCTGAGCGCATTGGCATGCCGTGCATAGTTGTCCGAAGCAGGTGACTGATTTCATCTTCAGTAGTCAGTACTGAATTATGTTGCTTGTTATCTTACTTCTGTCTGCCCTTCCCAGCCTAACTGCTAGAGCAGAATTTCACTCCGCAAAGGCCGTCATGGATGGATTCGGTGATACGGACCTAACAGTATCAAAACTACTTAGCAAGAGGTGGTCCTAATACCTTTGTAAACTAGGCATTGGATGTGAGTTCCCTGCCGTCAGTTTGTAACCGACCGACTTGGTGATGATGGAAACGCGGCTTGATTTAAACCCGAGCTAGCAAAACGAGGCTTTATATAATGCCGAGCTTGCGGCAGAAAGTTACAATAAGCACCAGCTGCTTTGTTGTTTTTATGTTGTTATTGTACCCGTGAAGTATTGAACATTTGTACTGTTACTCGACCGAGTTTGTTCTGTGCCTTCATATATATACATCTGACTGAGTCCTTGCCATCTACCTTACTTATTGCATCACGATAGCTGAGGATCTGGATCTTCCCTGTATATTTATACGGAGTTCCTCCTCTGGCATTGTTGGTATGTCGTCAGCTTTAGCATTTCGTTGTATACTATATTGCCATTCGCCTTGGGCTGTTTCATTGCTTGTAGACATTGAAGGCATTGGGAAGTATACATCACCATCAAACCTTGTGAACACGAGACTGATATGGGGTTCAAGTATCATTTCTGTACAAGAAACGTTCTCTGCAGTGCCATGGACGCCATGCAGTAGGAGATGAGGCTCCCACAAACAAGGGCGGCGTTCTTTCTTTGAAGCTGAAACTTCATCATCCATTCTATACGGTTGTGATTCATATCCCCCTAGGACTTGTACATATTGAAGAAGAGTGTTGTTTATCCGTAATTGCATGGGTTAGCAGGTTGCATGCTAAATCATAACGTGCCTTTATCCAATAGGGGTATCCAAGTTATAAGAGTATGGAACCAAAAATTCATATTTAAGAAGAGTGTGCTGGCCTAATCAAAATGAACTTCTATCTATACTATCTTTTGTTTATGCTATGCGTGTGTCTGTCACATAAATTACCTTGATGCCTGCTAACAAAAGAGAATACACTTGAGCAGTGGAGCTAGTATCACTTGCCGCGGTTTTACTCCCCTCATACACCAATATATACATATTTTTCAGTGCTCCTTCTCATATATGGTATCATACATTCCACCAATATATACATATTTTTCAGTGCTCCTTCTCATATATGGTATCGATTTTCTTGACACATTTTCCTTTTCCTCAAACACACTCTCCAAGCCAAAAGACACCGAGCTACGCTTTTACATGGATTCCATGATACATATTCTTGTGGAAAATGGTATATCATCTACTCGTGGGCATGGGAGGCACTAGGAAATTGCAAGCAGCACGGTAAATGGAGAGAGATACATAATTGACATATAAGACATCGCAATGACAATCGTATCCCACGGGGTTCATTTCCGTGACTAGCCACAAAATGCATTACAATAGGAGCATGATTATCAACGTATATAAACTCGTCTGTAAATAAGATACTAGATACAAATAGGCTCTTATAAATAAAGCATCTACTACGTATACACCTAATAATCATTGATAGTATGAATCATACAATCAACTAATATATAGGAGTATTTGTTAGCACTCCTCCACATCTTTGATGTTGATGTTATCGACCCATGTGCCTTCCCTTCAGACACGTCCTCATAGACAAAACACACCAAATTTTACTTCAACAGAATTCTACTTATATACCAATGATACATATTTTCGTCCAAAACAACATATCGTTTAATCTTAGCGATGTGATTTAGCGGGAAATTTCTAGTGGCATGGTAAATGACCCGGGATAGGTAGTTCACAAACTTGACAACACAACGACGATGCAAGCGAGAGTATATTTTCTAAGTTAGACAGAATAGGCATTATAACATGTGCATCATTTACTGCATCTAAGCTAGTTTCAAATGAGACATCGGATAGCGAGTTGTTAGTTATGTGTTTGTAGCTGGTCGATTGACCAAAAATTGGAAGGAGTGGTCGTCCTCGGATGATCACGGATTCACGGTATCACACACCTTCCCACATCTCAAGATTTATGAAAAGAATAGGCTCATGGGTCAGACGACGCAGCTTTAATGTACGCAGCTAGCCCACATTGTCCCGTCACGTCGTTCCATGGTAACAGCGCCGACGTCCCGCTCCGTCCTGTACCTGCGGCCCAGGACATTACCCTGCCAAGAGCGTAGACTAAGGCCAACTCCACCGCGCGACTCCAAACAGATGTCAGTTTTGTCCGGACTCTGTCCGTTTGGGTAGGGATTTGGAGTCGTATTCGGGCGTGTGCTGAGATGCGGTGGCCGTGCGCCCAGCGCGCGGCCGCATCCATTTGCCCCATCCTGTCCGTGTCTATTTAAAAAACCAAAAGCAACGTTGCCCGTGCCTGCTTTCTTTGCATCTCGACGGACGACCGGCCGGCATGGTGCCCGTGAACGGTGCCCGTGCCTGCTTTCTTTGCATCTCGACGGCCGGCCGGCCGCCGCTGCTAGACCCAGGCGTGACGTTGAGGTCGATGACGGCCGCGGGGCGCGGTGTCGACGGCGCGAACAAGCCCACGTCCGGCGACCCCGAGAAACGGGTCTGACCGTCGTGCCTTGGCGGAGGAAAGCCGGGCGACATGGGTGCGGTGCGCGATGTCGGCGACTGGCAATGCGTAGGCCGGGTGACCGACGAGCCTGTGCTCGCCGGGCCGACGGCCGCTGCAGGGAACCCGGCCGGACGGCCCATGCCAAGCATGAGGATGACGTGCGCTTTGTTGACGAGGTCCTACTTCTCGTCGGCCGCGGCCTTGCGCCGCGCGGCCTCCAGCTCATCGCGCTGGGCGATGAACTTGGCCGCGACGGCATTGACCTTGACGACCGCTCTTCGTTCCCTCCTCTTCGCTGATTCCGCGTCCAACTTGGCGATCTCCTCCGGTGTGCACTCCGACCGCGGCTTCCTTGGCGCCTTCTTCTTCACCTTTGCGGGCGGGTCGACGGCCAGGCCGCCGGAAGTCGGCGGGGCGTCGGCCATGGACGGGGGAGAGGGGGGGCGGCGGGAGGACCATGGGAGGGTTTGGGGGAAATGGCGTCAAATGGGTGTGTGAGTGTGTGTGTGTGTGGGGGGGGGGGGGGTTGGTTTCTCCCATCGACAAGCGGGCCAGGGGAGGACAAGCGCGCGCGTCCCGCCCGTCGGCGCGCTGTCCGTTTCACTCCAAAAACCAGCGCAAAGTTGGGTCGGGATAGGTCGAAAGCGGACACAAAGCAGACAAAAGTCCGTTTGCGCCCGCGCGCTGGGCCGTCTCGTTTATCCCTTTTACCCCAAACGGATGAAGGTAGACAAAATAGGGTCGCGCGGTGGAGTTGGCCTAATTCAAAGCAACAGTGCGAAGGAGTCGCCGCTCTCTGGTTATCTGGTTCTGGATGGACGCTAGGAAAAAAACCTGGTTCTGCATTGCGACTCAAACAAACAGCTATCTCTCAAGGTGCCAAGAATATCAGGTTCTATCACACATTAGGTGCTCCAATGCTATCATTTTTCAAGAAACATATTTACATGTTTTAAAAAATTCTGAAAATAATTATGCCTGTTCACAAGACATGTGTCTACAATCTATAAAATGTTCTTTTTTAAATACACATTGAGAAACAAAAAAAAAGACAAATTCATCATGACACTATCACTAAACGACAAAAGGTATAATGTCACTGTTTACATTTAGATTTGCTTTTTTGTTTCTTCATGTGTATTTCGTATTTAACTTGAAATTCCTACATATTTTAAACATCCACAATTGTTTTTGATTTTTTTAAAGATATTTCTTTTTCGAAAAATGGTAGCATGAGAGAAACTAATGTTTGGTAGCACAAGATATAAGATTGTTCGGTCGGTGCTCGGTCTGAACGTGTACAGAGCATCGCAAGCCGTCATAACTTATGAATGTCAAGAGCTGATGTGCTCTTTTGGCAAGACAGCTATTTGTCATCGTGCTAGAGAGGCAATTTGTTTAGGACGCCGATAACTGTCACACGTGTGGGCGTTAAGAAATCTGCCCATACGTTTTGTGTGGTGCTTAAGAGGACCAGCTCACACGTCTGTGTGTGGGCAAAACAATTAGCGCACACACGCCTTTTTTTCCCTCCGGTTCCTTTTACACGCGTGCGTGGGTGAAATAGATAACGCCCACACGCCCGATACGTCAGGCCTCGTACCTCGTAGTCCCGCACGTCCCATGTGACACTTTACCGCGTGCCTCGCAGTTGCCATGGGCCGGACCCTCGTCTATGTTCGTTTAAGTGCAGTTGCCATGTCGCTGAACTACGGTTGCCATGTCGGACAACTACAGTTGCCATGTTTGCTCAACTGCAGTTGCCATCTCAGGTCAAAGTTCCAGATTGCCATTTTTTGGACAACTACAGTTGTTGCCACGTGTGGTCTGGTCTACTGCAGTTGCCATGATTTCAAAACTTTAGGAGTTGCCACCTACTAACACTAGTCAGTTGCCATGTAGCGCTACAAAAAAAAGGCATGTTAAAAAACATGTTTGGGTGAAAAAGAGAGTTGCCATGTGCTCATAAGCACGCTAGGGCAGTTGCCATTTAAAAAGAAAGAGTTGCCATCTGCTTACGTGCACGCTAGGGTAGTTTGCCATGTACCATGCAAAACATATGGCAACTGACATGTTCGGGTAAAAAAAAAGAGAGAGTTGCCATCTTCTTGCAATCATATTACGGCAGTTGCCATGTACACTGCAAAACGCATGGCAACTGGTAGCTTGGGTGTGGGAGAGGAGGCGGGTGTGTGGGCGAGATCGCAAATGCCCACACACCAGCCCTTGTGCGTGACTGAAAAACTGGTGTGTGGGCGAACTGCTAAACGTCCACACACCGACCCCTCCGTGTGGTAAAACGGATGTGTGGGCGACCTCTTTCACACACCACACACGCGAGTTGTCCTACGTGACATACAAAATCAGCTAATTCGTGCCAGGATTCATGCAGAAGTTATTGACGGTGATGGAGGCGTTAGCCAACTCGTCCACACGCCTCCATCATCGTCCAGTAACTACATGCATAACTAACCCACCTAGAGCATTTATTTCAGAATTTCCGGCAATGCGCATTCAGTGGAAGGAGACGTTCCTGTCGACGACGAGGTGCCTACGATGACTTCGTAAATTTTAAGATGATATGCCGGCTTAGTCTTTCAAAAGTGTTCATAAGGATAGAGTGTGCGTGTGTGTATTCATAGGGATGAGTGAATGCGCGTGTATATGAGCGCTTGTGTCTGTATTGATATTAAAAAAAAAAAGAGCAGCTGGATCTGATCATGCCATCCCACGATACGAGTCTCGCGGGTGATCAAAATAACCAGCAGGAAAATATGCCTGGAGGTGAACTCGCACGTCTCAGACTACATGCAAACAGACCTCAAAGATAAACATGCATGACTCTACTGGAGGCAATATGTTTATACATGTAGTTTAAATGTATTTATATCCGAATTGTCATAGGAGCGCATGAACTCGTCCACTCACGGAATCATTAGGCACATGTTTTCCTCAGGATATGCCGCACGGCAGTTACTTCTTACACACATATAAAAATATTTTTTCAAATACACATGAACTTTTTTATATCCCCTTTTAACGTACGTCCACTATTTATATTTGTTAGCACATGCATTTTACCTAAAAGAATAGAAATAAAAAATGATGTAAACAAAACTGGGAAAATAATAATAATAATAGAACGTTCCCTCCACTAGTTTTTTTGCAAAGTGTGTTTCTAACTTTTTTAGTTTTCCCTTTCAAAAAGTATTTTTTTGATTTTAGAGGAAGTGCGTTCGCTCCAAAATAACCTGTTTTACACACGAGTGGTTTTGCATCCCAACTAAAAAAAAGAGTGCTTCATCCTGTAGCTGTAGCGACGGAACATCGTTAGCTCTCCGTTACTGCACCCACCCACGTCTAGTGGCGGAGCCAGAACTTTTGTGAAGCCTAGGCAAGTTTGAGCCTAAGTGTCTAATTTGGAAATCATGTGCATCAGGAGCAGGACGGCTGATGGCTCCTACTCAGCCAAGTCTGCATACCAAATGTTTTTCCAAGAACTAGTCAGATCAAATTACAAGCAGCTTATCTGAGACTCCAGTACACCAGCAAAGTGTAAATTTCATGCTTGGTTAGCCATCCAAGGAAGATGCAACACAGCTGATGGAAGATGCAACACGGCTGATATACTTCTGAAGAAAGGTTGGCCTCACACACCCATATGCAAGTTGTGCAACACCCAGCAAGAAACAACCCTGCACTTGTTTGCCCAAAGCAGTTATACTCGAATGATCTGGAAGGACATAATTTAGCGTTTCAGTGTACCCATGGACGCGCCGATCAGCATTGAACCAAACCTCGAAGACTGGTGGTTCAGATCAATCCAGAATAGGGCACCGGCCATAACCACAAAGATCTACACCTTATTCATTTGTGCCTGGTGAAAGATTTGGAAGGAACTGAACAATGGCATTTTCAAAAACAAGGCTTGCAACACTTCGGTGCTACTTATGAAAATTTGTAACGAGCTCAACTCTTGGAGAATTGCTCGTCCTTGCGCCCACGTTGGCGGGCGGCTATCTTCTCCAGGGCTCGGTGCTGCCGGACTATCTCGTCGCGGAGGTAGTCGTCCCACGCCCACTTTAGGGCCTCCTCGTCAGAGAAGCCGCGCCGGACTATGGCCTCGTACTCCGCGGGGAGGCCGGGCTCCACCTTCGGCCTGACGAGCCGTGCATAGGTGGGGGAGGGCTCGGCGATGCGGACGCCGGAGCTGCGGGTGCGTTGGCTGGCCGGCGCGTCCTGGGGCTCCGGCTTGACGGGGAGGAGGGTGGGAGAGCCAGACGAGCGGCCGGATGAGGAGGAGGACGCCGGGTCCATGCGTCTCGACGTCCATGAGCTCCCACGCCGGCGGGAGAAGGAGGGGGGAGCGGGGTACTCCAGTCTGGGCGTGTTGCCGCCCTCGATGTACTCGAGGACGGCCTCCAGCGTGCGGCCGGGCTCGCCCCACCATTGGCGGCGGCCGTCGGAGTTGAGCCTTCCGGAGGGCACGACGCTGTTGGTGGCCTCGAGCTGCTCGGTGTGGCGGCGACGGAAGTATTGCTCCCACAGCGGGCTGTCGGGGATGTACCTTGGCCCTTCCCTCGCCGCCTGCGGCAGAGAGGCACGGATACGGGTGATCTCGTAACGACACGCCGCCACGGTGGGCGGCGGTGGCACCGGGACCCCGCCAGCGCTGATCCTCCATGCCCCGGGCACCCGCATGTCCGGCGGGACTGGATACTCGGCCTCATAGAGAAGCCGAGTTTCGTCCTCGTGAAGGTGGCGGCGGCCGAAGCCGTTCGCCGCCGCACCATCGCCTGGAAAGCGCTCGGCCATTGGGTGAACTGGAAACGATGAGAAAAGAGGGAGAAACAGAGGCTTCGACGGTGGAGAGCGAGGTGTCTGCGTGGCTCACCGGCGCGGGAGGGGGAGGCTTATATAGGCTGCACTCGCGTGGCCGCCGTGCGTACGCGTGGCGGGCGAGTGACGTGCGTCGCCCCGTCTTCACTGCGCCGCCCGTGAGGCATCAATGGAGGAGGCTGACCGGCGCGGCAGCGCGTGACATCTTTGACATTGATTCCGCCGCGGGAACTGAGGCGATGAGGACGACGAAGCGACGAGAAGAGCCGAGTCGCTGCCAAGAAGGACCCGCCGATTTTCGCGCGAAAAACGATTCGACCGGTGCCCCCAAGCGCGCCGGGTTCGGCCCGGGTCCGCCGGCGCCAATTTCGGCCCGAGCCGGCAAAAAAAGGGCCTTTGAGGACGCGACTGGGCCGATTTTTCAACGCCGGCGGCCGAAAATTCGTCTGGAGGGCTTTGTTGGAGGTGCGGCTCGAGATGCTCTTAGAAGAAGGAATAGCAGCCCATGCCGAATGCTTGGTAGGCCTAGTTAATTAGCCCATCACTTGAATATTAGCCAAACGCTGGGTAGAAGCCCATTGTTTATGACGTATATACGTACACCCCATTGTTTATGACGTATACACGACACTGCTGCCCGGGTAAACCTCGATGCATAGCAGATTTTGCCCCATTGTCTGTCACGACTCACGTGTGTATGCTGTCCCGTGGCCAGCGAGCCCGGGCAAGTGCCCGGGGTGGCCGGGCGCTGGCTCCTGCCTTTTCCCTACGCAAACTCACCCGTGTTTCCGCAACCACTGAATGCCAGCTCCAACATCATGCTGTTTCATTGGTCCACCTAGCAGGGGCAATCAAGCTCGTCCGCTCTATCGCCATTCTTTTTTTTTTGAACGAGCCAGCAAGGCTGGGGTTTCATTGATTAAGCAGGGAGCAGGTGACAAAGTGGCAAAGGCGAAGATCCATGGATCAAGGAGATAAACAAAAGAAGTAGAAAATGCCTAGGTGCCTGAAGCACCCCGACGAACGGCTACTATCTCATGGAGGATCCCCGAAGGGGCTCAGAATGCATTTGTAGCCTCCCTGTTGCCAAAGCGAGAGCTCTCTCCTGATGTCTGCGATCACCGCAAGCACCGAGGCCTCCTGATTTCTGAAGACTCGACTGTTACGTTCCTGCCAGATTTTCCATAACACCAGCATGATCAAAGACTTGATCCCCTTCGCGTGTGCTGGCCCCGAAGCAGAAACCATGGCTTCGGCCTTTTCCAGAGAGCTGCAATCAGTTGGCAGACACGCCATGCTGAGACCCTGGCAGTGCTGCCAAGATGACAAGCTAGACCAAACTGTCGTTGTGAACGGGCAGCTCCAGGACAGATGCGCCGAGGTTTCCAGGTTTCTGAGACATAGCTGGCAAAAGTAGGAATTCAGCCAGCCCCTGCGCTGGAGACGGTCATTGCACCATAATCGGTTGAGGTGGAGGAGCCACCCAAACATTTTGAGCTTGGCCGGAGCCCAGACTTTCCAGATCATGGCCTGGAACCTGGTCGTCATGGAGCCCAGAAACTGGAGGGCGTAGGCCGAGCGCGAGCAGTACTGACCTGATCCCTCCGAGTTCCAGCGGATCTTGTCCTGATCATCATTCTGAAAGTTGAGCTGTCGGCGCTGAATTTGGTGGTGCAATTCTAGGACCTCGCTGGCAAGTTCAAAGTTGTTGCCATGTGCAAGGTCCAGGACCCAGCGGTCGCCGGCGATGGCTTGTGCCACCGTTCTGCCCTTACGCCTGGAGTGCTTGAACAGAGACAGGAAGCAGAGCTTCAGCGGCACCGGCCCGAGCCAAGAGCAGCTCCAGAAGCTTGCTTTTTTGCCGTTGCCGATTGTGACAGTCGTTGCCGCGTTGAAGAGGGCGTGGTCTGCGTCATCGCACGGCGGCTCCGTTCCAACCCAAGGGCGAGAGGGATTTTTCCAGCTGTGCCAGAGCCATCTAAGCCGGAGAGCGCGACTGAATTTGGGAAGGTCCAGCACGCCGAGACCGCCATGCTCGTCGGGGAGCAAACCCGTTCCCAGTTTACCTTGCAGCTGCCACCGGAGAGCTCTTGATCCTTCCCCCAGAGAAATCGTCGCCTATGCTTGTCAATTTCCTTCAGAAGCTTCTTGGGTACCCGCAGTGCTGTCAGGGCAAAGGTAGGCAGAGCCGAGAGGACGCAGCGGATAAGGACCCGTCTGCCAGCCATGGACAGCATGCGTCCCTTCCAGCCTGCAAGCCGTGCCTTGATGCGGTCAAGGATGAACTGCAAGTGCACTAGACGTAGCCGTCCCGTGGTGATCGGTAGACCTAGATATCTAATAGGGAAGTGAGCGATCGGGCCACCAAACGCTTGAAGGACTAGCCCTAAGTCGATGTCGTTGCAGTGGATCGGCGTGGCCGTGGACTTGGCCAGATTGATCCGGAGGCCCGTGGCGTCGCCGAAGCTCTGGAGGAGATGCATCAAGTAATCTATCTCTTCCTTGTCAGGGTTGGCGAAAATTATGGCATCGTTGGCGTATAAGCTCACTCTGAGCTTGACCTCACGGCCAGGCACCGGCATGATCTTGAGGGCCTCCTCGGTAGCCTGAAGTAGGCGGTGGATGAGATCGATCGCGAGGATGAAGAGGAGAGGAGACAGAGGGTCGCCTTGCCTTAGTCCTCGCCGATGCAGGATTAGCGCGCTAGGTGATCCGTTGAGGAGGAAAGCCGAGGATGATGTAGCCAGGAGGAGCGTGACCCAGTCCCGCCAGCGTGCACTAAAACCTAGCCTCTCAAGCAGTTCCAGGAGATATTCCCATGAGACGTTGTCAAAAGCTCTTGAGATGTCAAGCTTAAGAAGAACGACCGGTGTTTTTCTGCGGTGCAGGCTCTCTTGACGCAATTCTGGACGTAGACGAAGCTGTCGTGTAAACATCTGGTCTTCAGAAAAGCCGTCTAAGCGGGCGAGATAACTGACTGCACCACCGAAGCGAGCTTGATTGACAGCACCTTGGAGAAAAGCTTTGCAATTGAATGTATCAGGATGATCGGTCTGTAATCAGCAATGGACTCCGCGCCATCCTTCTTGGGGATGAGAGCGACGATCGCTGAGTTAAGAGCTCCAAAATTTTGTCTAGCCAGGTGATAGAACTGTTGGAACGCCCGCATGATGTCCGTCTTTATAATGCTCCAGCAACTCCGAAAAAAGGCCCCGCAAAACCCGTCAGGCCCTGGCGATTTCTCCGCTGGAGAATCCTTTATTGCCGCCCACACTTCTTCCTCAGAGAAAGGGTTGTCCAGGCCGTTTGCCTGCACTGAAGGCATTCGCAGCTCATTCCAGTTGACCGACGTGGATCAGTGCTGGGTGGTTCCCAGGATGCTGTTGAAGTGATCATGTATTGCCTGTTCCTTCTCAGCGTGTGTAGTCACTACGGTGTCGCCCACTTTCAGAGCACCGATGAAGTTCTTGCGCCTTCTTGAGCTGATCTTGGCCATGAAAAATTTGGTTGGGGCATCACCCGCACGCAGCCAGGTTAGGCGGGAAGTTTTCCTTTTTCTATAGCGCTCGATCGCCGCTAGACCCAGTAATTTGCTCTTCAGGCCCTTTCTAAGCTCAGCTTCTGCCATCGAGAGGCGCCATCTTTCCTGAGCAATGTCGAGGCGGAGAATGACCTCACGGGCAATATGGAATTGAAGCTTGGTGTCACCGATCAGATTCTTGCTCCAAATGCGAAGATCTTTGGCCGTTCTGCTCATCTTGATGCGTAGCCGGGCGAAAGCACAGGTGGTGGCCAGCGGGCGCGACCAGGCAGCCGCGACTGTGTCTAGGAAGCGCGGGAGTCGTGGCCAGAAGGATTCGAATTTGAATCCCCCTCGTCGACGGGGCGCCGACGCGTCTGCCCGCAGAAGCGGGCAGTGATCAGAAATTGCAGTTGAAACCGCCATCAGAAGCGCGCGCGGAAAAAGAGCTTCCCAGGGCGAGGAGTAGAAGAATTTATCGATGCTAGCTAAAGTGGGGTTGTCCCTCTCATTGCTCCAAGTAAACCGGCGGTTGCTACATTTGATCTGGTGCAGGCCAGCACCGTCGATCGCCGCTCTAAACCGGCCCATAGCCTTCTATTAAGATTTTGATTGTTTTTGTCTCGCGCCTCGTAGATTAGGTTGAAGTCTCCGTTGATGAGCCAAGGCTCAGAGGGGGGAGGTGCCGTTCTGGCTAGCTCGGCGAGGAAGGCGTCTTTGCTCACGTCTTCGGTCGGTCCGTAGACCGTGGTGAGCCAAAAGGAAGTGGTGGAGTCGACGAGCGTGACCTTGGCCGTGAGCGCAAACTGTCCTATGGCGTGGGAGTCGACGGAGACTACGTCCTTGTTCCAAAGAATGGCGGCTCCGCCGCGGGTGCCGATGGCCGGCAGCACCGCGCAGCCCTGCAGGGCGCTACCGCCAATGTCATGAACAAGTGCAGGCGTCCAAGCATCTATCTTTGTTTCCTGGAGACATAGGATAGCAGTACGGTGCGCTGCAACTACCTCTCGCACGGCCTCTCGCTTTGCCGGCGAGTTTAACCCGCGCACGTTCCAGCACAGGATCGGGGGGGGGGGGGTGCAGCAGTCATCATCCATGGGAAAACACAAAGGATCTCCGGCGACTAAAGTGACTAATCGAAGCAAATAACAGGTACATCCACCAACTCTCCGGGGGACGCCGCCGACCACCAATAGCCCCAAAACTACGACGGCGCAACACGCACCACAAGCCATAACAGCTACAACAGGAGCAAATGACACCTAACTCAAGCCGGCCCAGGGCTGGCCGTCGCCGGAAACTAAAACTAAACCTAGAACTACCGGTGCCGGAGCTTGCTAACATGATCACACCGCGGCCTCCCCGGCAACTCCTTCAGGACCAAGGAGGCCAGCCGCTATGCGGAGGGAGCCCTTGTCCATGTTGGTGAGCTTAGAGATGATGGCGATGTCATCGTCGGAGAGGGGCTCGTCAAACTTGCGGATGAGGGCTTCCGCCGCCTTCTTCGTCATCTTCTCCTTTGGGCCCAGCAGACCAAGGCCTTGCACCAGCCGGAGCGAGCCGCGCTGCGCCACTGGAACCTTGCAGTTTTGAGCAGCTTGGCGCGCGCTTTGACATGGGGGGGGGACCGAGATCGCCCTAGACTTTGGCGGGGCCGAGTTGCGCTTGGGCGGAGCCGGGCCGAGCAGGGGTGCAGGCTTGTCGGAGAAGAGGCGCCGCGGAGCCTCCCGGTTCCCATCGATCTCGAGCAGCTGGACCTGCTGGGTCACCACTCCCAGCTGGAGGGCGACCGTGTCGGCGTGTGAAGGAGTTTGGCAGCTGAAATGCTCCGGGGTGTGGCGCGGCCCCGAGAGAGTGGGACCGAACATGTCCAGCGTCTTGGGCGCGGCCTTGCTTGTCACTGGCTTGCCGCGGTCGTGGAACTCCAGGGGCGTCTCGGTGGCAGTGGCGATCTCCTCATCCAGGAGCGTTGCAGCGGCATCACCCAGGGTGGGAGTAGCAAGGGCCTTCTCAGCAGTGGCAAAGAACTCCGCGACGTCGTCTTGCGTGGTGCGGAGGCGAGCCGGAGTCGCAGCAGGGGAGGGCACGTGGATCTGACTGGCGAGCTTGGTCTCCTCCGGCAGCTGCTTGGCCGGGTACGCCAGGGAGGACGGGCGGCCACCATGCCGTCCGTGGCCTCTAGCATTCTTTGAGCGCCGGGGAGGGGGGAGCGGCTACGGTGGCGCTCCTTGCTCGTGGCCTCACCGCGATCTCCCTGGGCAGCGTGGCCGCGGCCCCGGCCCAACAGGGCTTCCTTCCAGGAGCGGCGACCGCTGCCCCCACCATGGTCGTCATGGTCACGGCGAGGGCCGGCACTAGGGAGGCCGCGGCATCCCGTGTCCACCACGGGCGCGCGCTGCTGACGGCGGTGGGGCTCCATAGGCTGGCCGTCCTCGACATGCATAACCCAGGTGCCAGGGATGGTCCGGGGCAGCTCATCGTCGTTGTCGGAGTCAGAGGAGGGCAGGCCGCTTTGAGCTGAGTGCGACGACTTGGGGGAGCGGGGGAACCAATCTTCAACGCGGTCGACGTGGATGAGCAAGTCGTAGCGTGCCGCCCCGGGCGGGAGGGCGACGCGGTGGTCCGGCCGCGAGAATCCGTCCATCTCCTCGACCCGACCAGCGCCCTGCGGCAGCTTCGAGTACGTGTGCCGGGTGGGGATGAACGACATGTCCCAAACCCACACCCAGCACGCGAACGTCTTGGTGTGGTCGCGCTCCAGGGTGCGGCTGTCGAGCCGGTCCACGAGCACCTTGTCGCCGAAGACTTCTTGGATTCCTTCCAGCGTCCAGTACTGCTGGGGAAGATGCTCGATGACACACCGTACGTGGAGGTTGAAGGTGCCATGGCCAGCATGGTCATTCTCCCCCCACGGCATGATGGCGAAGTTGGCGCTGTCGACACGCAGGGATCCGCGGCGGACCGCGTTGTCGTGGTGGGCCGGCTGCGTGAAGATGACGAAGAAGTCCTCCGGGTTGTGCTTCGTCACACGCAGGTGGTGCGGCGGGACGCATAGTTACGCCTCCAGAGCACGCCCGACAGCCATCGGCGAGGAGACGCCGTCAGAGGCACGCAGCGTGATGGCGTGGCGGCGCAGGAAGAAGATACTCTGCTCGATGGCGGGAGTGGACACGCCAACCTTGTGGCTCGCGCGGGGGCGGCGAGCTGCATCGACGAGGCTCAGGTCCACCGGGGGTGCCATAGCTTGAGGGTGCGGGGGCGGAGGGGGCGGCGGGGTGGGAAAATGGAGGCGGCTATGGACGGGAGCACGAGCAGGAAGGGGTCCTAGTCTAGAGGAAGCAGCACCGCCGCGGCCATTGCGAGGATTTTGAGGGCACTCGCGGGCTAGATGGCCTTGGAGCTTGCAGAGCACGCAGCGAACAGGATCTTTACAGTCTTTCCGGCTATCGCCATTCTCGTCAATTGACTGGTATCGCCCAACCAGAGTCCTTTTGTGAACACAAGATTGGATCGGAGAACTAGCTACTTGCATACTATGGCGTGTTGCTTTGCGCTTCCAGGTGTTGGAAACGCGAGGCTACACACGTGAACATGGTAGAGACAAACGAGCTAGAGGATCGAAGACGAACACAGAGGTGCCAGTAGTTTTGTGAGGCGCAACTGCCTACCTCTTTTGTTGCTTTCTTCTCTTCTTATTCTTCTGGGGAGCCAAAGCTCATCGTTACATGCATAACTAACCCACCTAGAGCAGCTGGATCTGATCATGCCATCCCACGATACGAGTCTTGGCGGGTGATCAAAACAACCAGCAGGAAAATATGCCTCGAGGTGAACTCGCACGTCTCAGGCTACATGCAAACAGACCTCAAAGATAAACATGCATGACTCTACTGGAGAACTATGACCCAGCATGCACACCATATGCAGCTAACCGACTAGTACTTTGCTAACTTAACTACCATGCTAAATGTAACACCATATGCATGACATCCTCGCAATGTAGTCGGTGAATCTATTAGAGGATGGTGTAGTAATCGCCTCCCTGGTCTCTCCACATGTGAGCAGAGCCTCCGAGCCGTCCGTTGCTTAGTCGCGTGCCACGAGGGCCACTCGGGAGTGATCCAGGTCATCCTATTTTCCCAGACAGCTCGGACCCAGGCGACCAGGCTTGGATTGTGCGAATTGGACAGTGCCAATATATGCTGATTTAGTGAGGTGCGTATTGATCTTCTTCTGCTTCATAGAACCTGAGTATCACAGGTTGACCATCGACATCACTGATTTTAATATTTTCCTCTTCTATTTGTTCCACCCTGTAGCTTCTATTGATTATTATCCGCTCCTTTATAAACATCTTTGGACTAGGCTGCATGTGAATTTGTCCCCATTTTATCCATATTTTATTTATTTTCCTAAACCTTCATAGTTTTCTAGGAAATCTAGTGGTGACGAGGAAAGGATGCTGGTGCTGTTCTTTGACAGGGTACCCTCTGTTTCTTCTCCCAGCTTTCCTACTTGGTTAAATAGTACTCCCTCCGTTTTTATTTACTCTGCATATTAGAGTTGAATGAAGTCAAACTTCGTAAAGTTTGATCAAGTTTATAGAAAACAATATAGACATTTACCATAATAAATCTATACGATGTGAAAGTACATTTAATAATAAATCTAATGTTGTTGATTTGTTATTGTATATCTTAATATTTTTGTATATAAACTTGGTCAAAGTTTGTAAAGCTTGACTTTGACCAAATCTAATATGCGAACTAAATAAAAACGGAGGGAGTACTATTTATTTATGTCTCTGTACAATATAGCTGCTCATATTGTAACATAGTGTTGTGGACCTGACTAATTACTTTTTCTGATGGATGGAAACATTGGAAATAAATGCATACTCATCTCCACCCTTTCTCCCAATTTGATGCAGATTGGCTGGCCTACATCTCTGCCAACTAGCGAGAAAGGATCATTTACAAAAAGTGTTCTTCGTGAGAAGGTAGATATATATTCTACCGACCATTCTTTAGCAGCTTTACTCTATGCATGTACCTAAAAATTTATCTAGAAAAATATCACCAGCCTGCTATTAAAATTTTGATCATAGGCACCTATCTTGATTCCAACTAAAATTTGCAAATGTGATTCACCTCATTTCACGTTTAGAACTAACTGTATTCAGTCAATATCCTCATTCTCATGGGTATATCATCCTTTGTTCTGCTAAGGAAGCTGGGTAGCAAACTGATATTTACAAGTTACAACCAGGACTCCGGAAGGCACCGGATTTGAATAATACCCTTGAAACAGGGTTAAATTACTTATTTCCTGTTCAATGCACTCAGTTTTATGTTTGCTTTGTAATTTACGGTTGATCTTGAATATATATGAGTTTAATTTTACACCCGAGTCCAAAATGACTAAGGTTTTCTGTCCTTACGTGATCTAATTTACAGTTTGATTTTGAACCAATTTACGAGTTTATTCTTCTCATAGACTAAAAGGCTAATGGGTTTATTCTTCTCATAGTTGAAAGCTTTGGAAAAGCTCTCTGCTTCTGATGACTTACCACTGCGTCCTGGAGTTGAGAAGTATGTTTACTGTTTCCTGTGTATCTATATTTGTTGCAAACCTTTCTAGAGAAAGAGTTCCAAGAGAGTTTGAGTTATGATTGATGAGCACATTCAGGATATCACAAATGAACTGTAAGAAGCCATGAGCTATTCTTCCACCCTGCGAAATTTCAATGAATTATAGGTCTTTGGATAAATAGATTGCCTCGTATGTGAGGAGTTTGCTGTTATATGCAATACGGGATTGTAGTCATAACACATACTCAAAAATTTCTTCATGTTCTTACCCATTCAGCATGCTTTAGTGTCAATAAATAATCATTTTTTAGTTATTGTCTCTTTTATGTGCCCTGTGTTTGCTCTATGAACGACTCTTTCCTTGACATTATGTTACCTGATGTCTGATATTGTGTATGAAAATAATTTGAAGGTTCATCGATGATGCACTTGGTGAGGGTGTGCCTGTAGCCATATTGGCAACATATGGTAGAAATGGAGAGAAGATTTCAAGGTTTGGTTTAATGTTTAGTTGCTCCTATTTGTTATCTCCCTTTTTGGGGAGAATTTTTTTCCATGTCAACACTTGCATTTGTTTCAAAATAAGCCTGGCACCTGTGTTCATGGTAATGACATCCAGTAAACACTGTAATGTACATTTTTTTCTCCACTGCAGATCAATAGTTGAGAAGTTAGGCCCTGAGAGAACGTCGAAAATAAACATTGTTGGAAAAGACGAGGTTGAAAAAAGTCTTTATGGGCAGCTTGTTCTTGGTGAAGGAGTTGCCTCCAGTTTGGATGAACAACTTACCAAGGAAGTACAAAAGGCTGGTGAGCATTACTAATTAGAGCAATTGCATTCTTGTTCATATTTAATATTGCTAGTGCCGTCCGAGCTTATTTCCATATGCTTGGTTGTGACAGCTTCTGCAGAGAAACAGAGGATAGCAGAAGAGGTTGCATCACTTCTAAAACTCAGTGTTGACATTAACACACCATCTAAAAGGTTATTACTATCTGTAGATTAAGCATTACTTTCTTGCAATGAAGTAATATGCCTGGAATTAACTGTTCAATCACGACTCTCAGTTCCGAGAAGATAATAGCCACGCTGCGAGCTGGGGCCGAATATGTGGGATGCGATGTGCAAAACTGCATCCTTGTAGCGGGTAGCCAACCTAGCGTCATCGCAGCTGAGCGCATTGGCATGCCGTGCATAATTGTCCGAAGCAGGTGACTGATTTCATCTTCGGTATGCTTAGCACTGAATTATGTTACTTGTTATCTTACTTTTGTCTGCCCTTCCCAGCCTAACCGCTAGAGCAGAATTTCACTCTGCAAAGGCCATCATGGATGGATTCGGTGACACGGACTTGACAATATCAAAACTACTGAGTAAGAGGTGGTCTTAATACCATTGCAAACTAGGCATTGGATGTGAGTTCCCTGCAATCAGTCTGTAACCGACCGACTGCATGATGATTCGAAACGTGGCTTGATGTAAACCCGAGGTAGCAAAACTAGGCTTTATGTAATGCTGAGCTTGCGGCAGAAAGTTACAATAAGCACCAGCTGCTTTGTGTTTTTGTTGTGATTGTACCCGTGAAGTATTGAACTTTTGAACTATTACTCGCTCGAGTTTGCTGTGTGTCCAATCCAGCGCCCTTATATATACGCCTTATTGAGTCCTTGCTATCTACCTTGCTTATTGCTTTATGATGGCTGAGGATCTGGATCATTTCCCCCTATATTTATACCGAGTTCCACATATAGCATTGTAGGTCTATGTCGTCAGCCTGTGCATTTCGTTGTATATCATATTGCCATTTGCCTTGCTGCTGTTTGATTGCTTGTAGACATGGAAGGCATTGGGAAGTCTTCAACAACATCAAACCTTGCAGGCACCAAGATAGATATGGCCCTCAAGCATCATTTCAGTACAGGAAACATGGCCTGCAGTACCATAGACGTCATATAGTAGGAGGCGGCGAGGCTCGCACAAATAAGGATGTTGTTTTTTTTTTTTGAAACTGGAACTTCATCATCCGTCGAATCCAGTCGTGAATTCAGCCCATGAAGGACTTGTACATATATTAAAGGAGAATGTTGTTTATTATTATTGGGATGGGTTAGTAGGTTATGCTAAATCATTAGGAGTCTTATCCAAGAGGTTGGTCCAAATCATAGGAGTGTAACAAAAAATTCCTATGTAAGAGTGTGCTGGTCTAATCAAAGTCAACTTCTATCTGTATTATCTTTTGTTTGTGCTAAGAGTGTGTTTGTCACATTAATTACAATGATGTCTGCTAACAAAAGAGAATACACTTGAACAGTTAGCCTGGTATCACTTTCTGCAGTTGTACTCCCCCATACACCTAATAGTCGTTCATGGTATCAATCACAAATTCCACCAATATATACATATTTGTCAGTGCACCTTCTTATGTATGGTATTGATTTTCTCGGCACATGCCTTTCCCTCAAACACGCTCTCAAAGCCCAAAGATACCGAGCTACGCTTTTAGAAGGATTCCACATGTGTAGCACACTATAAATTTTCTTATGTACAATGGTATGCCATCTACTCGTGGGACACTAAGATATCATCCAGGAACTCACTAACCAATAAAAATATAGCAACATAGCAGCAACCAATAACAATATAGCAGCAGCAACCAAGTATTACCTTTGCCTCGGTCCATAAAGCAATTTTTTTAGACAGATCAACCTTCCTCCAATCATCAAATTCAACCGGAAAACCCTTGGTTCTTATTTGTGTTCCAACAAAGTTGGTGAACCGTGTAGCAGATTTACCACAAGGCTGACCATACTCATTGATTTCCAACTTGAGTTTAGGCTTGTTTTGCCTTCCCCATATGCTTTTCATAGCAGTAACTTTCCTAACCTCCCTTTCCTGGACTGATATCCAATAAATGCAGAAAATAGGTTTAGTACTACGAATGCATTATCATTCAACTGCTAATCTTAAGGTACGCACATCAAAGTAAAGAAGCATACCTTCAGGTTCATTCAATACATCCTTACGTTCTGTTGAAATTTCGATATTTAATCTTGAAGAAGACCGCAATTGCCGGTCTGGAGCTTGAGTTTGTGAAAAAGGAGTTCGCTTTTGTCTCTACAATTAACCACATAAATCGGTGTTAACTATGCAAAATGGGATAGCAAATAGTGTGCTGGAAATAGTGCATATGTATGTGTGGATGATGTAATAGTTTTAGTAGTGTATGATGCAAAGCTATAATCCAACACAAAGAAATTGAAGACATGTGTTTTCTTTTAGTTATATCATATCTAGCTACAATACCTTTTTCTTCTTTCGGGGGGCAGGTTGGCCTTCCGCCTCAAATGCATCTGCTAGACCTTTAAGATTCAAAGTTCTCTTCATGTTCTCATTTTGTCTTCTACGTACTTCAAGTACAGTTCTGTTCCTTTCGAGTTCATATTCAGTTCTTTCTGCACTTCTTGCAGCAGCTGCCATTTTTGCTCCTGCTCCTGTAAGTGTTTACAAATGAGTTAGCAGTCCATACAACATGCAAGTATTTCAATTGAAGTAACAACCAAATTTTACATAGCTACCAAATAAGATGCGTAAAATCATTATCACACTTACTTCCTCTTTGGTGCAGCAACAATTATTCCATCTATATCAGTCCTTACATGAGAAAATTTAGTATAATCAATGTCTGGATCAACATCTCTGTGTAGATCAATTAACAACCCCTTATTAGCATTGTCAAGATCTACATTTTCATCATCCACAGCGGCCATAGAGTAGGTGCCATGTGGTTTTGTGTTCTCGACAACTGCACACCAACCTTTATCATCAACCTCTGGAACATAGAAAATTAGTGTGGCTTGTGATGCTAAGTCGAAAGGTTCATCTGATAACTTATCACCACTACTGAATAAATGGTTGAAGTTAACAGTAGTAACCCCAAACTGACCGGTTTTTACCCATTTGTCTTGTTCATGATTGTCAACCCAATCACATCGAAATAACACCATATATCTTTTTTGGCGGTAGTTTAGCTCAACTATCTCCCTAATAATTCCATAATTCTACTCCTCTTGAATTTTGTGCAGCTATAGCCACTCCACTATTTTGAATAGGTCTACCATCATCACTTGAGTGTGTATGAAAATCAAACCCATTAGTAGTATATCTATTAAATTTTCTAGCAATCATGAAAGGCTCTTGGGCTAAAATTTGCATTTCTTCTGATACTTCTACACCTCTTTCAACTAATGACAACACCTGAGTATAGAATTGTTCTTAGTTACAACAGGTTAACATGATTAATGTTGAGCACAATAGGTCAAGTGATGTCCCACTTACATGCTCTCGAAACCACTCATGAAACTTCTCATGTTGCATAGTGTTGATTGCTTTTTCATTGGGAAGACCAATTGAGGATAGGTGCTCGCGGTGGTTCCTATAATTGCGTATCAAATTAAATATTATAAGAAATATAAGAAAGAGATAATATTACTATATTGTGGGCAGCTTACTTCACATAAGGTTCTATTACATTGTGGTTGAATAAGACATATCTATGTGCTTGGATCCAAGAATTATTTGATAATGATACAATGCTACCCAATCCTTGCCCCTTGTGGCCCAAGTATGGACTACTGTTGGATGTTTCATTATTCAGCACCTCAACATTATTAGCTTGTCGAGTGAACCTAGTCCCACACCCTTTGAGATAGCGAGAACATAATGTAAGGCCCTCATCAAACAAATAACCCTCGGCGATTGATCCTTCCGGATGGCTTCTAGTGCGAACATGTCCTTTGCAGTGCCCCAAGTACCTAAATACTACAGATTGTAAGCCTATTTGCAAAATTCATTTGCAAAAAATAGGTTTCTATAAGACTTTGTTTAGAAGATCACCTTTCTACTGACCACATGCTCCGGAAGTGTACTGGGCCACCAATTATAACTTGGGCAGGCAAATGAACCATCAAGTGGACCATGACATCAAAAATACTTGGCAGGAATATAGTTTCAAGTATGCTTAAGGTCTCAGCTATTTCAGCATCTAGAATTTGCATATCGCTGACGCGGATAATAGGTGAGCAAATCTTCTTGAAGAAGTTACTAACAAGAGTCAATGCAACACATATTCTTGTTGGCAATATGATGTCTACTACACAACCTTCTTCTTGTAGACGTTGTTGGGCCTTCAAGTGCAAAGGTTTGTAGGACAGTAGCAAATTTCCCTCAAGTGGATGACCTAAGATTTATCAATCAGTGGGAGGCGTAGGATGAAGATGGTCTCTCTCAAACAACCCTGCAACCAAATAACAAAGAGTCTCTTGTGTCCCCAACACACCCAATACAATGGTAAATTGTATAGGTGCACTAGTTCTGTTGGGGAATGTAGTAATTTCAAAAAAATTCCTATGCACACGCAAGATCATGGTGATGCATAGCAACAAGAGGGGAGAGTGTGCCCACGTAACCTCATAGACCGAAAGCGGAAGCGTTAGCACAACGCGGTTTGATGTAGTCGTACGTCTTCACGATCTGACCGATCAAGCACCGAACACACGACACCTCCGAGTTCTGCACACGTTCAACTCGATGACGTCCCTCAAACTCCGATCCAGCCGAGCTTTGAGGGAGAGTTCCATCAGCACGACGGCGTGGTGACGATGATGATGTTCTACCGACACAGGGCTTCGCCTAAGCACTGCTACGATATGACTGAGGTGGATTATGGTGAAGGGGGGCACCGCACACGGCTAAGAGATCCAAGAGATCAATTGTTGTGTGTAACGCCCGGATAATCATGCTATAGTAATCTCACGTTAATGGTGCCATGTCACCTCTGTCACTGTAGTTAATCTCGAATTAATTCGAAACCGTTTCAAAATTCAAATTCAAAATAATGTCAACAACAAAAGTTTTCAGAAATTGAGACAAAAATGTTCGGTGGTTGCCGAATATTACAAAGGTAATTATAGTGCAGCAAACATATTTTTAGAAAATGCCTAAATGATTTAAAATGAAATAAAACAGAATAGAAAATAATTAAAAGAAAGAAAATACAAAAAAGGAAAAACCAACACTAAAACTAGAAAAAAGGAGAAAGCCCTCCCCCCTCAACTGGGCCGACTAGCCCAACTGGCCACCGCCCCCCCTTGGGCCTCAACCACCGGGCCGGCCCACCCCGCGCCCCCACTCCCTAGGGTCCCGAAACCCTAACCCACCACTCACTCCCCCACTCGCTCTCCCCCCTCGCTCCCCCGATCCAGATCGGGATCGGAGTGACCGCGCCCCGCCGCGCTTGGAACCGAGCCGCACGACGCCGCCTCGCCGGAGCTTCCCCCCCGCCGGACTGCCTCCTCCCCCTCGACGGACTGCCTCCCTCTACGCCCGTCGTCGCCGTCACCCTCCCCAACCAACACTGTCCCGTTCCCTACTGACACCCGGTGAGGCCCCGGCCTCTTCCTCCCCCCTCATCCCCGTCGACGCGGTGGCCGCTCCCCGCACGCCCGCGCCCATGGCCTCGCGCGCACACGCGCGCACACGCGCGCCCTCTCTGCTGCTCCCCGCGTGTAGTCCTGCTCGCCATCCCGCAGCTCCGCCCGACGCGACCCCCCGCACCTAGTGCGCCCCCGCTCGTCCGCCCGCGGCCTGCCGACGCCGCGCGCTCGAGCGCTCGCGCGCCCCCCTCCGGCCGCCCTTCGCAGTCACTCGGGACTGCTCGCGCATGCCCCGCCGCATCTTACTTCCACCCCTGCTCGGCGCTGCTGGCACTCGTCGTCGCCCGCGTGCTCCAGTAGGTTTGCCCAAACCTTGCCTTGACGGCACGGTCGACCTCGCCTTGCCTCTACTCCGCCGCCGCTGCCCTCTGCCGCCCGCGCTCGACCACCGCAGCTCCGCCCCTTCCGCGTTGCTGCCACAGTGCTCCGCCGCGGCCTCGCGTAGCCCCGTGCCCCCCCTGCGTCGCCGGCCGTCGCCCATCTCGCTCTGCTCCCCGTGCCGCCCGCCGCCCCCGCCGCGGCGCGCTTTGCCTCGCCGGCGCCGTGCCTCTGGCCGCGCCTGGGCTCGCCCCATCAGGCGCCTGCAACCGCGCCCGAGACCCGTGCCCGTTCGCCCACTAGGGCTCCCCCTGGCCCAATGACAAATGGGGCCCGGCCCCAAAATGTTTTTTAAAAAAGGGGATTAAAAAATAATAATAATAATAATTAATCTTAATTAATTAATTATAAAGATTTAATTAAACTAATTAATCCTGATTAGATTAACCTAATCAATTAACTAAACCCTAATTAACCTAACAGAGTATGACAGTTGGGTCCCACTGGAACCACACGTCAGTTTGACCCAGTCAACCCCTGTTGACTACTGACATCAGCATAACATCATGCTGATGTCATAAATCCAATTTTGAATTAAATTAAATAATTAATTAAATTCTAGAAATTAATAAAATCTTTAGAAAATCATATCTTTTAATCCGTAGCTCGGATGGAAAAACTTTGTACATGAAAGTTGCTCAGAACGACAAGACGAATCCGGATATGCAGTCCGTTCGTCCGTCGCACATCCCTAACCTATCGAACACGCAACTTTCCCCCTCTGTTTCATCTGACTGAAAACGCAAAACACCGGGGATACTTTCCCGGATGTTTCCCCCCTTCACCGGTATCACCTCATACCGCGTTAGGGCACACCTAGCATCATGCTTTGTCATGTCATGCATCGTCATGCTTTTGTTTGCATTATATTTATTGTTTCTTCCCTCTCTTCTCTCCCTAGACACCGAGACCGACGCCGCTGCTACCCAGTATGACTAGAGTGTTGACGACCCCTCTCTCTTGCCAGAGCAACCAGGCAAGCCCCCCCCTTGATCACCAGATATCGCCTACTCTACTCTCTCCTGCTTGCATTAGAGTAGTGTAACATGTTACTGCTTTCCGTTAATCCTATCCTGATTCATAGCCTGTCCTTGCTACTACTGTTGTTACCTTTACCTGCAATCCTAATGCTTAGTATAGGATGCTAGTCTATCATCCGTGGCCCTACATTCTTGTCCATCTGCCATGCTATACTATCAGGCCGTGATCACTTGGGAAGTGATCACGGGTATATACTTATACATATATACATGCTATACAGGTGGTGATTAAAGTCGGGTCAGCTTGTAGGAGTACCCGCGAGTGATTCTGATGTTGGGGGCTGAAGGGGCAGGTGGCTCCATCCCAGTAGAGGTGGGCCTGAGTTCCCAAAGGCCCCCGACTGTTACTTTGTGGCGGAGTGACAGGGCAGGTTGAGACCACCTAGGAGAGAGGTGGGCCTGGCCCTGGTCGGCGTCCGTGGTTATTTCAAAATAACACGCTTAACGAGATCTTGGTATTTGATCTGAGTCTGGCTACTGGCCTATATGCACTAACCATCTACGCAGGGACAGTTATGGGCACTCGACGTCGTGGTATCAGCCGAAGCCTTCGTGATGTTAGCGACTGAGCGGTGCGCGCCGGGTTGGACCGCGTAACGCAACTTCCTTTGTAATGGAGGTTGCTAAGTCTGCTCTCCGGCCGTGTACGCAACATGCAGGTGTGCAATGGGCGATGGGCCTAGACCCCTACACCATAGGATTTAGACCAGCGTGCTGACCTCTTTGTTGTGCCTAGGTAGGGCTGCGACGTGTTGATCTTCCGAGGCCGGGCATGACCCAGAAAAGTGTGTTCGGACAAAGGGGATCGAGCGTGTTGGGAAATGTGGTGCACCCCTGCAGGGAAGTCAATCTATTCGAATAGACGTGATCTTCGGTAACAGGACGCCTTGGATTTGTACCTTGACCTTATGACAACTAGAACCAGATACTTAATAAAATACACCCTTCCAAGTGCCAGATACAACCGGTGATCGCTCTCTCACAGGGCGACGAGGGGAGTATCATCGGTTAGGATTATGCTATGCGATGCTACTTGGTGAACTTACCATCTACTCTCTTCTTCTGCTGCAAGATGGAGGTTACCAGAAGCGTAGTCTTCGAAAGGACTAGCTATCCCCCTCTTATTCCGGCATTCTGCAGTTCAGTCCACATATGATAACCCTTTTTCATTGGATACCAATGCATACATATGTAGTGTAGCTCCTTGCTTGCGAGTACTTTGGATGAGTACTCACGGTTGCTTTGCTCCCCCTTTTCCTCCTTTTCTATACCCGATTGCTGCGACCAGATGATGGAGTCCAGGAGCCAGACGCCAACATCGACGACGACTCCTACTACACTGAAGGTGCCTACTACTACGTGCAGCCCGCTGACGACGACCAGGAGTAGCTTAGGAGGATCCCAGGCAGGAGGCCTGCGCCTCTTTCGATCTGTATCCCAGTTTGTCCTAGCCTTCTTAAGGCAAACTTGTTTAACTTATGTCTGTACTCAGATATTGTTGCTTCCGCTGACTCGTCTATGATCGAGCTCTTGTATTCGAGCCCTCGAGGCCCCTGGCTTGTAATATGATGCTTGTATGACTTATTTTATTTGTAGAGTTGTGTTGTGATATCTTCCCGTGAGTCCCTGATACGTCTCCAACGTATCTATAATTTTTGATTGCTCCATGCTATATTATCTATTGTTTTGGGCAATATTGGGATTTATTATCCACTTTTATATTACTTTTGGGACTAACCTATTAACCGGAGGCCCAGCCCAGATTTGTTGTTTTATGCCTACTTCAGTGTTTTGAAGAAAAGGAATATCAAAAGGAGTCGAAACGGAACGAAATCAACTGGAGAAGTTATTTTTGGAACGAAAGACATCGGATAGACTTGGACTCCACGTCAGGAGATACGGGAGGTGCTCACGAGGGTGGGGGGCGCGCCCCCCCTAGGGCGCGCCCCCCTGCGTCACTACTAGGGAAAAGCCTATACACAGAATCTTACTAGCAGCGCGCTATAAAATCAGGCGCTACTGGTAAGTAGCAGTAGCGCGGGCTGTGGAAACTCGCTGCTGAAACAAGTTTATCAGTAGCGCGCGCACTCCAAGCGGCGCCACTGCTAAAATTCCCACGACGCCGCCGCGAGGCCAGTTATAGCAGCAACGCGTTAAAATAGACAACGCTACTGCTACATAACGTAGCAGCAACGCATTCAGGCAATAATCGCTACTGCTAAATTAACTACAGATCTCACTAGCCTCATCCACAGATCACACTCACACACACTCACGGTCTCCTCCTCACCCCCCGCGCCGCCGGTCCTCCCCCATCGCCTCTCCCCCGATCTGTGCCGCTATCGCCTCATCCTCCTCCGTCCTCCCTCCACTCGCCGCTGGCCGCCCCCTCCTCGCTCCGCCTTCCTCCTCGATCCGTCCTCCCTCCACTCGCCGCCGGCCGGCCCCTCCTCGCTCTGCCTTCCTCCTCCGTCCTACTCTCTTCTCCCTCCTCGAGTCGCCCCTCCTTGTGCCTCCTCCCTGATACATTTTGATTTAGTAGGCTTTCTTATGTAACATTTTGATTTAGTTGATTTAGTATGCTAGTGATTTAGTATGATAGTTGATTTTGTCGATTTAGTTGATATGATTCAGTTGATTTAGTAGGCTAGTTGATTTAGTTGATTTAGAACATTTTGATTTAGTTTATTTAGTAGGCTAGTTGATTTAGTTGATTTAGTAGGCTAGTTGATTTAGAACATTTTGATTTAGTTGATTTAGTAAAATGGCGCCACCACCAGCACCACTATGTCGACTGTGCAAGTCAAGGTGCGCCAGCAACCTTGCAACTGGCAAGCTGTTCGGCATCTACTTCCATCCGAGTTTTCGTCATGCGGCGGTAAGAAATTAGATGAAATGTAACAACTATTTTATTTTTAGTGTTGGCATTACTGCATTGTGTCATTTTGCTTTTCTTACACAGATCGTCCCATGCAATGTGAGGTTGAAATTCAACAAGCTGACAGGAGACACTGTGATATTTGAGGCTCTTGGGGGGCCGTACACTATGGAGGTCGAGAAAGGACGCAATATGTCGCAGATTGGAGGAGATGGATGGGCCCGTTTCCTCGCTCGCATGCGTCTTACTGGTGGTGAGTTGATCAGATTCTCCTTCAGAGCAGAAAGACTCAAGCTGGTTGTCATTTATATCAACCTAGTGGAAGATGATGAAGATGACGAAGATGATGAAGATAATGAGGACCCACTCAATGAAGATGATGAGAACCCACTTCATGAAGCCATCATAGCTCAAAGAATGAGGCTGAGCGAGGAGGAGGTGTGCAACCTATGGGACATAATTCCGCCACGTGATGACTTTGTGAGGGTGCCATTCGTGACTCGCCTGACAAGTACCATGGTCGATCGGCATGAAATGGTATGTTATACGTACTGCATGTAGTAATTTGATGATATATACATGCTGTATTGTTATACTTACAAATCTAGTCGATGATATACTTTAGTGTAGAGTCTGATCACATGCTTAGGCTATTTATTAATTGATATGTTTTTCTTATTCAGAGATTGCCAAAGAACCTATCTGTGAGTTGTGGTATCGAGCCTGATGAAGAGGGCTCAGTTGGACTACGCCTTACCCCAAGGGGCTCCGTCACCACATGTACTTACCGCATGGGCACAGATGGCCGCACACACTTGAACTCAGTTGGGTGGAAGAGATTCCTCGTTGGCAAGAATCTTCATGCTGGACAGGCCATCCTAATTACTATCAGGAACACCCACCGCCCAGGCTTGAGGATGATGATCGTCGTCGATATCATCTAGAACTACATATGATGATCGTCGTCGATATCATGTAGAACTACATATGATGATCGTCGTCGATATCATCAAGAATTAAATATGATGATTGTCGTCGATGTCACCTTATACTGCTTGAGGATGCATGTTGAGTATATATGAAATTGTTATCTAGTACTCCCTCGGTTCCAAATTACTCGTCGTGGTTTGAGTTCAAATTTGAACTAAAACCACGACGAGTAATTTCGAACCGAGGGAGTACTACCTAGTACCTATAATGCTTTATGAAATTGATATCTAGTAGTACCTAGTATCTGGAAATTGTAGTTTATCGAAGCCGGAATGGGGAAATGGTGAAAGATATAACAGTAGCACTGGACCGGGAAATCGCTACAGCTAAGTAATAGCAGCGCGTTCCTGAAAAGTGCCGCTGCTATAGTCAATAGTGGTAGCGCGGGTACAGGCAGCGCTACTACTAAGAGTTAGCTGTAGCGCCTTATTGGTAGCGCGGGTACCCGCGCTGCTGATTGGCCTAAAACCCGCGCTGCTGCTAGCCTTTTCCCTAGTAGTGCCTTGTGGGGCCCCCGTAGCTCCTCCGACATACCCCCTGCACCCATATATACCTACGTATCGTAAAACTTCCAGAACGGAGATTAGATCGGGAGTTCCGCCGCCAGAAGCCTCCGTAGCCACCAAAAACCAATCTAGACCCGTTCCGGCACCCTGCCGGAGGGGGCAATCCCTCTCCGGTGTCCATCTTCATCATCCTAGTGCTCTCCATGATGAGGAGGGAGTAGTTCTCCCTCGGGGCTGAGGGTATGTATCAGTAGCTATGTGTTTGATCTCTCTCTCGTGTTCTTGATTTGGCACGATCTTGATGTATGGCGAGCTTTGCTATTATAGTTGGATCTTATGTTTCTCCTCCCCCTCTTCTCTCTTGTAATGAATTGAGTTTTCCCCTTGAAGTAATCTTATCGGATTGAGTCTTTAAAGACTTGAGAACACTTGATGTATGTCTTGCCGTGGATATCTGTGGTGACAATGGGATATCACGTGATTCACTTGATGTATGTTTTGGTGATCAACTTGTGGGTTCCGCCCATGAACCTATGCATAGGGGTTGGCACACGTTTTCGTCGTGATTCTCCAGTAGAACTTTGGGGCACTCTTTGAGGTCCTTTGTGTTGGTTGAATAGATGAATCTGAGATTGTGTGATGCATATCGTATAATCATCCCACAGATACTTGAGGTGACATTGGAGTATCTAGGTGACATTAGGGTTTTGGTTGATTTGTGTCTTAAGGTGTTATTCTAGTACGAACTCTAGGGCTGTTTGTGACACTTATAGGAATAGCCCAACGGATTGATTGGAAATAATAACTTTGAGGTGGTTTCGTACCCTACCATAATCTCTTCGTTCGTTCTCCTCTATTAGTGACTTTGGAGTGACTCTTTGTTGCATGTTGAGGGATAGTTATGTGATCCAATTATGTTAGTATTGTTGAGAGGACTTCCACTAGTGAACGTATGAACCGTAGGCCTTGTTTCCTAGCATTGCAATACCGTTTATGCTCACTTTTATCACTTGTTACCTTGCTGTTTTTATAATTTCAGATTACAAATACCTTTATCTACTATCCATATACCACTTGTATCACCATCTCTTCGCCGAACTAGTGCACCTATACAATTTACAATTGTATTGGGTGTGTTGGGGACACAAGATACTCTTTGTTATTTGGTTGCAGGGTTGCTTGAGAGAGACCATCTTCATCCTACGTCTCCTACGGATTGATAAACCTTAGGTCATCCACTTGAGGAAATTTGCTACTATCCTACAAACCTCTGCACTTGGAGGCCCAACAACGTCTATAAGAAGAAGGTTGTGTAGTAGATATCAGTCCCTGATCTTGATCGTACACGTTTGCGTGTATGATTAGTGTACAATTGAATCGGGGCGTCACAAGTTGGTATCAGAGCCGACTGCCTGTAGGAATGCCCCTTCCACACTCCTTGGCCGAAGTCGAGTCTAGACATTACAAAAACTTTTACTAACATGGCTGTGTGCCTTACGGGCCCACGTCGCCATCTGGGTGGTATTAGTATCTTTTACTCCTCGATCCTTACTCTGGGACTCTGAACTCTCTTCTACTCGGGTTAAACGATTTTACTAACTTTAAAATTAGGATCCCGTGATCATGTTCACCCCAAAGTTGGATAAGCCCTAGTTATTCTTTAGAGTAGTAATTGAACATTACCCACATTGTCATTTGACTCCTGTGAAAACATCTTTGTTTTCAGATGGAACCCACTAGACAGGTCGTGCGCCACATGACGGCCATTGGTGCCTCAGGATCACCTGCTGTGTTGTTTGAGATGATGACCTATCTGGGTTATCGCTGGCACCCTGAGTACACCGTCTACGAGGAGTACCAGGACTTCAACCAGGAGCAGTACCGTGCCACCGTCCACCTCTACTCTCGGGAGTATGACTCCACTACTGTGCTGCACACTGCTCATGGTGTTGGAGTTACTATCGATATGGTGGACCACGATGCTGCTTATGCTGCTCTGACACGTCTTCGTGGTGAGTACCAGGAGTTGGACACCTCCCCCTTCAAGCACATTGCTATCGCATCCGATGTTGGTGCGGAGGGATACTACACTGCTGCCTACTCCACTCACACCGAGAGCCCTTCTATCATCAGAACCTGGTTCTGCATGCCGATGGGCTGGATAGAGCTAACCGAGCTCTTCGCCACAAGTTGTACACCACCCGTCAGCACCTGTACCGTGCTCTGACGCTGTTGCACCCCTCTGTCCGATCTGGTGATCTGTCGCGTTCTGCGATCTACCCTGCCAGGATCGTGATGCCCCAGGGTGTCGGCTGGCCAGATGTGGGAGGCTACTCTCCCGCACTTGGTCCTCTCCTGCCACCTGTGCATCGGGTTGCGC
This sequence comes from Triticum urartu, assembly GCF_056163025.1. Taxonomy (NCBI): domain Eukaryota; kingdom Viridiplantae; phylum Streptophyta; class Magnoliopsida; order Poales; family Poaceae; genus Triticum; species Triticum urartu. The sequence continues at coordinate 17,623,908 of NC_141877.1, forward strand.
ACCAGAGTATCCGCGGACCCCAGTCTACTCGCGTGGAGGTCTTCCCTTCGCGTCACTACCAGCTGTCAGGCTACACCTACCTCCACAGTTCCTCCTAGGACTGATCTAGGCTTGCTTGTTAGTGTTAGATGCCTTCGCCGCGATCCTGCATGCCGCCTATGATGTTCTTAGTCTATGTATCGAACTCTATGCATGATCACTTTTGTAAGATGTGCCAACTACTATGTAGTATCTATCGTGTTCCTTTCATTATGCATGTTTCATCATGAATGATTCTTGTCCTCGCAATTTCTCAATGCTGAACTACACCTGTTATATATTAGCAGGATGGTTAGACCAGGTGGTCGTGGTCGTGGTGGCCCTCCCCCACCCCCGCCTGAGTACATGGCTGGGATGATGCAACAGTTTGAGCTGAATCGCCAATTCATGGAGAATATTATGGCTCAGTTTCCTCGCCCCAATATGAACCAGCAGCCAACCCAGGTGACTCTGCATGATTTCATACACCTCAACCCAACCATGTACCGCAGCTTAACTCAGCCTCTAGATGCTGATGACTGGCTCCGTGACATCACCTATGAGATGAAGTCTGCTGATGTAGCCCCTGCCAGCTATGTCACCTTTGCTTCCTTCTTCCTGAAGGGACCCGCAGCTCAATGGTGGGACAGCCACAGGCTTACTCTGCCGGTTGGAACAATCATCACCTGGCCAGACTTCCAAGCTGCTTTCCATGCTCGCTTCATTCCTCATGGAGTCATGGACCGTAAGAAGCGCGAGTTCCGCAACCTCACCCAAGGCAACAAAACTGTGGAGGCTTATCAGCGGGAGTTTCTAGACTTGTCCCGCTATGCTGAAGAAGACATTGCAACTGATGCACGCAGACAGGAGAAGTTCCGTGATGGCCTTCAAGATGATATCAAGCTCGCACTTCTAGTGCACGACTTTGCCGATTTTGCCACCTTGGTGAACAAGGCCATCAATGTCGAAACTGGTCTGATGGAACACCAGAGCTCTCACAGGCGCAACCGTGACACGGGCTCATCTTCGGGCCCGTCTTCGCAGAAGCGTAGGATATGGATTCCCAACAGCATGTATCAGCCAACTGCACCTGCTCCAAGGCAGTCCTATGCTGCACCGCGTCTGCCTCCCCCACCAACTAGGCAGCCAAGGCTTCCAGGTCCACCACCCCAAGCTCGTGTCCCCACTCCCAATAATGGTCCATGCTACAAGTGTGGCCAACCCGGTCACCTTGCCAGGAACTGCTATCAGAATCAGAACCAGAATCAACTGGCCCTTCCCACAGCTGGCCGTGGAAGCAACCAGCCTCGCAATAACAATGCCAAGTCTTATGGTCGTGTTCATGCCAACCACGTTGATCTCAATGAAGTTCTAGACCAGCCTACTACCGTGATGGGTACACTCCTCGTAAATTCAGTACCTGCATCTATTTTATTCGATTCAGGAGCATCACATTCATTCATGTCATAAGATTTTGCATACAAGCATGACGTTAAATGTGAGGAGATGAACACTTCGGTATTGGTAAAAACCCCCGTGGGACAATGTCAAACTTCACTGGTTGGCATTGACGTCCTAGTGGAAATCGAAGGGCTAGAATTCTATGCCTCTCCCATTATCCTGAAGTCGTCTAACATCGACCTCATTCTAGGGATGGATTGGTTGAAAGCGCATACTGCTTCTATAGTTTGCGCCACTAAGGTCGTCCATCTGCTACACCCTTCTGATGAAATAATTGCTTACCAAGCTCATCTAGTTCAGAATGCCGAGGCACGGCTTTATGCCTTGAATGCGTTGAACGCTGCACCACTCAAGGGCATTGAAAACATTCCCGTCGTTCGTGAATTCCAAGACGTCTTCCCAGAAGAACTTCCAGGGATTCCCGACTTGAAACCCGACACCACCCCTTTATCCAAACGACCCTACAAGATGCCGCCACATGAACTCATTGAGCTTAAGGAGGAAATCGACAAATCTCTTGTCAAAGGTTTCATTTGCCCAAGTTGCTCTCCTTGGGGAGCACCTTCTCTCTTTCTTAAGAAGAAGGATGGGACAAAACGATTAATCCAAGACTACCGTCCTATAAACCAACCTACCATTCAGAATAAATATCCTCTTCCTCGGATCAATGATCTTTATGATCAACTGGCTGGTTCATCAGTGTTCTCCAAACTCGACTTGAGGTTGGGTTACCACCAGATCCGTGTTCGTGAAGAGTATAACCCAAAAACTGCCTTCGTGACTCGGTATGGATCATACGAGTACACCGTCATGTCATTCGGCTTAACGAATGCTCCAGCCACCTTCTCTCGTCTGATGAACTATATATTCATGGATTACCTTGACAAGTTCCTCGTGGTTTATCTGGATGATATCCTTGTATTTTCCAAGAACAAAGAAGAACGTGCTGAACATCTTCGTCTTGTGCTGGAAAAGCTTCAAGAGCATCAACTGTATGCTAAGTATTCCAAGTGTGAATTCTGGCACTCCGAAGTAACCTATCTTGGGCATGTCATCTCCAAGGATGGTATTGCCGTCAACCCTGAACGAGTTCAGGCTATTCTCGATTGGACTCCTTCGAAGAATGTCAAGCAAGTCCAAAGTTTTCTCGGTCTCGCCAGCTATTGCCGTCGATTCGTCGAGAACTTCTCCAAGATTGCCAGGCCTTTGACTATTCTGTTGCATAAGGGTGTCAAGTTCGAATGGACAAACAAGTGTCAGGAAAATTTCCAGGCACTCAAAGACAAGTTGACTTCTGCCCCAGTGCTTGCTCCACCTGACACTAAGAAGGACTTCGTCATTTACTGCGACGCTTCCCGTCAAGGATTAGGCTGTGTCCTAATGCAAGAGCGCAGAGTGATTGCTTATGCCTCTCGTCAACTGTGCCCTCACGAAGAAAACTACCCAGTTCACGACCTCGAGCTTGCTGCTGTCATTCATGCACTGAAGCAGTGGAGACATTACCTTCTCGGTAATCGTAGCAGGATCTTCACGGACCATCAAATTCTGAAGTATCTGTTTACTTAGCCTGACCTGAACCTCCGCCAGCAGAGATGGATGGAGACTGTTGCAGACTTTGACGTGGGTATATCTCATACCCCCGGCAAGGCTAATGTAATGGCTGATGCCTTGAGCCACAAGTCGTACTGCAACCACCTACAGGTTCACAAAGTTCAACCCTCGCTTGTCGAAGAATTTAGAAAGCTGAACCTTCATATTGTTCCTCTTGGAGCACTCGCTCCCCCTCCCCCAAAGTTCCAAAAGATGAATCTTCGTGTTGTTACTAAGGGTTCTCTAAATACCCTGGCTATCGTACCAGATCTCGTAGGTGGTATAAAGACTATTCAAGGTTATGACTCTGAAGTCCATAAGATTAAACTCCATCTAGCAGAAGGAAAGCCCTCATTCTTCACTATCGCCGATGATGGCGCCTTGTACTTCAAAGGCCGCCTAGTGGTACCACGTTCGAGGAAAAACCTCGATCAGACTAAAAAGTTATGAAAGAAGCTCATGATACGCCTTTGTCTATTCATCCTAGTAGTACTAAGATGTACCAAGACATCCGTCAGAGATTCTGGTGGTCTAATATGAAGCCAGACATTGCTCGATATGTTGCTGAGTGTGACGTTTGCCACCGTATCAAAGCAGAGAATCAAAGGCCTGCTAGAACTCTGCAACCTATCTCTATTCCTGAATGGAAATGGGACCATGTTGAAATGGACTTCGTCACTGGATTTCCCAAATCGCATAAAGGTAATGATGCTATTCTTGTCGTCATTGACCGGCTTTCTAAAGTTGCACATTTTCTGGCGGTCAAAGAAACAATCACTGCTAGCCAGCTTGCAACTCCATACATGTCCAGAATTGTTTCACTTCACGGTATTCCACTGGTTATCAGTTCAGACCGTGGCAGCTTATTCACTTCAAGATTCTGGGCAAGTTTCCAAGAAGCTATGGGAACTCATCTGTCGTTCAGTACTGCGTTTCATCCTCAGTCGCAAGGTCAAGTTGAACGTGTCAACCAAGTTCTCGAAGACATGCTTCGAGCTTGTGTAGTTTCCTTCGGCAAGAAATGGGAGGAATCTCTTCCATATGCCGAGTTCTCTTATAATAATAGCTATCAAGCTAGTCTGAAGATGTCCCCCTTCGAAGTGTTATATGGACGAAAGTGTCGGACCCCTCTGAACTGGTCAGAAACTGGGGAACGTCCACTCTTCGGTCCGGATATTATCCAACAGGCCGAAGAACAAGTCCGCATTATTCGCGAGAATCTCAAGACTGCTCAGTCACGTCAGAAGAGTCAGTATGACCGTCATCACAAAGACATGGTCTATCAACCTGGCGAAAAGGCTTATCTTCGAGTTACACTAATGAAGGGTGCTCACCACTTCGGGATCAAGGGCAAGCTAGCTCCTCGCTATATCGTTCCCTTCACTATTCTCGAAAGGCGTGGAAAAGTGGCATATCAACTGGAGCTTCCGCCGAACCTTTCTCAGGTTCACGATGTGTTCCACGTGTCACAGCTCCGCCATTGCTTCAAGGACCCAATCCAAGCAGTGGATCAAGAAGTGCTCGAATTGCAACAAGACCTCTCCTATAAAAAGCATCCGGTCCACATTCTCGACCAAGCTGAACGCCGCACATGTCAGAAGGCGATCAAGTTCCTCAAAGTCTAGTGGTCGAATCACTCTGAAGACGAAGCCACTTGGGAACGCGAGGATCGCCTACGTGATGAATACCCCGCACTGTTTCCTTCTACCTCCTAAATCTCGGGACAAGATTTCTTATAGTGGAGGAGATTTGTAACGCCCGAATAATCATGCTACAGTAATTTCACGTTAATGGTGCCACATCACCTCTGTCACTGTAGTTAATCTCGGGTTAATTCGAAACCGTTTCAAAATTCAAATTCAAATTAATGTCAACAACAAAAGTTTTCAGAACTCGAGACAAAAATGTTCGGTGGTGCCGAATATTACAAGGGTAATTATAGTGCAGCAAACATATTTTTAGAAAATGCCTAAATGATTTAAAATGAAATAAAACAGAATAGAAAATAAGTAAAAGAAAGAAAATACAAAAAAAAGGAAAAAACCAAAACTAAAACTAGAAAAAGAAGAGAGCCCTCCCCCCTCAACTGGGCCGACTAGCCCAGCTGGCCACCGCCCCCCCTTGGGCCTCAACCACCGGGTCGGCCCATCCCGCGCCCCCACTCCCTTATCCCCCCACTCCCAGGGTCCCGAAACCCTAACCCACCACTCACTCCCCCACTCGCTCTCCCCCTCGCTCCCCTGATCCAAATCGGGATCGGGGTGACCGCGCCCCGCCGCGCCTGGAACCGAGCCGCACGACGCCGCCTCGCCGGAGCTTCCCCCCGCCAGACTGCCTCCTCCCCCTCGACGGACTGCCTCCCTCTACGCCCGTCATTGCCGTCACCTCCCCAACCAACACTGCCCCGTTCCCTACTGACACCCGGTGAGGCCCCGGCCTTTTCCTCCCCCCTCGTCCCCGTCGACGCGGTCGCCGCTCCCCGCACGCCCGCGCCCATGGCCACGCGCGCACACACGCGCCCTCTCTGCCGCTCCCCGTGTGTAGTCCTGCTCGTCGTCCCGCAGCTCCGCCCGACGCGACCCCCCGCACCTAGTGCGCCCCCGCTCGTCCGCCCGCGGCCTGCCGACGCCGCCCGCTCGAGCGATCACGCGCCCCCCTTCGGCCGCCCTTCGCAGTCACTTGGGACTGCTTGCGCACGCCCCACCTCATCTTCCTTCCACCCCCGCTCGGCGCTGCTGCCACTCATCGTCGCCCGCGTGCTCCAGTAGGTTTACCCAAAACTTGCCTCGACGGCGCGGTCGACCTCGCCTTGACTCTACTCCGCTGCCGCTGCCCTCTGCTGCCAGCGCTCGACCACCGCAGCTCTGCCCCTTCCGCGTCGCTGCCGCAGTGCTCCGCCGCGGCCTCACGCAGCCCCGTGCCCCCCCGCGTCGCCGGCCGTCGCCAGTCTCGCTCTGCTCCCTGTGCCGCCCGTCGCCCCCGCCGCGACACGCTTTGCCTCGCCGGCGCCGTGCCGCTGGCCGCGACCGGGCTCGCCCCATCGGGCGCCTGCAACCGCGCCTGAGACCCGTGCCCGTTTGCCCACTTGGGCTCCCCCTCGCCCCATGACAGATGGGGCCCGGCCCCAGAACGTTTAAAAAAAGGGGATTAAAAATAATAATAATAAATAAAATAATTAATTAATTAATTAACTACTTAAATAATTAATTAATCTTAATTATTTAATTAAAGAATTAATTAAACTAATTAATCCTGATTAGATTAACCTAATCAATTAACTAAACCATAATTAACCTAACAGAGTATGACAGGTGGGTTCCACTGGACCCACGCGTCAGTTTGACCCAGTCAACCCCTGTTGACCGCTGACGTCAGCATGACATCGTGCTGATGTCATAAATCCAATTTTGAATTAAATTAAATAATTAATTAAATTCCAGAAATTAATAAAATCTTTAGAAAATCATATCTTTTAATCCGTAGCTCGAATGGAAAAACTTTGTACATGAAAGTTGCTCAGAACGACGAGACGAATCCGGATACGCAACCCGTTCGTCCGCCACACATCCCTAACCTATCGAACACGCAACTTTCCCCCTTTTCTTCATCTGACCGAAAACGCAAAACTCCGGGGATACTTTCCCGGATGTTTCCCCCCTTCACCGGTATCACCTCATACCGCATTAGGGCACACCTAGCATCACGCTTTGTCATGTCATGCATTGTCATGCTTTTGTTTGCATTATATTTATTGTTTCTTCCCCCTCTTCTCTCCCTAGACACCGAGACCGACGCCGCTACTACCCAGTACGACTACAGTGTTGACGACCCCTCTCTCTTGCCAGAGCAACCAGGCAAGCCCCCCCCTTGATCACCAGATATCGCCTACTCTACTCTCTCCTGCTTGAATTAGAGTAGTGTAACATGTTACTGCTTTCCGTTAATCCTATCCTGATGCATAGCGTGTCCTTGCTACTACTGTTGTTACCTTTACCTACAATCCTAATGCTTAGTATAGGATGCTAGTCTATCATCCGTGTCCCTACATTCTTGTCCGTGTACCATGCGATACTATCGGGCCATGATCACTCGGGAAGTGATCACGGGTATATACTTATACATATATACATGCTATACAGGTGGTGATTAAAGTCGGGTCGGCTCGTAGGAGTACCCGCGAGTGATTCCGATGTTGGGGGCTGAAGGGGCAGGTGGCTCCATCCCAGTAGAGGTGGGTTTGAGTTCCCGAAGGCCCCCGACTATTACTTTGTGGCGGAGCGACAGGGCAGGTTGAGACCACCTAGGAGAGAGGTGGGCCTGGCCCTGGTCGGCGTCCGTGGTTATTTCAAAATAACACGCTTAACGAGATATTGGTATTTGATCTGAGTCTGGCTACTGGCCTATACGCACTAACCATCTACGCGGGGACAGTTATGGGCACTCGACGTCGTGGTATCAGCCGAAGCCTTCGCGACGTCAGCGACTGAGCGGTGCGCGCCGGGTTGGACCGCGTAACGCAACTTCCTTTGTAATGGAGGTTGCTAGGTCTGCTCTCCGGCCACGTATGCAACATGCAGGTGTGCAATGGGCGATGGGCCTAGACCCCTACGCCATAGGATTTAGACCGGCGTGCTGACCTCTCTGTTTTGCCTAGGTAGGGATGCGACGTGTTGATCTTCCGAGGCCGGGCATGACCCAGAAAAGTGTGTCCGGACAAAGGGGATCGAGCGTGTTGGGAAATGTGGTGCACCCCTGCAGGGAAGTCAATCTATTCGAATAGCCGTGATCTTCGGTAACAGGACGGCTTGGATTTGTACCTTGACCTTATGACAACTAGAACCGGATACTTAATAGAATACACCCTTCCAAGTGCCAGATACAACCGGTGATCGCTCTCTCACAGGGCGACGAGGGGAGGATCATCGGTTAGGATTATGCTATGCGATGCTACTTGGTGAACTTACCATCTACTCTCTTCTTCTGCTGCAAGATGGAGGTTACCAGAAGCGTAGTCTTCGAAAGGACTAGCTATCCCCCTCTTATTCCAGCATTCTGCAGTTCAGTCCACATATGATAACCCTTTTTCATTTGATACCAATGCATACATATGTAGTGTAGCTCCTTGCTTGCGAGTACTTTGGATGAGTACTCACGGTTGCTTTGCTCCCCCTTTTCCTCCTTTTCTATACCCGATTGCTGCGACCAGACGATGGAGCCCAGGAGCCAGACGCCAGCATCGACGACGAATCCTACTACACTGGAGGTGCCTACTACTACGTGCAGCCCGCTGACGACGACCAAGAGTAGCTTAGGAGGATCCCAGGCAGGAGGCCTGCGCCTCTGTCGATATGTATCCCAGTTTGTGCTAGCCTTCTTAAGGCAAACTTGTTTAACTTATGTCTGTACTCAGATATTGTTGCTTCCGCTGACTCGTCTATGATCGAGCTCTTGTATTCGAGCCCTCGAGGCCCCTGGCTTGTAATATGATGCTTGTATGATTTATTTTATTTGTAGAGTTGTGTTGTGATATCTTCCCGTGAGTCCCTGATACGTCTCCAACGTATCTATAATTTTTGATTGCTCCATGCTATATTAATTATCTACTGTTTTGGGCAATATTGGGCTTTATTATCCACTTTTATATTACTTTTGGGACTAACCTATTAACCGGAGGCCTAGCCCAGATTTGCTGTTTTATGCCTACTTCAGTGTTTCGAAGAAAAGGAATATCAAACAGAGTCGAAACGGAACGAAATCAACTGGAGAAGTTATTTTTGGAACGAAAGCCACCGAATAGACTTGGACTCCACGTCAGGAGATACGGGAGGTGCTCACGAGGGTGGGGGGCGCACCCCCTAGGGCGCGCCCCCCTACCTTGTGGGGCCCCCGTAGCTCCTCCGACATACCCCCTGCACCCATATACACCTACGTATCGTAAAACTTCCAGAACGGAGATTAGATCGGGAGTTCCGCCGCCAGAAGCCTCCATAGCCACCAAAAACCAATCTAGACCCGTTCCGGCACCCTGCCGGAGGGGGCAATCCCTCTCTGGTGGCCATCTTCATCATCCCGATGCTCTCCATGATGAGGAGGGAGTAGTTCTCCCTCGGGGCTGAGGTTATGTACCAGTAGCTATGTGTTTGATCTCTCTCTCGTGTTCTTGATTTGGCACGATCTTGATGTATCGCGAGCTTTGCTATTATAGTTGGATCTTATGTTTCTCCTCCCCTCTTCTCTCTTGTAATGAATTGAGTTTTCCCCTTGAAGTAATCTTATCGGATTGAGTCTTTAAAGACTTGAGAACACTTGATGTATGTCTTGCCATGGATATCTGTGGTGACAATGGGATATCACGTGATTCACTTGATGTATGTTTTGGTGATCAACTTGCGGGTTCCTCCCATGAACCTATGCATAGGGGTTGGCACACGTTTTCGTCGTGATTCTCCGGTAGAACTTTGGGGCACTCTTTGAGGTCCTTTGTGTTGGTTGAATAGATGAATCTAAGATTGTGTGATGCATATCGTATAATCATGCCCACGGATACTTGAGGTGACATTGGAGTATCTAGGTGACATTAGGGTTTTGGTTGATTTGTGTCTTAAGGTGTTATTCTAGTACGAACTCTAGGGCTGTTTGTGACACTTATAGGAATAGCCCAACGGATTGATTGGAAAGAATAACTTTGAGGTGGTTTCATACCCTATAATAATCTCTTCGTTCGTTCTCCTCTATTAGTGACTTTGGAGTGACTCTTTGTTGCATGTTGAGGGATAGTTATTTGATCCAATTATGTTAGTATTGTTGAGAGGACTTCCACTAGTGAACGTATGAACCCTAGGCCTTGTTTCCTAGCATTGCAATACCGTTTACGCTCACTTTTATCACTTGTTACCTTGCTGTTTTTATAATTTCAGATTACAAATACCTTTATCTACTATCCATATACCACTTGTATCACCATCTCTTCGCCGAACTAGTGCACCTATACAATTTACCATTGTATTGGGTGTGTTGGGGAGACAAGAGACTCTTTGTTATTTGGTTGCAGGGTTGCTTGAGAGAGACCATCTTCATCCTATGCCTCCTACGGATTGATAAACCTTAGGTCATCCACTTGAGGGAAATTTGCTACTATCCTACAAACCTCTGCACTTGGAGGCCCAACAACGTCTACAAGAAGAAGGTTGTGTAGTAGATATCAGTCCCTGATCTTGAACGTACACGTTTGCGTGTATGATTAGTGTACGATTGAATCGGGGGCGTCACAAGTTGGTATCAGAGCCGACTGCCTGTAGGAATCCCCCTTCCACACTCCTTGGCTGAAGTCGAGTCTAGACATTACAAAAACTTTTACTAACATGGTTGTGTGCCTTACGGGCCCACGTCGCCATCTGGGTGGTATTAGTATCTTTTACTCCTCGATCCTTACTCTGGGACTCTGAACTCTCTTCTACTCGGGTTAAACGATTTTACTAACTTTAAAATTAGGATCCCGTGATCATGTTCACCCCAAAGTTGGATAAGCCCTAGTTATTCTTTAGAGTAGTAATTGAACATTACCCACATTGTCATTTGACTCCTGTGAAAACATCTTTGTTTTCAGATGGAACCCACTAGACAGGTCGTGCGCCACATGACGGCCATTGGTGCCTCAGGATCACCTGCTGTGTTGTTTGAGATGATGACCTATCTGGGTTATCGCTGGCACCCTGAGTACACCGTCTACGAGGAGTACCAGGACTTCAACCAGGAGCAGTACCGTGCCACCGTCCACCTCTACTCTCGGGAGTATGACTCCACTACTGTGCTGCACACTGCTCATGGTGTTGGAGTTACTATCGATATGGTGGACCACGATGCTGCTTATGCTGCTCTGACACGTCTTCGTGGTGAGTACCAGGAGTTGGACACCTCCCCCTTCAAGCACATTGCTATCGCATCCGATGTTGGTGCGGAGGGATACTACACTGCTGCCTACTCCACTCACACCGAGAGCCCTTCTATCATCAGAACCTGGTTCTGCATGCCGATGGGCTGGATAGAGCTAACCGAGCTCTTCGCCACAAGTTGTACACCACCCGTCAGCACCTGTACCGTGCTCTGACGCTGTTGCACCCCTCTGTCCGATCTGGTGATCTGTCGCGTTCTGCGATCTACCCTGCCAGGATCGTGATGCCCCAGGGTGTCGGCTGGCCAGATGTGGGAGGCTACTCTCCCGCACTTGGTCCTCTCCTGCCACCTGTGCATCGGGTTGCGCACCAGAGTATCCGCGGACCCCAGTCTACTCGCGTGGAGGTCTTCCCTTCGCGTCACTACCAGCTGTCAGGCTACACCTACCTCCACAGTTCCTCCTAGGACTGATCTAGGCTTGCTTGTTAGTGTTAGATGCCTTCGCCGCGATCCTGCATGCCGCCTATGATGTTCTTAGTCTATGTATCGAACTCTATGCATGATCACTTTTGTAAGATGTGCCAACTACTATGTAGTATCTATCGTGTTCCTTTCATTATGCATGTTTCATCATGAATGATTCTTGTCCTCGCAATTTCTCAATGCTGAACTACACCTGTTATATATTAGCAGGATGGTTAGACCAGGTGGTCGTGGTCGTGGTGGCCCTCCCCCACCCCCGCCTGAGTACATGGCTGGGATGATGCAACAGTTTGAGCTGAATCGCCAATTCATGGAGAATATTATGGCTCAGTTTCCTCGCCCCAATATGAACCAGCAGCCAACCCAGGTGACTCTGCATGATTTCATACACCTCAACCCAACCATGTACCGCAGCTTAACTCAGCCTCTAGATGCTGATGACTGGCTCCGTGACATCACCTATGAGATGAAGTCTGCTGATGTAGCCCCTGCCAGCTATGTCACCTTTGCTTCCTTCTTCCTGAAGGGACCCGCAGCTCAATGGTGGGACAGCCACAGGCTTACTCTGCCGGTTGGAACAATCATCACCTGGCCAGACTTCCAAGCTGCTTTCCATGCTCGCTTCATTCCTCATGGAGTCATGGACCGTAAGAAGCGCGAGTTCCGCAACCTCACCCAAGGCAACAAAACTGTGGAGGCTTATCAGCGGGAGTTTCTAGACTTGTCCCGCTATGCTGAAGAAGACATTGCAACTGATGCACGCAGACAGGAGAAGTTCCGTGATGGCCTTCAAGATGATATCAAGCTCGCACTTCTAGTGCACGACTTTGCCAATTTTGCCACCTTGGTGAACAAGGCCATCAATGTCGAAACTGGTCTGATGGAACACCAGAGCTCTCACAGGCGCAACCGTGACACGGGCTCATCTTCGGGCCCGTCTTCGCAGAAGTGTAGGATATGGATTCCCAACAGCATGTATCAGCCAACTGCACCTGCTCCAAGGCAGTCCTATGCTGCACCGCGTCTGCCTCCCCCACCAACTAGGCAGCCAAGGCTTCCAGGTCCACCACCCCAAGCTCCTGTACCCACTCCCAATAATGGTCTGTGCTACAAGTGTGGCCAACCTAGTCACCTTGCCAGGAACTGCTATCAGAATCAGAACCAGAATCAACTGGCCCTTCCCATAGCTGGTCATGGAAGCAACCAGCCTCGCAATAACAATGCCAAGTCTTATGGTTGTGTTCATGCCAACCACGTTGATCTCAATGAAGTTCTAGACCAGCCTGCTACCGTGATGGGTACACTCCTCGTAAATTCAGTACCTGCATCTGTTTTATTTGATTCAGGAGCATCACATTCATTCATGTCAGAAGATTTTGCATACAAGCATGACGTTAAATGTGAGGAGATGAACACTTTGGTATTGGTAAAAACCCCCATGGGACAATGTCAAACCTCACTGGTTGGCATCGACGTCCTAGTGGAAATAGAAGGGCTAGAATTCTATGCCTCTCCCAGTATCCTGAAGTCGTCTAACATCGACCTCATTCTAGGGATGGATTGGTTGAAAGTGCATACTACTTCTATAGTTTGCGCCACTAAGGTCGTCCATCTGCTACACCCTTCTGATGAAATAATTGCTTACCAAGCTCATCTAGTTCAGAATGCCGAGGCACGGCTTTATGCCTTGAATGCGTTGAACGCTGCACCACTCAAGGGCATTGAAAACATTCCCGTCGTTCGTGAATTCCAAGACGTCTTCCCAGAAGAACTTCCAGGGATTCCCGACTTGAAACCCGACACCACCCCTTTATCCAAACGACCCTACAAGATGCCGCCACATGAACTCATTGAGCTTAAGGAGGAAATCGACAAATCTCTTGTCAAAGGTTTCATTTGCCCAAGTTGCTCTCCTTGGGGAGCACCTTCTCTCTTTCTTAAGAAGAAGGATGGGACAAAACGATTAATCCAAGACTACCGTCCTATAAACCAACCTACCATTCAGAATAAATATCCTCTTCCTCGGATCAATGATCTTTATGATCAACTGGCTGGTTCATCAGTGTTCTCCAAACTCGACTTGAGGTTGGGTTACCACCAGATCCGTGTTCGTGAAGAGTATAACCCAAAAACTGCCTTCGTGACTCGGTATGGATCATACGAGTACACCGTCATGTCATTCGGCTTAACGAATGCTCCAGCCACCTTCTCTCGTCTGATGAACTATATATTCATGGATTACCTTGACAAGTTCCTCGTGGTTTATCTGGATGATATCCTTGTATTTTCCAAGAACAAAGAAGAACGTGCTGAACATCTTCGTCTTGTGCTGGAAAAGCTTCAAGAGCATCAACTGTATGCTAAGTATTCCAAGTGTGAATTCTGGCACTCCGAAGTAACCTATCTTGGGCATGTCATCTCCAAGGATGGTATTGCCGTCAACCCTGAACGAGTTCAGGCTATTCTCGATTGGACTCCTCCGAAGAATGTCAAGCAAGTCCAAAGTTTTCTCGGTCTCGCCAGCTATTGCCGTCGATTCGTCGAGAACTTCTCCAAGATTGCCAGGCCTCTGACTATTCTGTTGCATAAGGGTGTCAAGTTCGAATGGACAGACAAGTGTCAGGAAAGTTTCCAGGCACTCAAAGACAAGTTGACTTCTGCCCCAGTGCTTGCTCCACCTGACACTAAGAAGGACTTCGTCATTTACTGCGACGCTTCCCGTCAAGGATTAGGCTGTGTCCTAATGCAAGAGCGCAGAGTGATTGCTTATGCCTCTCGTCAACTGTGCCCTCACGAAGAAAACTACCCAGTTCACGACCTCGAGCTTGCTGCTGTCATTCATGCACTGAAGCAGTGGAGACATTACCTTCTCGGTAATCGTAGCAGGATCTTCACGGACCATCAAATTCTGAAGTATCTGTTTACTTAGCCTGACCTGAACCTCCGCCAGCAGAGATGGATGGAGACTGTTGCAGACTTTGACGTGGGTATATCTCATACCCCCGGCAAGGCTAATGTAATGGCTGATGCCTTGAGCCACAAGTCGTACTGCAACCACCTACAGGTTCACAAAGTTCAACCCTCGCTTGTCGAAGAATTTAGAAAGCTGAACCTTCATATTGTTCCTCCTGGAGCACTCGCTCCCCCTCCCCCAAAGTTCCAAAAGATGAATCTTCGTGTTGTTACTAAGGGTTCTCTAAATACCCTGGCTATCGTACCAGATCTCGTAGGTGGTATAAAGACTATTCAAGGTTATGACTCTGAAGTCCATAAGATTAAACTCCATCTAGCAGAAGGAAAGCCCTCATTCTTCACTATCGCCGATGATGGCGCCTTGTACTTCAAAGGCCGCCTAGTGGTACCACGTTCGAGGAAAAACCTCGATCAGACTAAAAAGTTATGAAAGAAGCTCATGATACGCCTTTGTCTATTCATCCTAGTAGTACTAAGATGTACCAAGACATCCGTCAGAGATTCTGGTGGTCTAATATGAAGCCAGACATTGCTCGATATGTTGCTGAGTGTGACGTTTGCCGCCGTATCAAAGCAGAGAATCAAAGGCCTGCTAGAACTCTGCAACCTATATCTATTCCTGAATGGAAATGGGACCATGTTGAAATGGACTTCGTCACTGGATTTCCCAAATCGCATAAAGGTAATGATGCTATTCTTGTCGTCATTGACCGGCTTTCTAAAGTTGCACATTTTCTGGCGGTCAAATAAACAATCACTGCTAGCCAGCTTGCAACTCTATACATGTCCAGAATTGTTTCACTTCACGGTATTCCACTGGTTATCAGTTCAGACCGTGGCAGCTTATTCACTTCAAGATTCTGGGCAAGTTTCCAAGAAGCTATGGGAACTCATCTGTCGTTCAGTACTGCGTTTCATCCTCAGTCGCAAGGTCAAGTTGAACGTGTCAACCAAGTTCTCGAAGACATGCTTTGAGCTTGTGTAGTTTCCTTCGGCAAGAAATGGGAGGAATCTCTTCCATATGCCGAGTTCTCTTATAATAATAGCTATCAAGCTAGTCTGAAGATGTCCCCCTTCGAAGTGTTATATGGACGAAAGTGTCGGACCCCTCTGAACTGGTCAGAAACTGGGGAACGTCCACTCTTCGGTCCGGATATTATCCAACAGGCCGAAGAACAAGTCCGCATTATTCGCGAGAATCTCAAGACTACTCAGTCACGTCAGAAGAGTCAGTATGACCGTCATCACAAAGACATGGTCTATCAACCTGGCGAAAAGGCTTATCTTCGAGTTACACTAATGAAGGGTGCTCACCGCTTCGGGATCAAGGGCAAGCTAGCTCCTCGCTATATCGTTCCCTTCACTATTCTCGAAAGGCGTGGAAAAGTGGCATATCAACTGGAGCTTCCGCCGAACCTTTCTCAGGTTCATGATGTGTTCCACGTGTCACAGCTCCGCCATTGCTTCAAGGACCCAATCCAAGCAGTGGATCAAGAAGTGCTCGAATTGCAACAAGACCTCTCCTATAAAAAGCATCCGGTCCACATTCTCGACCAAGCTGAACGCCGCACATGTCAGAAGGCGATCAAGTTCCTCAAAGTCTAGTGGTCGAATCACTCTGACATGGCTGTGTGCCTTACGGGCCCACGTCGCCATCTGGGTGGTATTAGTATCTTTTACTCCTCGATCCTTACTCTGGGACTCTGAACTCTCTTCTACTCGGGTTAAACGATTTTACTAACTTTAAAATTAGGATCCCGTGATCATGTTCTCCCCAAAGTTGGATAAGCCCTAGTTATTCTTTAGAGTAGTAATTGAACATTACCCACATTGTCATTTGACTCCTGTGAAAACATCTTTGTTTTCAGATGGAACCCACGAGACAGGTCGTGCGCCACACGACGACCATTGGTGCCTCAGGATCACCTGCTGTGTTGGTTGAGATGATGACCTATCTGGGTTATCGCTGGCACCCTGAGTACACCGTCTACGAGGAGTACCAGGACTTCAACCAGGAGCAGTACCGTGCCACCGTCCACCTCTACTCTCGGGAGTATGACTCCACTACCGTGCTGCACACTGCTCGTGGTGTTGGAGTTACTATCGATATGGCGGACCACGATGCTGCTTATGCTGCTCTGACACGTCTTCGTGGTGAGTACCAGGAGTTAGACACCTGCCCCTTGAAGCACATTGCTATCGCATCCGATGTTGGTGCGGAGGGATACTACACTGCTGCTTACTCCACTGTCACCCGAGAGCCCTTCTATCATCAGAACCTGGTTCTGCATGCCGATGGGCTGGATAGAGCTAACCGAGCTCTTCGCCACGAGTTGTACACCACCCGTCAGCACCTGTACCGTGCTCTGACGCTGTTGCACCCCTCTGTCCGATCTGGTGATCTGTCGCGTTCTGCGATTTACCCTGCTAGGACCGTGATGCCCCAGGGTGTCGGCTGGCCAGATGTGGGAGGCTACTCTCCCGCACTTGGTCTTCTCCTGCCACCTGCGCGTCGGGTTCCGCACCAGAGTATCCGCGGACCCCAGTCTACTCGCGTGGAGGGCTTCCCTTCGCGTCACTACCAGCTGTCAGGCTACACCTACGTCCACAGTTCCTCCTAGGACTGATGTAGGCTAGCTTGTTAGTGTTAGATGCCTTCGCCGCGATCCTGCATGCCGCCTATGATGTTCTTAGTCTGTGTACCGAACTCTATGCATGATCACTTTTGTAAGATGTGCCAACTACTATGTAGTATCTATCGTGTTCCTTTCATTATGCATGTTTCATCATGAATGATTCTTGTCCTCGCAATTTCTCAATGCTGAACTACACTTGTCACTACTAGGAAAAGGCCTACTAATGGCGCACCAGTTTTGCCTACTAATGGCGCATCACTGGTGCGCCATTAGTATCACGCCACTAGTATTTATTACTAATGGCGCACCACTGGTGCGCCATTAGTATCTGGTATACTAATGGCGCACCACCCAGTGCACCATTAGTATATAACACCATGGCGCCATTAGTATGCCTCACAGGGGCCATATGTAACCATGTGCTTTGGCACACTAATGGCGCACTGCGGATGGATGCGCCATTAGTATACTTGGCATACTAATGGCGCACTCTTTGGTGATGCGCCATTAGTATACTTTGGCATACTAATGGCGCACTCTGTAGTGATGCGCCATTAGTATGAATATTAGGTTTTATTTTATTTACTTTTCTGATTTTTGCACAGGCTACAAAATATATTATTTGACAGAATATAGACAGTAGCACACAGCAACAGCAGATTCATCGAATACAATAGAAGATTAGTCTCTGAATACAATTCATCATATTAGTCTCCGAATTCAAAAGACCGAACAAAGATAAAACATTACAAGTCTCGAGACCGCGAGTATCGAGTTTGTCTTCACATTACAAGTCGATATCGATCATCTAAACTACCATCACATAGAAGGGAGCTGCGGTCATCACGATGAGCATCATCGCGATGAAACTGGTCTTCATCCGGTTCCTCCAACGCTCCCTCCTCTCTACCACTAGATAGCGGGCATATCTAGATTCCGCCTCCGCCCTAGTGGTGTACCCTTTGTAACTGTTACCGCTGAAACGGTGAACCTGTCTCCGACACTCCTCCCAGTCGTCGTAGACTCCAGGAACCTTACCCTTGTACACGACATACCACGGCATCTCTATGCACAAGCCAAACAACAGACAATACATACATAAGCAATATATAAGTATGCAACAAAAGGATCGGAAGAGAAAAGCAAGACATTAATAGCACGATTCATGGTCCTACTAATAGATAGCATCGATTACATCTAAGTTGAACGACTGTCCAAACCAAAGAGACATACAATTCATTAAAGTTTAATTAGAACATGAGCCAATCAATGTTTCAGAACTACACATCACTACTTTCAACTCGACTCATGGACAAGAGCATGGATGAAGCCGCCGTCTGTCGTGATGGTCATGAAATCGCGGGCGTTGTCAGCCTGCATTTGTAGCATTCCGTCTATCTCAATGTTGGACGGTTGATATCTGAGGAAGAACTGCCCCGAGGTATGAAGGACATCTTGATGGATGATGTCCGCAAACTCCGACTGGATGCGAAAGAATTCTTGTCTGATGTCCGCATCCTGGATTGCCGACAAGCTCGCGGCCAATCTTTGAGATTATTTGGTAGCAGAAGGTGATGATGGTCCCTTACGATCGCCCGCATGTGATGGAGGGCGTAGTAGGCATCCTTCTGACCGCCAGGCGGCTGCTTGACGCAGCAGAACGTCGTATTGTGGGCGAACACGTGCTTGCTGTACTTACGAACTGCCCTGGTGAAGGTGCCTCCAGATTTGGCGTAGCCGGGGAGAACATCATCAAGAACATTCTTGATATTTGTGTAGTCTATCTTGGAGTTATGGTTCGGGTCGAAATACGTGGCCATGGAATATTTCGGACTTAAGAGGATGAGTGTGCAATGTGTGTCACTGCACAGAACATGGAATGTTAGAAAAAAAGAACGATCGAAATCTAAGAAATCATATGTTACGGGGTGGTTAAGGGATGACTTACTCGGGAAAGTAAGCCACAAGGAAGTTATCCTTATCTGGGTTTGCCAGAATGACGTCTTCGAGGTGTGAACTCGTGACTTGGCGGTCCCCAGCGCTGCTCAAGAGGTTGGCACGCATGTAGAAGGGGTCGACGATCACGATGTCCGGGGTCTTGTCTCTAATGATCTGCATCTCCATACTCAGCGAAAACAGCCGATTGAAGGTGTAGTGCAGCGGATGAAGGTTGAACATAGCAAAGATGTCATCAAACCGCAGGACGATCGTACCCCCTATTGCGCCATCCACAAAGCCCTTGCCCTCTGGCACCTTGGCCACGAAAACCGGGTATGCCACATCATTCTCTCTGAGACGCCGCTTTTCCAAAGAAAGAACACTGTCGTGCAGACTCCACATAGCACCGGTTGCAGCATTGAGCATATTTGTCGGTAGCATCGCCCTACCCGCCACATGCACCCTCCTCGAGATATCCTTAGGTGAAGATGGCCCGTCCTGAGCACGGATCGTACTCGGTGCCGGCTGGCTCGCACCGGGGCCCTTTTTAGTCTGCCGTTTCCGGCCCTTCTTCTTGATCTGCTGTAATGGGACCGAGTTCTGCTCACAGACCGCCTTCTTGAGCGTGTTGGGGCTGATAATATTTTGCACCTCCGTTATCTGAGGCTCGGTGAAGGCAGCAGCTAGAGGCGTCTCCTGAGAACTGAACGCCAGAGGACGCCTGTTGCAATTGGGTTTCTCCGCCGTACCAGCTAGATCGCGGTCGTCTTGTTTGGGTTCTTGAGAAGGAGGCCCGCAGAACTCGTCACCGCACCCATGTTCCGCAAAGTACTTATCGACGTTGGTAAATGTACCATCATCGTTGTCGTCGTCGTCCGGATCCTGTGCCATATGCATGTCCGGATCCTGTGCCATAGGGATGTCCAGCATGTCCGGTAGCGTTGCGGCGTTCTTGCCATGGCTTGGCACTGGCACGACTGGCGGTCTTGTCTGTGGGGTGGTGTCCCCCGCCCCCAAACGAATCTGGCTCTTCGGCCAAAGCAGGGGCCAGCTTACGCAGGAGCTGAGGGTCATCTCATCTTCTTCGTCGGCCCCAGTGGGTCGAATCGGAGGTAACAGCTCGTCACAGCCTGGCAGCACCCGAACCACTTCAACCCTATACATTGTGGGTGGCATCGGATTACCATGGAACACGGGGTTGCCCGGTTGAACGATTCTGCCCTTGGCGACATCGACTAACTCGCCGCCCACGAAGTGCAGGAGAGTGCAAGGAACGTCGGCGGCGCCTTGCGAAAACATGTAGGGCATCATGGATGCCCAGTCAAAGGCAAGGAGATGAAGTTCTCGGCCGAGAGGCTTAGTTACCGTGATGCCGTCGAGCTCGGCTAATGTCGAGGCACCGCCAACGGCGGGCGTGCAACTGACGGAGGGGCCGCTTGCTGGCGAGGTGCCGGCCGGCGTACACCCGGGTGCATTAAGCTCCAATGCCAGCGTCGGAGACACCAATACCGCCGCCGCCGGAGACACCAATGGCGCCGCCGCCGTAGACACCAATACCGCCGCCGCCGGAGACACCAATGGCGCCTCCTGCGCGTTGTGCGAGTTGCTGGCCGTGAAGCTGGGAATCGGGGGCAGCCCCTGTTGGCCACCCACAATCCACGTCGTTATCCCATGAATCAAGGTAGGCATAATGCCAGTGAGCGTCGATCCCAGTTGTTGTTGCACTTGCTCTTGGACCATCTCCGGAATCCGCGCCACTTCTGCCTTGAGTGCTTCAACCTTGCGCGACTGGCTTTCCGAGCTGGTCTTTTTCTCCTTTCGCCCACCAACGGCATAGTATGACGACCATTTTGTGGACAAGCCTTTGCCGGCCACACGACCAGCTGACGTTGACTTATTGAGCTTATCCCTGTTTTTCATTACGTTCAACGCCCTATTCAAAGGGGTGTCGAAAGGGGAGCTCTGAGATGACCCCGCGCTACTGCTTTCTTTGTCCTGCGGAATGACCGTGAACCATTTATAAATATTGGGGATTAATTAGAATGCAACCATATGGAGCTAATTACGCGGGGTGTATTCCTTACTAGAACAAGCTCAAGCTCCTTGGTCTTCGGATCCATGGTAAGCTCCTTTGTTACCGGGTCCTCCTTGTACCGGTCCCTGAGAAAGTTCCTAGTCTGCTTGTCACTGTATTTCTCGAAGTGGGGCGGTAGGCCTTGCTCGGCACGCTCTGCGTCCTCCTTGTTCCATACAGGCCCCGCCACTCTGTAACCGCCGGGACCGAGTTGGTGGACCCCTATCTTCAACTGCCGCATTTCTTCCCCCCACTGACTTGATTCGGAGGTTGCGGGGCTATTGCACTTGATCTTGAACTCCTTGTAGTCATCATCGCTAATCAAAGGATATTTCGCCTTGATCTTCTCATAACTATCACCTTTGTCAATCATTGCCTTCACCGTGCTTTTCCAAGTAGACAGGGCCGTGCTCATCGTCGTGAGGGCGGCACCGTTCACTTTATTACCCGAGAGGCGTGTGTTTGCTAACTCAGCGGGGAACTTATATCGTTCGTGCAGCTTTGTGAAGAGGAGGATGCGCAAATTCCCTCGGTCCTTATGCCTTAGGTTCTCGGTGTTGATCGAGGCGGTGCTCCGGAGAATGCACCCGAGCTGAATCGAGTACCCCTTGACTACGTGTTTGGGTGCCGTCGGATGCCCGTCGGAGTTCACTTCAGTAAATTCCTCCCTGACGGTGCCGAGCATGTTCGGGCGCCGGTCCTTCCATTGCCTCTTTGGTTGGCTGCCATCTGTGCGTGCGCCGCCATCATCAGTGGTGGCATCCGCGGCGCCATCATCAGTGGTGCCATCCCCGACGCCACTAGGGGTTGTGTAGTCAGGATCGGTGTCTTCCCGCGGCGTCCTCATAGCGGTGAGGTTCTTCCTCCAACTCCTGGGATAGCTCCCAGAATTGCTTGCCGCCCGAACCGCCGGCCTCATCGTTGTGGGCCATGTTTCGCTCTAAATAGGAAAAAAGTTTGGTTAAAAAGTTGGTTATTGTCAAGGAACAAGATCATGGTATCATCATTTAGGGTTTGTCGACACCGAGGCATCCTAAAAGCTAAGCTTTTATCATTTAGGGTTTGTCGACGCTGAGGCACCCTAAAAGCCTAAGCGTACATCATTTAGGTTCTCATCGACACCGAGGCACCCTATAGAAGCCAAGTTAAGTTTTCATCATTTAGGGTTTATCGATGCCGAGGCACCCTAGGTTGGGCCTAATCACTTGACACTAATCACTTGGCTCTATTGCCACCTATGTTGGGTTTATCATCTAGGGTTTATCGATGCTAAGGAGAATTCTTAGTTGGGCCTAATCACTTGGCTCTATTGCCACCTATGGTTTAATGCAGCAAGAATGGCGGGGCAGTTGATCCTACTTAACTAAGTACTAAGATACCCTGGCCCATGCATTAGTCGCAAGTACCCCATATGTCCTATTTTTAGCAAAGTCATGCTAAAATTCACGGAAAATTTCAGCATGACCTTTGCTAAAAATAGGACATATGGAGTACCCGAATTTGCCGGAATGGAAGTTAATCGACATTCCGGCAAACTCAAGGGCCTCTCGGGGTACCTGCAAATTCATCACGACACAATGGTCGGAGACAAAACCCAGCCACAGACCATATGGTCCTCTACTTTCATATGGAAAAAAATCAGCTCAACTTATGTGAGCTTCCATTCCAGATATAATAGGTCACCAAACAAAAAATCATCCAGATATAATGGTACAGCAAAGAAACAGCTTAATCCATGCCTCAGCTTATGAACAGTCATTACTTCAAATACAGAAGAAGGAACAATTTATTTGTGACATAGTTACAAATGATGACAGAATAAAGCAACACCCTGCACTAGCCTAAAACCAAGTGAAGTTTCACCCATATAAGAACAACTTTATAAAATCAGAGAAGTTGCTAAATTTTTTGTATCCTTCATATACACTGGAGTACAATGCTTTATAATGTTCCATCATCATTACAGAAAATTGACAATTGTCCATAATAGTTAACTGAAATTTTTGCCTCATAGCTTGGGTGGGTTAAGTACTAGGAGACTTTGTAATGTGCAGTACAGGTGCAGTAACAGGCTTCTGAGTTAAGAAAACATTTTTGTTTGATTTTTAGTAAAAAGGCTTAAGAACTCAAACATTGCAAGCACAAAATTACTCCAAGAAATTTACTCCTGCAAGCACAAAATACAATCAAGAAATCCAGGAAACACATGGTCTTGAGGATATTCTTTATGACTGATTATTTCAGTTTTACATGCAGATTTTGACCCAAAAACACATGGTCTTTTTAACAGTTTTCAGTTTGGACAGAATACTGAAAACTACAGTTTGGACAGAATACACTTTGGTCTTCTAGTTACAAAACAAAACTGACATATTTCTAGATGCCATAATCAGATCGAAATTTCAAACCACACACTTACTTTCAACTATAAACAACTCTGACTTGCTGTTAATGAAACTCATGGTGGAAGTAACTACTAGCAGCATGTCATTATCATGGCAGTCCACTATATATTTTTATGACAAAATACATCATTATCAGGGCACATTATGGCCATTTTCTTACATGATGCTAACTGTACCTAACTGATTTTTTTGACAGTAGCTCATGTTTTTGACAGTAGCTCCTAACTGTACCTAACTGAATTTTTTGACAGTAGCTCAAGTTTTTGACAGTAGCTCCTAACAGTAGCTCCTAACTGAATTTTCTGCTTAAAGGGAAGGCTAACTTAAGTGGCAAGATGATACAATTTGTGTAACATAACAATATATGTATCTTAATATAACACCATCTCCTAACAGAAATAGTATCCAGATCTACTAGGGGGCAAAGTAGAATTGATATTCTTTTGCTGACCCCTAGTACAAGCTATAGAAGAGGAGGTAAGAGAAGAAATAGTGACATTTCTCTTAGCAGGAGACTTATTCTTTCTTCTAGAAACTACAGTAAATTTCTCCTCCTCTTCCACTACAGTATCATGCCAACTTAGACACAGGGAGGCGACATTTCCATTCGAGTCATGAATATCTAAACAGTGTTCAGTTTTCTTACTAATTTGTTCCCTGGATAATTCCAATTCCTTGAGAACATGAATAAAATCAAAATTATCCAGAGGTATATCAACACCCATCATTGATGCTCTAAACATAATCTCCTTAGCTACTTAATTCCCCAACCCTAGCTACTTAATTCTCCAACCCCTTTTCTTGTCCAAAATTCTCCAACCCCTAACCCTACAACACATCTCAGAAGGAAATCAAGAGGGGGAAGAGGGGGAAGCGGCTCGGGTGCTCACTGGGGAGGTCGAGGGCGACTCGGGGTAGCCGGAGCTAGTTGAGGCGGCGGGAATTCGGCGTCGAGCGGTGGCGATGGTGGCCGAGGCGGAGGAAATCGGCTGGCGTCGAAGGGATGGCTCAAGGGCGTCCGAACTCGTCCGGGTCCTCGTAGTCGAAGAGGAAGACAACGGCGGTCCTCCTGGGCAGGCCGCGCGGTGTTGGACGGCGAGCACGAGGTTAACGCAGGCGGGGCCGCGGGGGGAGGGGGCGCTTGGGCGGGAGGACGTTGAGGGCGCGGGCGTGGGTAGAGGGGGGACGGCGAGGGAGGCAGCGCTTGGCTCGAGGAGGCGCGGGGGCGGCGACGGAGACGGAGGCGCGGGGGCGGCGGCGGCGTGGGGGCGGCGATGGAGACGGCGGCGCGGGGGCGGCGGCGGCGTGGGTCGGGGCAGCGGGGGGAATTAGCTAGGGGGCGAGGGAGAGGGACGGAGGGGATCTAGCGAGAGGGAGGGAATTAGCTAGGGGGCAATCTTACTAATGGCGGACCCGCGGTCAGTGCGCCATTAGTAATCTTTTTTTACATAGCAATGGCGCACCAGGCAGAGGTGCGGCATTAGTAATCTTTTTTTACATAGCAATGGTGCGCCATTAGCAATCTTATTTTATATATAACAATGGCGCACCAGCCAGAGGTGCGCCATAAGTAATTTTTTTTGTTGCATGTAATAATTTTTTAGAAAATGAATATGAATATGAAACAGTAATATTTTTTTTATAAAAACAGTAATAATTGTTGTTTAACAACAATTGTAGTCTACATTTTATTATTATTATTTTTTAAAAAATGAAGAGGGGAGAGGAGGCGGAGCTCACTGGGGAGCGGGGGAGGGTGCGGGGGGTGCTCGTCGGTGGTGGTGGAGCGGGGGAGGGTGCGGGGGGTGCTGATCGGCGGCGGTGGAGCGGGGGAGGGTGCGGGGGGGTGCTCATCGGCGGTGGTGGAGCGGGGGAGGGTGTGGGGGGTCGTCGGCGGCGGTGGTGGAGCGGGGGAGGGTGCGGTGGGTCGTCGGCGGCGGTGGAGCTAGCGGGGGAGGGTGCGGGTGGGATTGAGATCGAGATGGAGGGGGAATCGAGATCGAGATGGAGGGGGATCGAGATCGAGATGGAGGGGGATCGAGATCGAGTGTCCTCATGAATCTTCAATATTTTATCATATTGAATATGAAAAAATGTCATCAAATTTGAAAAAATATTCATGAATTCAAAAAGTGGCCATGAAATTTAAAAATATTCATGATATCCAAAAGTGCCCATGAAATACAACCGAGAAATGAAGACTACGATTTAAATACAGTCGATCTTAGCTAGCTATCTGTTCATAATCTTCTTGCCCTTCTTTTTCGCAAATGAAGTTCTTCTGTGGAACGGACGTCCTTTAGGTAGGGTGGTCCTGCTTCTTCTTGTGGTGTATGCTGCTACTTCATCGTCGTCGTCATGTTCGATCTTTGGGTCGCCGTACTTGTTGAAGTCTTGCTCATTGGCTACTCCATCCATTCCGATGATCTTCCTTTTGCCTCTCCTCACGACAACACGACTAGGCTTTGACGGGTCGGTAATGAAGAAGCATTGGTCCACTTGGGAAGCCAGTACCCATGGCTCATTTTTCGCGGTGACGTTTGCGCCCGCGGTCTTGGATTTGGCTTCGGGTATAACCATGGTGGTGAAATACAGGTCTTCTTTTAGGACGCTCTTGGCCCATCTGACACGGAACATCGGGACCTTCTCTCCAGCGTAGCTCAGCTCCCAGATCTCCTCGATCCTTCCGTAGTATCTGTCCTTGTCGTTACCGTTGTAGGATTCCATCGTTACCCCGGAGTTCTGATAACCATCGCTCTTCATGTCCTTGTCCTCGGTGTAGAATGTGTAGCCATTGATATCATACGCCTCATAGGTCATCAGGTTGTTCTCGGCGCCCTGTGACAAGGCGAATATGAGTTGTTCTTCCGCGGAAGAATCCTCATGTAAAGGGTATGACAGAAGCTTCTGCTTGAACCAACGCGTGAAACATGAGTTGTGCTCTTTGATTATATCTCTGTCCGTCCTCTGTTGGCCTCGGTCATTGCACGTCTTCTCAATAAAGGTTTTGTGCTCTACCACCCAAGGATCGACCACGTCTATGTGTTGTAGTGTGACTAGGTTTGCTCTTTCAAAGTCGGCGAGTCGACCCTCGAAGTCGACATGCATTTCGCGGCGACCCTCACGGTGACCCCATCCAGCGAGCCTGCCGAGGTGCCTGTTGACGGGCAGACCAACGGGGTTCTCGATGCGTAGATAATTCGTGCAGTAGGAGATGCACTCTTCGGTCAGAAACCCCCTGGCTATACTTCCCTCTCGACGTGACATGTTGCGAACGTATCCTTTGATGACACCATTCATCCTTTTGAACAGCATCATGCTGTGCAGGAACGTCAGCCTGAGTTGGATGATATCCTCCACGATATGGACCAGCAGATGCACCAGAACGTCGAAGAATGCGGGCGGGAAGTACATCTCAAGCTCGCATAGTATCACCACGATCTCTTCCTGTAGCCTTCTGAGTTGCCTCACGCCAACCGACTTCCGAGAGATGACGTCGAAAAAGTTGCATAGGCCAAATAGCATTTCACCGACGTGCGCGTCCATGATCCCACGAATTGCAACTGGAAGTATCTGCGTCATCGGCACGTGACAGTCGTGAGACTTCATCCAGCTGAACTTCTGCTTCGCTGGGTCTAGGTATCTGCTTATCTTCCCCGCGTAACCGTAAGGAAGTTTTACTCCTATGAGGCAGGTGAAAGACTGCTCGATCTCCTCCTGACTTAGGGTGAAGCACGCAGGAGGGTAGTCATTTCCGGTCTTCTTGGCCTTTTTGCCTTTGCGACGACTTTCTGTGTCATGCTTCGCCTCATCATCATCATCATCATCATCATCATCATGATCATCAGCGTGAAGCTCCTGCCTGATGCCCATTGATTTCAAGTCTGCCCTTGCTTTCGGCCCATCTTTGGTCCTCTCTGGCATGTTGAGCAGGGTACCAAGCAGACTCTCACACATGTTCTTCGTGATATGCATGGCATCAAGGCTGTGAGGCACACGGTGGATCTTCCAGTACGGCAACTCCTAGAAAACAGACCTCATTTTCCATTCCTTCAGCAGCGGCTCTGGCGCCTTTCGCTTCTTTCCCGGCTCTGGCGCCTTTTGCTTCTTTCCCGGCAGTGGGCAATCTTTCCAATTTTTCAAAAACCCGTCTATTTCCTCGCCGCTCCTCGTACGCGGGCATCTTCGGAGTTCGGTTTCACCATCGAACAGATCCTTGCGTTTCCTCCACGGGTCATCGTCGCGAAGCCACCTTCGATGTCCCATGAACACGGTTTTCGAAGACCCGGGATCTCTATCTAGCTGGCGATACGTTGTGTCATCCATGCACCTGACGCATCCAGAAAATCCGTGGACAACCTGCCCCGCAAGATATCCGTAACCGAGATAGTCGTGCACCGTCGTGAGCAGTGCGGCTCTCATAGGGAAATATTCTTTCTCTGCGGCGTCCCACGTATTGGCTGGTGTTTTCAACAGCGTGTCTAGCTCCTCTTTCAGCAGCCCCAGATATAGATTGATGTCGTTCCCTGGTTGTTTCGGCCCTTCAATTAGCATACTCATGTGAATGTACTTCCTCTTCATGCACAACCAGGGGGAAGATTGTACATCCACACAAACATAGGCCAGGTGCTATGTGTGCTTCTCTGGCTGCCAAACGGATTGACTCCATCGGTGCTCGCGCCCAGCACGATGTTCCTTGGATCCTTCCCAAATTCTGGGTGTTCGAAGTTCAACGCTTGCCACTGGCTCCCATCCTTAGGGTGACTCAGCATGTTGTCTTTTTTATTTATCTCCGGATCATTTGCATCATCTTCTCGCTTCTTCTCCTCCCTATCCGCGTGCCAACGCAGGAGCTTTGCTACCTTAGGGTCCGCGAAATACCGCTGCAGACAAGGAGTGATCAGAAAGTACCACACCACTTTTCGAGGAGCTTTCTTCCTCTTCTTGTATCGAGTGACGCCGCACACCGGACATATGGTAGACTCCGCGTGCTCGCCCCGATAAATGATGCAATTGTTCATGCACACATGGTATTTCACATGCGGTAAATCCAGTGGACACACGACTTTCTTCGCCTCCTCGGAACTGGTCGGGCACTTGTTCCCCTTGGGAAGACGTTCGTGCCAGAATGACATGTTCTCGTCGAAGCATGCTTCAGTCATTTTGTGTTTTACCTTCATCTCCAAAGCCATGATTGTTACTTTCAGGCGGGTATCCTCGGGTCTGCATCCTTCATAAAATGGAGTAACCACGTCTATCTCCAGTTGATCTAGCTTGGCTTTCTCTCGGGCGGCAGCTCTTGCGTTATCCGTCTGCTTGAGAAGCAGCTCTTGAATATGAGGGTCCTGCACCCAGCCCATCGATGGTCCATCGTCGTCTGCTCCTCCGGCATCTAGATCTTCATGATCATGCCCTTCGTCTGCTCCGGCATATTCCTCATCATAATGTCCGGCATCTTCTACATGATGACTGTGTACAGCATCACCGTCGTGATCATGTCCTGGAGATTCTTCGTCTTCTCGCCCGCCCGAGCCGCGGTGGTTGTCTTGCTGCCCTTCCTCATTTCTTTCCCGGCCCCCATGGACGACTTCATAGTCATCTTCACCACCTTGCCACTGATAGCCATCCATGAAACCACACAAGAGCAGGTGGTCCCGCACCTGCCCGGAATCCGGGTCCGCAATAAGGCTCTTCAGCTTGCATCGTCGACACGGACATCTTATCTCCGTCTCGTTCTTTTGAAGCATCTCGGCCTTCGCGGAGCTCAAAAACCTATTCACGATGCCTTCGGTCATCGTGCAGACCATGGTCGCCTGCGTGGTAGAGCAAAACGATATTTTAGAACCAAGAAAAAAATTGGCATGACTTTCCCTAGAAATAGGACCAAAAAGAATGCATAGTGCCAAAATTCTCACCAAAACGGAAATGAATCAACATTCCGGCAAAATATTGGCAACTATCGCATTTCAAATACCGGTACCTGCAAACACAAACATATATGCAACACCACAAACATATGCAACACCACAAACATACATAGATCTAGCTAGGCCACAAAAAGTGCATGTGCACGTTGTTGGAGCAAGCTAGGGAGAAAAAAGTAGATCTACAACATGAATATAGCTTTCCCCTTACTTACCTATCAAAAAAAGGTAATTTCAACACTTAATTTTGATGAATCTATGGTGCAAATGAGGTGAGGAGGAGGAGGCAGCCGACAAGCTTAGAGAAGGAGGTGGGGGGAATGAAGTGGGGAAAGTGAGTGTGTAGGTGTGGCTTTCCAAAAATATCTAGCTGGTCCCAGGTTACTAATGGCGCACCATAGAGACATGCGCCATTAGTAACCCAACATACTAATGGCGCACCACACAGACATGCGCCATTAGTAGTTTTGCAAAAATGTAAAAAATAATAATTTTCATACTAATGGTGCACCGTGGCACAGTGCGCCATTACTAGTTTAAACTAGTAATGGCGCACTATGCAATGGTGCGCCATTAGTAGTTTTGCAAAAAAGTAAAAAAAATACTGTAGTGGCGCACTCTATGGCTGGTGCGCCATTAGTAGTTCTAACTACTAATGGCGCACTCTGCCCGGATGCGCCATTAGTATGTTTGAAAAAATGGAAAAAAATATTTTGTTACTTGTGGCGCACCGTGTGCCTGGTGCGCCATTAGTGTCGTCCACACTAATGGCGCACCAACAGATGGTGCGCCATTTGTATATAGTAATGGCGCACCACATCTCTGGTGCACCATTAGTGTCAATTCCATATATAGCCCTTTTCCTAGTAGTGTGCTATATATTAGCAGGATGGTTAGACCAGGTGGTCGTGGTCGTGGTGGCCCTCCCCCACCCCCGCCTGAGTACATGGCTGGGATGATGCAACAGTTTGAGCTGAATCGCCAATTCATGGAGAATATTATGGCTCAGTTTCCTCGCCCCAATATGAACCAGCAGCCAACCCAGGTGACTCTGCATGATTTCATACACCTCAACCCAACCATGTACCGCAGCTTAACTCAGCCTCTAGATGCTGATGACTGGCTCCGTGACATCACCTATGAGATGAAGTCTGCTGATGTAGCCCCTGCCAGCTAGGTCACCTTTGCTTCCTTCTTCCTGAAGGGACCCACAGCTCAATGGTGGGACAGCCACAGGCTTACTCTGCCGGTTGGAACAATCATCACCTGGCCAGACTTCCAAGCTGCTTTCCATGCTCGCTTCATTCCTCATGGAGTCATGGACCGTAAGAAGCGCGAGTTCCGCAACCTCACCCAAGGCAACAAAACTGTGGAGGCTTATCAGCGGGAGTTTCTAGACTTGTCCCGCTATGCTGAAGAAGACATTGCAACTGATGCACGCAGACAGGAGAAGTTCCGTGATGGCCTTCAAGATGATATCAAGCTCGCACTTCTAGTGCACGACTTTGCCGATTTTGCCACCTTGGTGAACAAGGCCATCAATGTCGAAACTGGTCTGATGGAACACCAGAGCTCTCACAGGCGCAACCGTGACACGGGCTCATCTTCGGGCCCGTCTTCGCAGAAGCGTAGGATATGGATTCCCAACAGCATGTATCAGCCAACTGCACCTGCTCCAAGGCAGTCCTATGCTGCACCGCGTCTGCCTCCCCCACCAACTAGGCAGCCAAGGCTTCCAGGTCCACCACCCCAAGCTCGTGTCCCCACTCCCAATAATGGTCCATGCTAAAAGTGTGGCCAACCCGGTCACCTTGCCAGGAACTGCTATCAGAATCAGAACCAGAATCAACTGGCCCTTCCCACAGCTGGCCGTGGAAGCAACCAGCCTCGCAATAACAATGCCAAGTCTTATGGTCGTGTTCATGCCAACCACGTTGATCTCAATGAAGTTCTAGACCAGCCTACTACCGTGATGGGTACACTCCTCGTAAATTCAGTACCTGCATCTATTTTATTCGATTCAGGAGCATCACATTCATTCATGTCATAAGATTTTGCATACAAGCATGACGTTAAATGTGAGGAGATGAACACTTCGGTATTGGTAAAAACCCCCGTGGGACAATGTCAAACCTCACTGGTTGGCATTGACGTCCTAGTGGAAATCGAAGGGCTAGAATTCTATGCCTCTCCCATTATCCTGAAGTCGTCTAACATCGACCTCATTCTAGGGATGGATTGGTTGAAAGCGCATACTGCTTCTATAGTTTGCGCCACTAAGGTCGTCCATCTGCTACACCCTTATGATGAAATAATTACTTACCAAGCTCATCTAGTTCAGAACGCCGAGGCACGACTTTATGCCTTGAATGCGTTGAATGCTGCACCACTCGAGGGCATTGAAAACATTCCCGTCGTTTGTGAATTCTAAGACGTCTTCCCAGAAGAACTTCCAGGGATTCCCCCTGCTAGAGCTGTCGAATTCATCATCGACTTGAAACCCGACACCACCCCTATAGCCAAACGACCCTACAAGATGCCGCCACATGAACTCATTGAGCTTAAGGAGGAAATCGACAAATCTCTTGTCAAAGGTTTCATTCGCCCAAGTTGCTCTCCTCGGGGAGCACCTTCTCTCTTTCTTAAGAAGAAGGATGGGACAAAACGATTATTCCAAGACTACCATCTTAATTAAAGAATTAATTAAACTAATTAATCCTGATTAGATTAACCTAATCAATTAACTAAACCCTAATTAACCTAACAGAGTATGACAGGTGGGTCCCACTGGACCCACGCGTCAGTTTGACCCAGTCAACCCCTGTTGACTACTGACGTCAGCATAACATCATGCTGATGTCATAAATCCAATTTTGAATTAAATTAAATAATTAATTAAATTCCAGAAATTAATAAAATCTTTAGAAAATCATATCTTTTAATCCGTAGCTCAGATGGAAAAACTTTGTACATGAAAGTTGCTCAGAACGACGAGACGAATCCGGATACGCAGCCCGTTCGTCCACCACACATCCCTAACCTATCAAACATGCAACTTTCCCCCTCTGCTTCATCTGACTGAAAACACGAAACACCGGGGATACTTTCCCGGATGTTTCCCCCCTTCATCGGTATCACCTCATACCGCGTTACGGCACACCTAACATCACGCTTTGTCATGTCATGCATCATCATGCTTTTGTTTGCATTATATTTGTTGTTTCTTCCCCCTCTTCTCTCGCTAGACACCGAGACCGATGCCGCTGCTACCCAGTACGACTACGGTGTTAACGACCCCTCTCTCTTGCCAGAGCAACCAGGCAAGCCCCCCCTGATCACCAGATATCGCCTACTCTACTCTCTAATGCTTGCATTAGAGTAGTGTAACATGTTACTGCTTTCCGTTAATCTTATCTTGATGCATAGCCTGTCCTTGCTACTACTGTTGTTACCTTTACCTGCAATCCTAATGCTTAGTATAGGATGCTAGTCTATCATCCGTGGCCCTACATTCTTATCCGTCTGCCATGCTATACTATCGGGCCGTGATCACTCGGGAAGTGATCACGGGTATATACTTATACATATATACATGCCATACAGGTGATGATTAAAGTCGGGTCGGCTCGTAGGAGTACCCGCGAGTGATTCCGATGTTGGGGGCTGAAGGGGCAGGTGGCTCCATCCCGGTAGAGGTGGGCCTGAGTTCCCAAAGGCCCCCGACTGTTACTTTGTGGCGGAGCGACAGGGCAGGTTGAGACCACCTAGGAGAGAGGTGGGCCTGGCCCTGGTCGGCGTCCGTGGTTATTTCAAAATAACACGCTTAACGAGATCTTGGTATTTGATCTGAGTCTGGCTACTGGCCTATACGCACTAACCATCTACGCGGGGAAAGTTATGGCCACTCGACATCGTGGTATCGGCCGAAGCCTTCGTGACGTCAGCGACTGAGTGACGCGTACCGGGTTGGACCAGGTAACGCAACTTCCTTTGTAATGGAGGTTGCTAGGTCTGCTCTTCGGCCGCGTACGCAACGTGCAGGTGTGCAATGGGCGATGGGCCCAGACCCCTGCGCCATAGGATTTAGACCGGCGTGCTGACCTCTCTGTTGTGCCTAGGTAGGGCTGCGGCGTGTTGATCTTCCGAGGCCAGGCATGACCCTGAAAAGTGTGTCCGGACAAAGGGGATCGAGCGTGTTGGGAAATGTGGTGCACCCCTGCAGGGAAGTCAATCTATTCGAATAGCCGTGATCTTCGGTAACAGGACGACTTGGAGTTGTACCTTGACCTTATGACAACTAGAACCGGATAATTAGTAAAATACACCCTTCCAAGTGCCAGATACAACCGGTGATCGCTCTCTCACAGGGCGACGAGGGGAGTATCATCGGTTAGGATTATGCTATGCGATGCTACTTGGTGAACTTACCATCTACTCTCTTCTTCTGCTGCAAGATGGAGGTTACCAGAAGCGTAGTCTTCGAAAGGACTAACTATCCCCCTCTTATTCCGACATTCTGCAGTTCAGTCCCCATATGCAACCCTTTTTCATTTGGTACCAATGCATACATATGTAGTGTAGCTCCTTGCTTGCGAGTACTTTGGATGAGTACTCATGGTTGCTTTGCTCCCCCTTTTCCTCTTTTTCTATACCCGATTGCTGTGACCAGACGATGGAGTCCAGGAGCCAGATGCCAAAGTCGACGACGACTCCTACTACACTGGAGGTGCCTACTACTACATGCAGCCTGCTGACGACGACCAGGAGTAGTTTAGGAGGATCCCAGGCAGGAGGCCTGCTCCTCTTTCGATCTGTATCCCAGTTTGTGCTAGCCTTCTTAAGGCAAACTTGTTTAACTTATGTCTGTACTCAGATATCGTTGCTTCCGCTGACTCGTCTATGATCGAGCTCTTGTATTCGAGCCCTCGGGGCCCCTGGCTTGTAATATGATGCTTGTATGACTTATTTTATTTGTAGAGTTGTGTTGTGATATCTTCCCATGAGTCCCTGATCTTGATTGTACATGTTTGCGTGTATGATTAGTGTACGATTGAATCGGGGGCGTCACATTGTGTCTCTAGGAGTAGAGGAGGGGGAGGGGGCCGGCCACCCTTGGTGCGCCCCATGAGGAGTCCTACTCCCACCGGGAGTGGGACTCCCCCTTTCCATGTTGGAGTAGGAGAGGAGACGGAAGGAGAAAGAGGGAGAAAGGAAAGGGGGGCGCCGCCCCCTTCCTAGTCCAATTCGGACTTGGGAGGGGAGGGGCGCGCGGCTGCCGCTTGGCCTGGCTCTCCTCTTCCACCAATTGGGCCCATGAGGCCCATTAACCTCCGGGGGAGGGGGGGGGGTCCTGTAACCCCCCGGTACTCCGGTATATATCCGATAACCCTCGGAACCATTTCGGTGTCCGAATATAGTCGTCCAATATATCGATCTTCATGTCTCGACCATTTCGAGACTCCTCGTCATGTCCATGATCACATCCGGGACTCCAAAGTACCTTCGGTACATCAAAACACATAAACTCATAATATAACCGTCATCGAACTTTAAGCGTGCGGACCCTACGGGTTCGCGAACTATGTAGACATGACCGAGACACGTCTCCGGTCAATAACCAATAGCAGAACCTGGATGCTCATATTGGCTCCTACATAGTCTACAGAGATCTTTATCAGTCAAACCGCATAACAACATACGTTGTTCCCTTTGTCATCGGTATGTTACTTCACTACAAAAAAAAGACACATCCGTGACATTTTGGGCCGAACGAATTTTTTTTCTGTCATACATATGACACTTCGATGACGATAATTGTGACAAAACCCGGTATCATCATAGATGTGGTGGGCTCCTACTTCTATGACAAAAAATCATGATAGAAAATGGGATTTTCATCCTGGGCGGGCCGGAGACACAGCTGCATGACATTCTTTGGGCCGTCCATGACGGAAAAAACCATGGTAGAAGCGAGGGGGAGGAAAATTTTGGGGAGTTCCCGGTTACGGTGGGAGGTCGGGGCCGAGCGATGCGCGTTTCTCTTGTACACGTACACGCGTGTGTGCGAGGCGTTGGCTCTAACTGAACCCGAGTGAGGCGTTGGGCTCTAACTGAACCCGAGCGATTGCACTGCAGGCTACGCGTTACTGAACCCGAGCGATCGATCTATGGCTGTTAACTGAACCCGATCGAGCGATTCCTTTGCTACTGCTGCTAACTGAAGCCGATCAATTGGATGAACAATGAGCGTTGCCGGGGGGGTTGGATGAACAGTGAGCGGTGGCATTGCCTCTGGATGAACAGGACCCCGTGGTGTGGTGGAGGGCTGGATGAACAGTAGACGGTGGAGGGGTGCCCGTGGAGGGGTGGTTGAACAGGACCCCGTGGTGTGGAGGGCTAGATGAATAGTGGACGGTGGAGGGGTGGTTGAATAGTAGCCGATGGAGTAGTGCGCGGTGGAGGCTGAATGAACAGGAGCCCGTGGAGGCTGGAGGAGGTCGACAGTAGCCCATGGAGGCTGGAGGAGGTCGACGGTGGAGATGAACAGTATCCCATGGAGTCCCGTTTTGCGGTACGCCACACCCCACCCGATGAACAGGACCCCCGTTTCGACCGTAGGAGGTCCGTTTCGTCCGTTTTGTGGTACGCCACACCCCTCCTGATCAACAGGACCCCTGTTTCGACCGTAGGAGGTCCGTTTCCTCTGTTTTGCGGTACGCCACACCCCTCCCGATCAACAGGACCCCTGTTTCGACCGTAGGAGGTCCGTTTCCTCCGTTCTGCGGTATGCCAGGCCTCGTTTCCATCGTCTGTTCTGTCCAAGCCCTCCCGATGAACACGACCATGCATTTCGTTCCGACCCAGCCAGTTGGCTCCCACGCGTTCCGTTGCCTCCCGATGAACACGACACATTCCGTTGCCTCCTGATGAACACGACAAATTCCGTTGCCTCCCCATGAACACGAAGCATTCCGTTGCCTCCCATGAACACGACGCATTCCGTTGCCTCCCCATGAACACGACGACGATGCTGCTTCTCTGTTCCGACCCAGCCATGTAAACGAGCCCTGGCCGTACGTATGCGCAAGTAGGCGTTCGAGACCCTGCCCATATGCACACATACGTGGCCATATTTTCTTTCTTTCACCCTGGCCGTTGTACGTACATGTACATGCTACGTGCGCGCCTCTACTACGACACGTGCGCACGTCTATTACGACACGTGCGCGCCTCTACATCGACCAGTATGTACGTACACGTTCGCGACCAGAATGCCAATGCTACGTACGCTTCGACCAGGTGGGTCCCGACTGTCAGGCACTTCCTTGCATGCGAAGATGTAGCTGGTGGGTCCCAGCAGTCAGGGGGGCGAATCGTTTTTTTTGCCCGGACGTACTTCCTTGCGTGCGAAGGTGTAGCTGCTGGGTCCCAGCAGTCAGGGGGCCAATCATTTTTTTTGCCCGGACGCACTTCCTTGCGTGCGAAGGTGTAGCTGGTGGTTCCCAGCAGTCGGGGCCGAATCGTTTTTTTCTGGACGCACTTCCTTGCGTGCGAAGATGTAGCTGGTGGGTCCCAGCAGTCAGGGGGGCGAATTGTTTTCTTTCCCAGACGCACTTCCTTGCGTGCGAAGATGTAGCTCATGGGTCCCAGCAGTCAGGGGGCGAATCATTTTTTTCATGAAATACGGTGGCCCGTCCGGTGGGTCCCCGCTGTCGGGTGGAGGAATAATTATTTTGCGCGTAATAAGGAGGCACTTCCTTGCGGCTGCCGTGGACCCAGCTGTCAGCCTCTCCACGTACAGTCCACGTCCGATGGAAGTCGTTCCTTGACCATGTTGACCACGCCACAACGAGAGCACCAGGGCGGTGGACGACGGCGAGGCATAGGAAGGGGACGACGCGGAGCCGGGGAAGACGCGACAGTGGATGCACACGCGGAGAGGAGTACGAGGGTTCACTGGTTCAGCTGCGATGCCGTCACCGCAAAATAACAACGGGTGTGGGTGAGTGGAGGGATGGCCTAGCCAGCGGTGGGAGTAGTAGGGGGCGGTGAGGCCTCCGCGACAGCACAGCCGGCCACAGGAGGCAGGAGCAGGCGGCACGACCGGCGCTGCTTTGGGCGGCTGGAGCAAGAAGACCAGAGGTTGAAGAAGCACGACGGCTGTTGGATGGACATCGTACGGTCACTGCAGCTAGAATCGTTTATATTGACTATGTTGAAAAAGCCCTTGGTACGTCAACTTAGTAGGCCCATAGGTCAGCTTCCGAAACGGTGCGCCCTAGATGTCAGGGGGGAATCATTTTTTGGGCGGGTGAAGCTAGAATATCCGAGATTGAAGAAGAAGCATGGCATCTGTTGGATGGACATCCAAACGGCCACTGCTGCTAGAACCGTGTGTTGACTATAATTTGACAAAGCCTTGCATACGCGTCAACTCTGTTTTTTAGGGGACGCGTCAACTTAGTAAGGCCAGAAGTGTGTGGCAGAGAACTTATATCCCATTTGAGATTTGTAAGAATGTGTAGCCCATTTTTGAATTCTAATGGAATTTACTACAACCCATTTACAGTTTGTTAAAAGTACAGCCCGTTTCAACCAACCGTTCAAAACAAAATTCAATAAAATTTCCCACATTTTGATGGGATCCGAAATATTTTTATCCTGAAATTTCTAGTTAGATTAAATACAATATCAATATAAATTTATATTACGTAAAAATCCAACAAAACATTGCGCTCGCAACAATTTGAAATTAAAATTTTCAATATCCAAAAATAATACTTTATAAAGTAATCACGTGTTTGGTGCATTTTTTAATAGTTACTACCCAGTTTTTATAATTACATCCCATTTATTATGTTAAAGCCCATTTTCTTGTTAAGCCTAATGCATCCCTTCTAGGAAAGATTTGCAGCCCAGCGGGGCGGAGAATAACAACTTGACCTTGCCTGGGTATTCCTAAAGAAAGTATAGCTAGGCTAGCCATTTTCAGCTTGAAAAAAATTAATATATGGGCTGGATATCTGGCCTGGGCTAGACGGGCCACAGCCCGCCCAGTTAATACCTGCAGCGATGTTTTCGTTGTTGTTTAGAGGAGAAAAATTAATATCTGGGCTAAACATCGAAAAACTCTGCAATGCTCACACCTCCAGAACACAAATACTGCTCGAGCTGCTTGGTCCCAGCTGTCGGCCGCTTCTTGTGCAATTCTCTCATTTATTGACTACTCCCTCCTATACGGTTTATAAGGCTCAATTCAAAAATCACACCAACCAAGGTAGATGATGAGTGGTGGAATATTTTTGTAGTTTGCAAAAGCACCCAATTAATGCTCTTGTTTTCCTCAAAAAATTGTGTTTACGAATGCATTAATTGCAATGCATGCATGAATAAAGTGCATGCATTGGTCAGTTTTCTCTTAATACTTGCATGCAATGATTTAATGCACCTTGAAGTCTGAGCATGTGATGGGGAACAACCAAATTGAGCCTTATAAAATGGAAAAACTAAAATTTTGAGATAAGCCCTATAAACCGGAAAGGAGGGAGTACTATATAGGTTGACAATGGTGTGGGACCGTGATGTCAGGAAACTAGGAGGAAGCAAAATAAATTATAGTTATATATATATATATAAAATAAGGAGGCACTTGCGTACGTGAGGCTATGGACCTGGTGGGTCCCCATTGTCATCCTCTCCAAGTAAATTCATCTCCTCGCCCGCGCGCGCTTTCCGCTCGAAACAGTTAGCGCCGCCCGCCCCGCTTCCTGGCGCGCTCCAGCGCTCTTCGGGACGGGCGGACGACGGACCACAAGGAGATGGCAACCATTGCTGCCGACCAGCTGGCCGGCAGGCAGCCGGAGGACGACGACGTCCCCATGGAGAACATGGTAGTCGACGATCCGGCGCCAACCCCCTCCTCCGCGCCATCCTCGCCGGTGCATTGCACCATGACCATCGGCGAGGCCCGTGCCCAATATATGGACAGGGTGAGGCAGATGCGTGAGGAGCAGTTCCGGGAGGCGCAGGCTGACACTGCCTGCAACCACCATCTCCTCCAGGAGCACCTGCAGGCGGAGGAGCAGATCGCCGTGGAGTGGGCAGAGCAGGAGGCGCTGCTCGACTCGTACCGCTCCGCCCGCATGGGCCGCCTCGAGCGTTGGCGGTACCGCATGCAGGTGGCGGAGGCTGCAGCCGCCTACAAAGAGGCTAGTAAAGAGGGCAATGAAGCGGGAGAGGCGCTGTTTGGCGAGACCGAGGACGAGGCAGAGGACAATGCTGGCTCCGACGAGTCCCCGCTCCGCTGGCTTCAATGAGGCCCTGCTCTGCCGAGGCCCCACGGCGCCAACAACGAGGCATAGGACACAGCCGGCTGCGCCGAGGCCCCGCCCCGCCAACAATGAGGCAGAGGACATCGCCGCCTCAGCCGAGGCCCCACCCTGCCGGCAACGTGGGGGAGGATTTCCACCGCTCTGCTGAGGCACCGCCCGCCGGCAACGAGACAGAGGACATCGCCGGCTCCGCCCTGCCCCGCTGCCAACGAGGTCGTGCCACATAGAAAACGAGGAAGAGTAGAACACGGTAGGTTGCCGCCGCTCGGGTCCAAGTAAGGCCACCGCACCTACCCTCCGGTTGAAGCCAAGCTAGGCGGGTTGACCATTGACGGCCGGTTAGCTTCTTGGCGGCGACGTGGAGTCGAAGAGCTGCGCTGGAGAAGAACGCTGCTTCTACTTAACTGCTGGTGCAGTTGGCTGACTGACACATGGGCCCAACAGGCCACATGTCAGTTACGCAACTGCACCTGCAGTTAAGTCACTGAAGCTTCTGTTCGGCTCAGCGGGACACATGTGGGTAGCTTCGGTTAATTAATTATACCTCCAGCACACCCCTTTTTAGTTGAAGAATGTATGAAATGTAATGAAATCTGGCATGTTTATATGAAATCCGACCGTGTATGAATGAATTTATTTCGATTAGTTCGAATTCCTGTATCACTGGCATTGGATGAACATGCAAAACAATACGTACTAGCATTATTCCTAGGGTGATCACCTCGTTTGCAGCAGTTTCACATGTACTCCCTCCGGTCCTTTCTAGTCTGCATACAAGTTTTGTCTGCAGTCAAAGTATCTCTACTTTGACCAATCTTATACAAAAAAGTATGCACTTTCACAATGTGCGAAGTAAAAAGGAACAGAAGGAGTACAAAGAGTTTGAGCAGCTTTTTAGCGTTTCTGTACATTGCAATCAAACACACAGGCCTGCCAATTAATAGAGAACATTCAAAACAATCAATCATTATGCATCTCAGTGACTCACCTGTCAGAGGCAATATTTATTTCACAACTAAAGAATAAAGAAAAAATTGATTGACGCTGCTGACAGCAAAGGGCGTCCCATTCAAAAATATCAAATGCATGTCTTGCTAAAATCAATGAGCAAAATTTGACAAGGTTGTCCCATTCCAAAATATCAAATGCCTACGATTGTGGAATGGGCAGGGTTTTCCATCAGTTCGGACATTGACATGGCACCTCGTGCTAAATAAATCAGTTGTTCTTTTTGTGCAGTTCCACCATAATCAACCAAATTCGCGGGTAGCTTGTATGATTTCGCCCTTATATGTTGCAATGCCTTGAACTTATCGGCACCTCCTTTCTTGTGGTGGAAATGAATGATTCAATGTATTCATGAACATTTTGTGCAGTTCCCATTGAAATCAAGCTGAGCACCCATGTTTGCACAAATACAAAAAAGTCATTAGTATAAAGCAAATTGTACTATGAATTGACAGTTTCAACAGGCACATACATGGTCCATGTAGAGCACACTTTTAGAAAAATGGAACTCACCAGACAGAATCCTAGAACAAAATTGTACTCGCGCATCACAACAAAAAAATGGAGATTTGTCAGTCCTTCTGAGCTGAAGTTAGTTTGGTCTTGTGGGGAGTAATGTAACCATCCTTCAACTGCTCCTTCTGATGAGAAGATATACATGGCTTCTTCATCCTGGCATAATCAGAACTAGTCAATTCACGTACTCCATATTCTTCTTCATAGGAAGATGATCCTGTTGTGCAAAGACAAGAGGACTACTAAATGCTAGCATCCCTGTTTACTCGAAAAAATTAAAGGAAATATTTAAAATAGCACAGATGAAGCACTTCTCAAGGACAATACCACTTTTTCATGACAGTATCTAAAAGTAGCACAACACCAATAGAGATGACAAAGCTCAATCATATGGATGAAATCAGTGGGCGAGTACCAACCTTTGTCAGGAGGCTTATTGTGTAGAGCATACAGATGAAGCACTTCTCCGGAACCATCTGTTGCTATCTACGGTGGTGGCCATGCTTACTATATACTCCTCGATTAGTTTAATGTTTCCAACATCTTCTTGTGCAGTTCCACTAAAATATATGGTATCTTCAAAGAAGATCCCTGTTTGCACAAGTAGAGATAATTACATATTACATTAAGAGTGGCATCAAATCTGTGGCAAAACAATTGCTCGTTCCAGCCATAGCAATAAATTAAGATGCAAAACTATATCATTACTTGTGTCATCACAATTCCAGTGCTTCATTACAGCACCGGGAGTTGATTTTTGTTTTTCTTCCGCTTGTTCTTCCCCTTCATCACTTGGTTCAATAACAGACAAGCTTCGCCTTCAATGTAAGATTTGGCATGTCAATTAGGGAGCACAAGTGAGGGAGTCCTGGATTAGGGGGTCTCCGGATAGCCGGACTATCTCCATTGGCCGGACTGTTAGACTATGAAGATACAAGATTGAAGACTTCGTCTCGTGTCCGGATGGGACTCTACTTGGCGTGGAAGGCAAGCTAGGCAGTACGTATATAGATATCTCCTCCTTTGTAACCGACCTTGTGTAACCCTAACCCTCTCCGGTGTCTATATAAATCGAAGGGTTTTAGTCCGTAGGACAACAATCACAACATACAATCATACCATAGGCTAGCTTCTAGGGTTTAGCCTCTCTGATCTCGTGGTAGATCTACTCTTGTACTACCCATATCATCAATATTAATCAAGCAGGACGTAGGGTTTTACCTCCATCAAGAGGGCCCGAACCTGGGTAAAACTTCGTGTCCCGTGCCTCCTGTTACCATCCGGCCTAGACGCACAGTTCGGGACCCCCTACCCGAGATCCGCCGGTTTTGACACCGACATCGGTGCTTTCATTGAGAGTTCCTCTGTGTCGTCGCCGTTAGGCTTGATGGCTCCTATTATCATCGATAGCGATGCGGTCCAGGGTGAGACTTTTCTCCCCGGACAGATCTCCGTATTCGGCGGCTTTGCACTACGGGCTAATTCGCTTGGCCATCTGGAGCAGATTGAAAGCTACGCCCCTGGCCATCATGTCAGATTTGGGAGGTTGAACTACACGGCCGACATCCGCGGAGACTTGATCTTCGACAGATTCGAACCACAGCCGGGCGCGCCCCACTATCGCGATGGGTATGACCTAGCTCTGCCGCCGAACACTACCCCAGAGGCCGCGCCTGCATCTGCTCCGACCCTTAGCTCAGAGAAAACTGCGCCAATCGAGGACGGGTGGCTAGACACCACCTCAGGGGCTGCAGTCTCGACGGCGATCAAGCCAAACACCAGCATAAACCTCTGCGCAGCCCATGACTCCAAGGTGCCGGACTCTTTCCCGGACTCCGAACCGTTCGCGCCCCTGCTAATCGAATCCGATTGGGCGCCGATCATGGAATTCACCGTCGCGGATATCTTTCAGCACTCGCCCCTCGGCGACATTCTGAATTCACTAAGAACTCTCTCTTTGTCAGGAGAGCCATGGCCGGATTATGGCCAATAGGATTGGGATGCAGAAGACGAAGAAATTCGACGCCCACCAACCACCCACTTCGTAGCCACTGTCGATGATTTAACCGACATGCTCGACTTCGACTCTGAAGACATCGACGGTATGGACGACGATGTAGGAGACGAACACGAACCAGCGCCTATATGGCACTGGAAAGCCACCTCGTCATATGACATATACATGGTGGATACACCCAACGAGGGCAATGGCGACGAGATAGCGGAGGATGACCCCTCCAAGAAGCAACCCAAGGGCCGACGTCAGCGGCGCCGCTCTAAGTCCTGCCAAAGCAAAAGTGGTGATACCGGCACATGAGATAATAACACTCCAGATAGCGCTGAAGACAACAACAATCCCCTCCAGCAAGATTTAGAGCAGGAGGATGAAGGAGCCAGCTCTCCTGAGAGAGCGGCTGGCGGAGAGGAGGAGGATGAAAATTACATGCCCCCTTCGAAGACGAGGCAAGCCTTGGCGATGATGAATTCGCCGTCCCAGAGGATCCCGTCGAACAAGAGCGCTCCAAGCGCCGGCTTATGGCCACGGCAAATAGCCTGAAGAAAAAGCAGCAGCAGCTTCAAGCTGATCAAGATCTGCTAGCTGACAAATGGACTGAAGTCCTCGCAGCCGAGGAATATAAACTCGAGCGCCCCTCCAAGAGTTACCCAAGGCGCAGGTTACTACCCCGACTGGAGGAAGAATCATA
This sequence comes from Triticum urartu, assembly GCF_056163025.1. Classification (NCBI taxonomy): domain Eukaryota; kingdom Viridiplantae; phylum Streptophyta; class Magnoliopsida; order Poales; family Poaceae; genus Triticum; species Triticum urartu. The sequence goes on from NC_141877.1 coordinate 17,667,863, forward strand.
TGATATGGCTGATCGGCTAGCTCGTGGCCGCGATAGAGAGGCATTCCAGCCAAAAGCTCAGCCTCCACCCCAATTCCATTCAAATAAAAAGGCATGGGGAGATATGCTAGACCTGCGAGACATATTGGAGGACAAAGCAAAGCATTCAAGATCGATCTACGGAGCACGAGGGCGCACCACTCTGCAAGACGATAAACGTCACCCCGGATGCAGTAAAAGCAAATCCGGCCGGGCCGAACACAGCGGGCAAGACCCATTCGAGCTGCGTCGAGATATAGCCCAATACAGAGGCGCCGCACACCCCTTATGCTTCACAGACGAAGTAATGGAACATCAATTCCCAGAAGGTTTCAAACCTGTAAACATTGAATCATACAACGGCACAACAGATCCCGCAGTATGGATTGAGGACTTCCTCCTCCACATCCACATGGCCTGCGGTGATGACTTACATGCCATCAAATACCTCCAACTAAAGCTGAAAGGAACAGCGCGACATTGGCTTAATAGCTTGCCAGCGGACTCCATTAGCTGTTGGGAAAATCTGGAAGCCGCATTCCTCGACAACTTTTAGGGCACTTATGTGCGACCACCAGACGCCGATGATCTAAGCCACATAATTCAGCAGCCATAAGAGTCGGCCAGGCAATTCTGGACTCGGTTCCTTACAAAGAAAAATCAAATCGTCGACTGTCCGGATGCGGAGGCCTTAGCGGCTTTCAAGCAAAACATCCGAGACGAGTGGCTAGCCCGGCACCTTGGTCAGGAAAAGCCGAAATCTATGGCAGCTCTCACGACGCTCATGACCCGCTTTTGTTCGGGAGAAGACAGCTGGCTGGCTCACAGTAATAACATATCAAAGAACCATAGTACCTTAGATACCAAGGACGGCAATAGCAGGTCATGTCGCAACAAGCATAAGCGCCGCATTAACAGCAAAAATACTGAGGATACGGTAGTCAATGCCGGATTCAAAGGATCTAAACCCGGTCAGCGGAAAAGCCATTCAAACAAAGTACGCCGGGTCCGTCCAGCTTGGAATGTATACTCGATCGCTCATGTCAAATACACGGCACCCCAGACAAGCCAGCCAATCACACCAACAGGGATTGTTGGGTGTTCAAGCAGGCCGGCAAGTTAATTGCCGAAAACAAGGACAAGGGGCCGCATAGCGATGGCGAGGAGGAGCCCCGGCAGCCGCACATTGGAGGACCGAAGAGGTTTCCCCCGCAAGTGCGGACGGTGAACATGATATACGCAACCCACATCCCCAAGAGGGAGCGGAAGCGTGCGCTCAGGGATGTATATGCATTGGAGCCAGTTGCCCCAAAGTTCAACCCTTGGTCCTCCTGTCCGATCACCTTCGATCGCAGGGACCACCCCAGTAGTATCCATCATGGTGGATTCGCCGCATTGGTTCTAGACCCAATCATCGACGGATTTCACCTCACTCGAGTCCTTATGGACGGCGGCAGCAGCCTCAACTTGCTTTATCAGGACACAGTGCGCAAAATGGGTATAGACCCCTCAAGGATCAAACCCACAAAAACGACCTTTAAGGGCGTCATTCCAGGCGTAGAGGCCCATTGCACAGGCTCCATTACACTGGAAGTGGTCTTCGGATCCCCGGATAACTTCCGAAGCGAAGAATTAATCTTCGATATAGTCCCGTTCCGCAGTGGTTATCACGCGCTGCTCGGACGAACCGCATTTGCTAGATTCAATGCGGTACCGCATCATGCATACCTCAAGCTCAAAATGCCAGGACCTCACGGAGTTATTACAGTGAATGGAAACACAGAGCGCTCTCTCCGAACAGAGGAGCACACCGCGGCCCTCGCAGCAGAAGCGCAAAGCAGCCTCTCAAGGCAATCTACCAGTTCGACGTTTCAATGCCCGGACACCTTCAAGCGCGCTCGGGGCAATTGGCAAATAGACCGCCTGGTGCGATCTAAGCTCGCGTAGCAATACGGCGGCCACCCCAATCCCATCCCAACAGCGATATTCGTGCCGCGCGTACATAATTACGCATTAAAAATACCATGGGCATAGGTGGGGAGGGGGGGCACAACTGCGGCACGCCCCAAAATGCGGCCTAAACCGCACTAGGGGCTTCCCGTTTGGTTATTTTTCTTTTTCTTTCAGGACCTTAATCTCTGGAAACACTGTCCGCCAGCTATATTGCCGAACACATGATACAACAACCAAGGAGGCAGACAGCTACGTTATACAACGGAATTCCCAGGTTGATTCAGATTTCATATCATTCCTCAGCTCGCCCTTGGAAGGGACATAATCCTACTCTTTTTGCTTATCACACTATCTGTATCACTCTGCTTTAATGCAATTTTTCTATAAACAATGCATGACATTACAACTATTATTGCATTCTTGTAATATATATATATACATATATATATATATATACATATATAGTGTTACTATTCATCATCCAGGGTGCAGAATAAGTTATTCTTCACCCGAGGTAATCTTACGATCATTTCATAATTAAATTACGTTTAGAATTCAAATAGTTACATTCCTATTGATTCACTACGTAAAATTTGACATAAAAAAAATAAAAATATAGGTCATAAGACAAGAAAATTTGTAGTTTATGTGTATTTTAGACTATGTTTTTACGTTTGTAATTTTACATAACATAAAATATTTTTTACGGCGATTATATATTTTCTTACGGTCTCTTTTTACGTCGAAAATAAGACAAAACTTACGGAACGTAAAATTACGGTGCATTGATGGTAAAATAGAGGGGGGGGGGTGAAGAATAACTATTCCTCAACCAGGGTGACGAATAGCGCGACTCTATACATATACATATATATATATATATATATATATACATACATATATATGTGTGTGTGTGTGTATGTGTGTGTGTTCATTAATGACGCCTTTCAACCATACACTCTGGTACGGCCAATACACCAGGGGCTTACATACCCCACAATGCGGTGTGAAAATTCTGAACACTTTCACAAATGCGGCACCCCGAACTTATAGCATTATATGCATCAGCTCCGAATCATGTCTTTGGCCAATGTTGGGTTTGACCGGCTCTTATGTTTTGGTACCTTACGTTCCGCTCTATCGGCTAAGGTAGCGCTAGGAGAACTACTGCGATTGTGCCCCGGTTCTGCCGGGCTGAGCACCTCAGTAGAGAAAGCGAAAACTGACTGTCATGATAAGGCGAGAGATTGGTCGCTGTTCGGCGAGGTTTTTCGAGTCCCTAACGACTTATGCCACTTAGGGAGAGGGGCCGGCTCTGTCCGGCTTACAGGCGTGTATCGCGCCCCGAATTCGGCTTCCGAATACTAGGGGCTTCGCCAAAATTTAAAATTATAGAATTCTATGGCTAAGTGAGAGTGATAAAGCATTATCAGTCCGGTTGCCTTGTTCGTTGTGCTGAGCACCTCCCTCGAAGGACCCAAACATGGGAAAAAGAGCGCTCAGGTTTATCCCCGAACACCCCAGCACTAGCGGCACGGGGGCAGAAGCCGATGACTCGCCATCTCTCAGAATTGATAAACAGCCGCACAGAAGGTAATATTTTAAATTCCAACAGCATTGCTGCACCTCGTCTTCGAGTCAAGCTCCAACGCCTCGTGCTTCGTCACGAGAGCCTGGAGGTCTTGCTGCACCTCGCCCACCCGAGCCTCGTGCCTCTCTCGCTCGGTGTGCTCCTTGGCCGCTGTATCTTCGGCCTGAGTCAGCACTTGCTTCAGGGTCGCCACCTCAGTCATGACCCCTGGCAAAACATACAATGATCCTGTCATTTTGCAATCGCATCCTTTTTTATATACATATCTATAGATAGGGTATTACTTACCCTCGTTCTCCTTGAGCTGCCTCTTGGCAAGGCCTAGCTCTTTCTTGGACCCATCAAGGTCCTGCTTCAGTACGGCGATGTCACATCCCTAGTTCTGGTATGACCTAGACCAGCTAGCCATTTGTGCATCATGTTTAAATTCCATTTAAATTTGAAATGGGGATTTGTGAAACCCTCAAAATCATTACTGGAAATAATACAGATAAAAATTTCTCCAAAAAGGTCCAAGAAAATGTTCATGTTACTCTCTGAAAATATTGGCAGAGGTAAAAATCAAACCAATATTTTAAGGAACTCATAAATATTTATTTTGGACATTTGGAGTTAATCCAGCAATTATTTGCGTAGGATAAATATTTATATATATATATGAAATATTGTCCAATAATTCTGAATTTTGGTGAGGGTCTTTGGAATAATCCCTTAGGCCCCTGCAAAAATTGACAGAATTAAATAAATTAGTCTAGTATTATTTTAAAAACAGAAACATATGTCAGAAAATAGAAAACAAAAACAAAATAAAAGACAGAGAGAGAATGACTCACCTGGGCCTTACTTGTGCCGGCCCAGCACTGTTGGCCCACGCCAAGTCATCGCCTAACTCCTGGCAGGAGGACGGCGCGCGTGTGCCCGACGCGCGCGTGCACACGCCGGCCACCTCCTGCCTGCCTGCCTCGCCCCCTCGACGGCCTGGATGCCTCTGGCGTCGCCATGCTACCCCCCGTCTCTCTCTTGCTCTCTCTCGTCCCCATCCCCTCCTCTTCTCTCTCTCCCTCGCACGCACCGAGCGGCTCCGTCGCCGCCGCACGCCGTTGGCGCGCCCACCGCCACGGCCTCGCCTCCCCGTCGTGCTCAGAACCTCCTCCATGTCACCCGCTACCTCCTCGTCGAGCCACGCATCTCCGGACGGCCTCCATCGCCGCCATCGCCATCGTCTTCGCCACCGGCTGTCCGAGATCGCCGACAACGCTCCGGCCGCACCAGTGCTTCCCCGAGCTTGCTGACACCTCCGCTGGATCCGCCGTGAGCTCTACTTCGTTTCCCCCTCGTCCCCGTGCTCGTTTGCCCCATCCAGCTAGATCAACCACCGCACCCGCGAGCTCCTCGCCGCCGGCCAAGGTGCCACGGTGGCCAGAGCCGAGCCAGCCACTCCCGCGCGCGTCACCGTGCTCCTAGTGACGCCAGGAGGCCGTAGAGGCCCTCCGCATCCCCTGCCGTGCACCGCAGCGCTGCGCCCGCATGCCACCGTGCTCCGGCCGCCGCCGCGAGCCTCGCTCCGGCCACCCCTCCTCCTCCTATCTACCCCACTAGATGCGAGAGAGCACGGGCTATGCCCCGGTGCTCTGCACCGTCCTTTTGGTCGCCGGAACGGTGATCCCGAGCCCATCCGCCGCGTTCGGCCTCGCCGGCGGCTAAACGCCGGTGGGGTTGACTGGTCTAACCCCCCCTCCCAGTTGACCTGGGGTTTGACTACCCAGGGTCAATGACAGGTGGGGCCCGGCCCTGCTAATGTTTCTGTTAGGATTAGTTTAATATCTAATTAACACTGTTAACTAAATATGACAGTGACGTGTGGACCCCACACGTCAGGTTTGACCCGGTCAGCCATGTTGACTCGCTGACGTAGTGATGACGTCATGCTGACGCAGTTATTCTTTTTCTGGAATTATTTTAAAACAGGAAATTCCATAATATATTCAAAACCTCAAAAATTCATAGAAATTCAACCGTAGCTCAGATTGAAATAATTTATATATGAAAAATGATCAGAAAAATTCAATCTATCCATCTGTACCATTTTCATGCATGACAAACCAACCTATACATGCTGTATATATGAAAACACACTTATGGTATATTTAAGAGCTTAATTTGGAGTTGTATTTGAACCCTTGGCTCAAATGGACTTCAACCAAATAATTGCTAGATGCTTTAACTCAAACAATATCACATATTCATGCCATGATCATGCATCATATTGTTGCATATACTTGTGTTTGATTTTCGACACCGTTCCTTCTCGATAGGTCCTGCTTCGGAGAGTGTTCGAGAGTACCTGTCTGAGGAGCAGTGCCCCCTGTTGATCTACCAGGCAAGCAACCCCCTTGTTCATTCCGATACAATCCTACTCTCTCGCTCCTGCTCTCATTTATTGCATTAGGACAATAACGATTCAACCGCTACTTTATGCTGCGGTAGTTGAACCCATTCCTATGCATGACCTGTCATTGCCACAGTAAATAGTTAAAACCCACTAGCATGTGTAGGAGTTGTTTGAGCCATGTTGTGTTCCTACCATGCCATGCCTGCTATTGCTTAGAGTTGTGTCAGGTCTGATTCATCGGGAATGAATTGGAGTGTTATGATATGTTCTGGTGCTGAGAGTTAAGCGTGTGAACACGATTTGGTAAAGGTAGCGGTGAGAGGCCATGTAGGAGTACATGGTGGGTTGTCTCATTGGGACCATCCTTAAGAACTGAGTTCTGTGTAAGTTGTCCAATAACTAGCTACTACCACACATTGGGCTCCGGGTGCTCCAAGATCTCTCGGCCTATTAACTGCCTTGATCTCTGTCCAGGAGTTGCAAATAGTTTCTCGTGTTTGTAGGTAGTGCTATTTTTCTACCGAGTGGCACCCGGCAGGGTGGGCTCGGGACAGACTAGGCACATGTGGCACGGTGTACCAAGTGGCACCCGGATGGTGGGCTTGGGAACCCTGCTCACATCGTTTGGGGCCGTGAGCGACACCCCGGCCGGATCTTCTTGCGGATGGAACCCAAATAGGTGATAAACCTGGACTGGAGTCTTGCGTGGTTAGTCAGGTCGTGGCCGACACCCTCGCCAAGCTTCCGCTTAAAGGTTGCCGAGATACATGACGTGTACATGGTGATAAGTGGTGAGAGCGTGTGTGAAGAAGTACACCCCTGCAGGGTTATCATGATCTATTCGAATAGCCGTGTCCTCGGTTATGGACTTCTTGGATGCTTACGTGGTACATAGACAACTTAAAGTGGATACTCTAAAATGCTCAAGACAAGTGTGAGTGCTATGGATGGCCTTCTCATAGGAGAGACGGGGATGAATCCATAGTGGTGTTTTGATGTGGTGATTAGTGGACTCGTGTGCGCTGCCTCACCTCAAAGAAGTTTCTCATTGTCGTAGAACAGGATAGCCACTGAGTCAAAGCTGGCTTGCTGCAACTAAAACCCCACATTACCTTCTTGATACGAATGCATGTATGTTAGGATTTGATGTAAGTCTTGCTGAGTACCTTTGTACTCACGTTTGCTTTATTTATGTTTTGCAGGTGAGACATCTGTCTCACTAGTAGTACCGCTTGGACTTCGACGAGTAGCTTGTTACCTCAACTACGATCTTGTACCTTGGAGGGACTTGTAGATAGTCAGGCTTCTTGGCCTTTTTCTTTTGTAGTTTTCTGTACTTAGACATGTAATGCTTCCGTTGCTTGTATGCTCTGAATGATGGGTCATGTGACCCCTGTTTGTATTAATGCTATGTGGCTCTTCTGAGCCTTTATCTATATGAGTTTGCGCTATGTTGTGATGCCATGTTGTACAGCACATACTTGCATGTTATGCGTACGTGTGACGTGTATTGCTATGTGTGGGATCCGACAATCTAGTTGTTTATCCTTGGCAGCCTCTCTTATGGGGAAATGTAGTCTAGTGCTTCCTTGAGCCATAGTAGTCCGCTAAAGCCCGGTTCACTGGAGTCCTGATAGCCCAGCACTACTGCTCAGGACGCTTGACTGGACGGCATGTGTTTCGCTTCGTTCCTGTGTTTGTCCCCTCGGGGAAATGTCACGCGGTGACATCCGGAGTCCTGCCTAGCCTGCTATAGCCCGGGTTCCCCGGAGTCCTGTTAGCCCAGTGCT